>NW_028270188.1:6951374-7259783 GCF_037043375.1 Chiloscyllium plagiosum | reverse complement strand
TATATAATATATATAATTAATAATTAATATTTATAATAAATCAATTGTGTTAGCCTGAATCAATATTAATTGGCAGGATTCCTTCACACATTCTCACTGATCTGTCATATTGATTCATAGCTAATTTAAAACATGAACTGCATTAATTCATTGTTAATTAAAGAATGGAAAGCTACATTACTGGCCAGAGTGTGTGCAGGCAGTGGTATCAATAGCCTTATTGGTAGAAGAGAGTCGGAAACTTACTTTTAGGGGAGCCTTATTAGTCAGCATCCCACATCAGATTCGATCAGGAGAAGAAAGGGGCATGATTAGAAGAGCTGCTCTGAGGGAATGGAAAAGAGACATCTGGTGGGTGAGCAAGCGAAAAACAAATTCCCCAATGTGGACCCACATTGGAATGGTATGGATGAACACGATAGAGGAAAAATGAGGGATTAGATCAGATTAGATTACATTACATTACAGTGTGGAAATAGGCCCTTCGGCCCAACAAGTCCACACCGACCCCGCCAAAGCGCAACCCACCCATACCCCTACATTTACCCCTTACCTAACACTACGGGCAATTTAGCATGGCCAATTTTTTGAGAAATGGTCATTTTGGGTATTAGAGAAGCAGCACCAAAATCTCAGAACTTTTATAAAGCCTTTGAAATAAGACAGGAAGAGGAGGAAGCTCTGTCAGCCTTTTTACAGAGATTAAAAGAAGCCGCTGGAAAATATTTGGGAATGAATCCCGATGATCCGGTAGCACAGGGACTTTTGAAGGTCCAACTTGTGACTAAATCATGGCTGGACATACAAAAGAAATTACAGAAATTAGGGGAGGCAGGGGTTTCCGTCTCCTGAAAACCACTGGGAACCCTTGATAAATTTAACGGTGGGATCTGAAGAGGAGGAGACAGTGTTTTTGGTGGATACGGGAGCGGCGCGGTCATCCCTAAGTTTTTTAGACCTAGCAGTGTTAAATTAACTAATAAGAGTCTCAGAGTTTCCGGAGTAAAAGGTGAAGGATTCTTAGTGCCCATTTTCGAGCCGACCCTAATAAAGGGAAACAACAAAGAAGTGATGGTACAACATATATTCCTGATGTTGGAAGTAATCTTTTGTGTAGGGATTTAATAATTTTGTTAAACTTGAAGATTGGAGTAGAGAATTGTTCAATAACTGTAGCAATAAATAAACTAACAACCAGTGATGAAGAACAGATAAACCCTAACGTGTGGGCGAGATCCGGGAACAGGGGTTGTTTAAATGTTGATCCCATTGTAATTACACTGTCACAAGAAAATAAAACAGTAAGCCTTAAACAATATCCAGTTTCATGAGAGGGGCACAAGGGATTACAACCGGTAATAGACTCTCTTGTAAAAGAAGGGCTATTAGAACCATATGTCACCTTTTAATACGCCAACACTATCCGTCCGAAAACCAGATGGAACTTACCGACTGGAACAAGATCTCAGACTAGTGAACCAACTAGTCTGGACACGATACCCAATGGTGCCCAATCCATTCACCACTGGAGGAGCGCTAGTTTAGTGTAATAGATTTAAAAGACGCATTCTGGGCTTGTCCTTTAGCCTCAGAGAGCCACGACATGTTCGCTTTTGAATGGGAAAACCCATACACTGGCAGAAAACAACAATTCCGATGGACGGTATTTCCCCAGGGATTCGCAGAATCACCTAACTTATTCGGGCGAGTACTGGCACAAATTCTAGAGCAATATAAAGTGCCTCAGGAGACGTCGCTGTTGCAATGTGTAGATGATCTACTTGTGTCAGGACAAAAGAGAAATGATGTAAGTTCAGCCACCAATGGATTGTTGAATTTCCTAGTGCAACAGAGTCTGAGAGTATCTAGGAATAAATTGCAATATGCAGAAAAAGAGGTGAAATACTTAGGACACCTTATCAATGAGGGAGCTTGGAGCATTCATCCCAAGAGAATTCGAGGGACAGTAGAATTGTCTCTCCCAAATACTAAGCGAGAATTACGGAAGTTCCTGGGTCTAATAGGTTATTGCAGATTGTGGATAGGTGCCTATGCTAAGTAAACAAAGAAGTTATATTACAAACTGACAGAATCAGAACATGAAAGACTGTACTGGCCAGAAGAAAATGAAGGGTTACGTGAGCTGAAGCATAGTCTAATGCACGCCCCGGTATTGGCCCTTCCTTCCCTAGAGAAACCATTTCACCTTTTTGTGACAGTAAACGATGGAGCAGCCCTAGGAGTGTTAACCCAGAAAGGAGGGCGAAATAAACAGCCAATAGCTTTATTGTCCAAAATTCTGGACCCTGTTTCAAGAGGATGCCCTGAATGCATACAGACAGTTGCAGCAACTGCCATACTGGTAGAGGAAAGCCGGAAACTTACTTTCGGAGGAACGCTAGTAGTTAGCACTCCCCATCAAGTTAGAACTGTGTTAAACCAAAAAGCAGGAAGATGGTTGACAGATTCACGAATTCTAAAATACGAGGCCATCCTGATGGAAAAAGATGACCTCGTACTAGCAACAGACACCTATCTAAACCCAGCTACCTTTCTTTGGAAGGGAGAACATCTGGACAAATGAGAATTAGAGTACGACTTATTAGACACCATAACATATCAAACCAAAAGTTAGACAGGATCGCAGACATCTACCTTGACATGACAGGGATAGATTGTTTATAGATGGGTCATCGAGAATAGTAGAAGCAAAAAGACACAACGGATATGCAGTAGTGGACAGTAACAAAAACCAAACAGTGGAGGCAGAACGACTACCTAACACATGGTCAGCACAGATCTGTGAGTTGTACGCATTAAACCAAGCTGTAAAATACTTAGAATTGAACTGGGGTCTCTGGCGCTGTGAGGCAGCAGTGCTAACCACTGTGCCACCGTGCCGCCCACAAGGTATGGGAATTCCATACTCCTTGGCACCCAACCTCTTTGGACGGGTGGAACAAATGAATCAGACTATAAAGAAACAATTGTCTAAATTAGTCCTGGAGACTCGATTACCATGGACCAAATGTCTACCTATTGTACTATTGTGCATTCGGACTGCCCCAAGGGGCGATATTGGCCTTTCACCTTCTGAAATGATGCTCGAATTTCCAGCACACCGTATACAGCCGGGTGATTGGGTCCTGATCAAGACCTGGAAAGATACTAAACTCCACCCAAGCTGGGAGGGAACATTCCTAACCCTCCTGACCACTGAAACAGCTACTCGGACTGCTGAGAAAGGGTGTATTCTTCACACTCGCGTTAAAGCTCCTGTGAGCACCCCTAAGGTGGAGTAGCACGCTCATCCTACAGACAACCTTCTGAAAGTTAAGCTGAAAAAGAAAGAATGAACTGAGACAAAAGACTCAGTACAGATGAGGCCCCAGTAACAGTTATTATTTTAAAGCTTGACAAAATCTGTCTGTACTCTTTACAGGAGAGGCCGCAGAATCTGATATTAATTTAAATTATGACAGAATCTATCTGTTCCCCTTACAGGAGATCCCTCAGTAATAGTTACAGACAGAATCTGTCTGTGCAGCTAACAGAAGAGACCCAAGAAAGACTGACAGAATCTGTCTGTACCCCTTGCAGGAGAGCCCTCAGTAATAGTTACTGACAGAATCTGACAATGCAGCTTCCGGGAGAGGCCCCAGTAACAGTTATTATTTTAAATCTTGACAGAATCTGTCTGTACTTCTTATAGGAGAGGCCCCAATAACAGTTATTATTTTAACTCTTGACAGAATCGGTCTGTACTTCTTATAGGAGAGGCCCCAATAACAGTTATTACTTTAACTCTTGACAGAATCTGTCTGTATCCCTTACAGGACAACACAGGAAGATTTATTATTTTAAATCTTGGCAGAATCTGTCTGTGTAGCTTACAGGAGAGCCCCTAGTAAAAGTTACTATTTTAAATCTTGACAGAATCTGCCTGTACCCCAAGCAGAAGAGAACCCAGTAACTGTTATTATTTTAAATCTTGGCAGAATCTGTCTGTGCCCCTTATAGGAGAGGTTCCAGTAACAGATATTATTTTAAATCTTGCCAGAATCTGCCTGTAATCCATGCAGAAGAGATCCCAGTAACAGTTATTATTTTAAATCTTGACTGAATCTGTCTGTACTTCTTATAGGAGAGGCCCCAATAACAGTTATTATTTTAACTCTTGACAGAATCTGTCTGTACTTCTTATAGGAGAGGTTCCAGTAACAGATATTATTTTAAATCTTGACAGAATCTGTCTGTGCCCCTTATAGGAGAGGTTCCAGGAACAGATATTATTTTAAATCTTGCCAGAATCTGCCTGTAATCCATGCAGTAGAGATCCCAGTAACAGTTATTATTTTAAATCTTGACAGAATGTGTCTGTGCTCCTTACACGACATTCCCCAATAACAATGATTATTTTAAATCTTCACAAAATCTGCCTGTACCTCTGCTAGGCCAGCACCCAGTAACAGTTATGATTTTAAATCTTGAAAGAATCTGTCTATACTTCATACAGGACACTACCCAGTAACAGTTGTTATTTTAAATCTTGAAAGAATCTATCTGTTCACCTTATAGCAGAAGCCCCAGTAACAGGTATTATTTTAAATCTTGACAGAATCTGTCTGTACATTTTACAGGAGAAGGCTGCAGAAATAATTAGTATTTTAAATCTTGACTAGAATCTGTCTGTACCCCTTACAGGAGAGGCAACAGAAACAGTTATTATTTAAAATCTTGACAGAATGTGTCTGTTCCCCGAACAGGAGAGCCCTCAGTAATAGTTACTGACAGAATCTGTCTGTGGAGTTCAAGGAAAGTCCCCAGTAACAGTTATTGTTTTAAATTTGTCAGGATGTGCAGGACAGTCATCTCTACCCGTTATTATTTTAAATCAGGACAGAACCTGTCAATATCCCTTACAGGAGCGTCCACTGTGACAGCTATTATTTAAAATCGTGAGGCCCCAGTAACAGGTCAGTGCTCTTTATAGGAGAGGCTCCAGTAACAGATATTATTTTAAATCTTGCCAGAATCTGCCTGTACCCCATGCAGAAGAGAACCCAGTAACTGTTACTTTTTAAAATCTTGACAGAATCTGTCTGTGCCCCTTAGAGGAGAGGCTCCAGTAACAGATATTATTTTAAAACATGCCAGCATCTGCCTGTACCCCATGCAGAAGAGATCCCAGTAACAGTTATTATTTTAAATCTTGATAAAATCTGTCTGTACCCCTTACGGCAGAGTCCCAAGTAACAGTTATGATTGTAAATCTTGACAGATACTGTCTGTGCTCCTTACACGACATTCCCCAATAACAATGATTATTTTCATCTCTTCAGAGAATCTGCCTCTACCCCGGACAGGACAGCACCCAATAACAGTTATGATTTTAAATCTTGAAAGAGTCTGTCTGTACCGCTTATAGCTGAGTCCCCAGTAACAGGTATTATGCTGCGGTTCTGTTCGCCGAGCTGGAAGTTTTTGTTGCAAACGTTTCGGCCCCTGTCTAGGTGACATCTAGGTGAGTGGTATTATTTTAAATCTTGACAGAATCTGTCTGTACACTTTACAGGAGAAGGCTGCAGAAACAGTTGGTATTTTAAATCTTGACTAGAATCTGTCTGTATCCCTTATAGGAGAGGCACCAGAAACAGTTATTATTTAAAATCTTGACAGAATCTGTCTGTGCCTCTTATAGTAGAGCCCTCATTAACAGTTACTGACAGAATCTGTCTGTGGAGCTTACAAGAGAGTCCCCAGTTACAGTTATTATTTCTAACTTGTCAGAATGTGCATGTACCCGTTGCATGACAGTCATCTGTACCGTTATTATTTTAAATCTTGACAGATTCTGTCTGTCATCCTTAGAGGAGAGGCTCCAGAAACAGATATTATTTTAATTCTTGACAGAACCTCTCTGTGCCCCTGAGAGGAGAGGCTCCAGTAACAGATATTATTTTAAAACTTGCCAGAATCTGCCTGTAACCTATGCAGAAGAGATCCCAGTAACAGTTATTATTTTAAATCTTGACTGAGTCTGTCTGTACCCCTCACAGGAGAGTCCCCAGTGGCAGTTATGATTGTAAATCTTGACAGAATCTGTCTGTGCTCCTTACACGACATTCCCCAATAACAATGATTATTTTCAACCTTCACAAAATCTGCCTCTCCCCCTGACAGGACAGCACCCAGTAACAGTTATGATTTTAAATCTTGATAGAATCTGTCTATACACTTTACAGCAGAAGGTTGCCGAAACAATTCGAATTTTAAGTCTTGAATAGAGTCCCCAGTAACATTTATTGAAAGAATCAGTCTGTATCCCATTAAGGACAGTACCCAGTAACAGATGTTATTTTAAATCCTGTCTATACCCCTGAGAGCAGAGGCCCCGGTAACAGCTACTATTTTAAATCTTGACAGAATCTGTCTGTTCCCCTTACAGGAGAGCCCTTAGTAATAGTTACTGACAGAATCCGTCTGTGGAGTTTACAGGAGAGTCCCCAGTAACAGTTATTCTTTTAAACTTGTCAGAATGTGCATATACCCTTTGCAGGACAATCATCTCTACCCATTATTATTTAGCATCTTGACAGAATCTGTCTATACCTCTTAGAGGAATATCCACATTAATAGGTATTATTTAAAATCTTGACAGAATCCGCTTGAGCCCTTTAGAGGAGAGGCTCCAGTAACATGTATTATTTTAAATCCTGTCAGAATCTGCCTGTACCCCATGCAGATGAGAACCCAATAACAGTTATTATTTGAAATCTTGACACAATCTGTCAGTTCCCCTTATAGGCGAGCCCTCAGTAATAGTTAAACACAGAATCTGTCTGTACAGCGTACAGGAGAAGCCCCAGTAACAGTTATTATTTTAAATTTCGACAGACTATGTCCCCTTAGAGGAGAGGCCCCAGTAACAGTATTTTTAAAATTTTGACAGAATCTGTCTGTGCCCCTTACAGGGGAGGTCCCAGTAACAGTAATTGACAGGATCGGTCTGTGCAGATGACAGGATTAGATTAGATTAGATTAGATTACAGTGTGGAAACAGGCCCTTCGGCCCAACAAGTCCACACCGACACGCCGAAGCGAAACCCACCCATACCCCTACATTTACCCCTTACCTAACACTACGGGCAATTTAGTATGGCCAATTCACCTGACCCTGCACATCTTTGGACTGTGGGAGGAAACCGGAGCACCCGGAGGAAACGCACGCAGACACGGGGAGAACGTGCAAACTCCACACAGTCAGTCGCCTGAGGCGGGAATTGAACCCGGGTCTCTGGCGCTGTGAGGCAACAGTGCGAACCACTGTGCCACCGTGCTGCCCACAAGAGGCCGCAGAAACTGTTATTATATTAAATCATTACAGAATCTATTTGCACTCCTTACAGGAGAGGCCCAAGTAGCGGGCATAATTTAAAATCTTGACAGAATCCGACTGTGCCCCTTACAGGAGAGGCCCCAGAAATAAGTTTTATTTTAAATCGTGACAGAATCTGCCTGTGTCCATTACAGGAGCATCCCCAGAAATGTATTGTCAAAATCTGTCTGTGCAGCTTACAAGAGAGGCCCCAGGAACAGTTATTATGGTAAATCACGACAGACTATGTCTGTACCTCTTGCAGGACAGTCTCCAGTAAAAGTTATTATTTTAAATCTTGACAGAATCTGTCAATGTCCCTTACAGGACAGTCCCCAGTTACGTATTACTTTAAATCTTTACAGAATCTGTCAGTGTCCCTTACAAGAGAGGCCCCAGGAAAAGTTATTATGGTAAATCACGACAGACTATGTCTGTACCTCTTACAGGACAGTCTCCAGTAAAAGTTATTATTTTAAATCTAGACAGAATCTGTCAATGTCCCTAACAGGACAGTCCCCAGTAACGGTTATTACTTTAAATCTTTACAGAATCTGTCAGTGTCCCTTACAAGAGAGGCCCCAGGAAAAGTTATTATGGTAAATCACGACAGACTATGTCTGTACCTCTTACAGGACAGTCTCCAGTAAAAGTTATTATTTTAAATCTAGACAGAATCTGTCAATGTCCCTTCCAGGACAATCCCAGTAACCGTTATTACTTTAAATCTTTACAGAATCTGTCAGTGTCCCTTACAAGAGAGGCCCCAGGAACAGATATTATTTTAAATCTTGATAGAATGTGCCTGTGACCCTTACATGATAGTCCCCAGTAACAGTGATTAATTTAAATCTCGACAGAATCTACCTGTGCCTCTAAGAGGATAGGCCCCAGTAACAGTAATTATTTTAAATCTTGACAGAATCTCCCTGTACCCCTGACAGGATAGTCCCCAGAAACAGTTATGATTGTAAATCAGAATCTGTCTGTGTCCCTTACAGGAAAGCTCCCAGTAACAGTTATTGACAGAATCTGTCTGTGTGCAGCTTACAGGAGAGGCCCCAGTAACATGTATTACTTAAATTTTGACAGAATCTGTCTGTACTCCATACGACAGTCCTCAGTAAGAATTATTATTTTAAATCTTGTCAGAATCTGTCAGTGTCCCTTACAGTACAGTCCCGAGTAACAGTGAATAATTTCAAATTTGACAGAAACTGTCTGTACTCCTTAGAGGACAGCCCCCAGTAATAGTTATTATTTGAAATCCTGACAGAATCTAACTGTGCCACTTATATGACATACCCCAGAAATAATGATTATTTCAAATCATTACAGAATCTCTCTGTACCCGTGAGAGGACAGCACCCAGTAACAGTTATTATTTTAAATCTTCAAAGAATCTGTCTGTACCCCATACAGGACAGTCCACAGTAACAGTTATTATTTTAAGTCTTAACCGAATCTGTCTGTTCCCACTACAGGACAAACCCTGTACAGATATTATTTTAAATTGTGACAGAATCTATCTGTACCCCTTACCGGAGAGGGCCCAGTAACAAGCATAATTTAAAGTGTTGACGGAATCTGTCTGTGTCCATTATAGGGGCGCCCCAGTTACGGGTATTGACAAAACCTGTTTGTGCAGCTTACAAGAGAGGCCCGAGTAACATTTATTATGACAAATCATGACAGTAACTGTCTGTACCCCTTACAGGACCATTTCCAGTAACAGATATTATTTCAAATCTTGACACAATCTGTCAGTGTCCTTCGGAGGACAGTCTCCAGTAACTGTTATTATTTGAAATCTTGACTGAATCTGTCAGTGCCCCTTACAGTAGAGTCCCCAAGAACAGTTATTATTTTCAATCTTGACAGAATCTGTCTATGCCCCTTTCATGACAGTCCCCAGAAACAATGATTATTTTAAATCTTCACAGAATCTCTCTGTACCCCTGACAGTACAGGACCCAGTAACAATTATTATTTTGAGTCTTGAAAGAATCTGTCTGTATCTCATACAGAACAGTTCACAGTAGCATTTATTATTTTGAACCTTGATGGAATCTGTTTGTATCACTCACAGGATAGGTCCCACCAACAGTTATTATTATAAATCTTGACAGAATCTTTCTGTACTCCTTACAGGACATCCGCCACGAACAGTTAATATTTTAAATCTTGAAAGAATCTGTCTGTACCCATACAGGACAGTCCAGAATAACCGTTGTTCTTTGAAATATTGAGAGAATCTGTCTGTGCGCCTAATAGGATAGGCCCCAGTATCAGTTATTATTGTAAGTTTTAACAGAATCTGTCTGTACCCCTTACAGGATAGTGCCCAGTAAACAGTTATTATTTTTATTTTTGACAGAATCTGTCTGTCCCCTCTGCAGGACAGTCCCCAGTAGCAGTTATAATTTTAAACCTTGACAGAATCTGTTTGTGTCCCCGACACGAGAGCCCCCAGTAATAGTTCTTGACAGAATCTGTCTGTGCAGCTTACAGGAGAGGCCCCGGAATAGAGCATTATTTTAAATCTTAACAGGATCTGTCTGTGCTCCTTAGAGGATAGGCCGCAGTAACAGGCATTACCCGAAATCTTGACAGAATCTGTCTGTGCCCCTTACAGGAGAGGCCCCAGTAGCAGTTATAATTTTAGACCTTGACAGAATCTGTCTGTACTCTTCACAGGAGAAGCCGCAGAAACAGTTAGTATTTTAAATATTGAAATAATCTGTCTGTACCCCTTACAGGAGAGGCCCCAGTAGCAGTTATTATTTTAAACTTTGTCAGAATATGTCTGTTCCCCTTGCAGGAGACACCGCAGGAACAGTTATTGACAGAGTCGGTCTGTGGAGATTACAGGAGAGGCCCCAGTAACAGTTATTCTTTTAAATTGTGACAGAATCTGTCTGTTCCTTTTCAGGAGGGGCCCCGGTAACAGGCATAATTTAAAATCTTGACAGAATCTGTCTGAGCCCCTTACAGGAGAGGCCCCAGTAATAATTATTATTTTAAATCTTTCCAGAGTCTGTCTGTGTCCATTCCAGGAGCGCCCCCAGTAACTGGTATTGTCAAAATCTGTCCAAGGGAGGCCCCAATAACAGTTATTATGGTAAATCATGACAGAATATGTCTGTACACCTTACAGGAGAGTCTCCAGTACCCAGTATTATTTTAAATCTTGACAGAATCTGTTAGTGTCCCTTACATGAGAGCCCCCAAAAACAGTTATTAATTTAAGTCTGGACAAAATCTGAATGTGCCCCTTACACAACCGTCCTCAATAACAGTGATTATTTTAAATCTTGAAAGAATCTGTCTGTGCCGCTTTCAGGAGAGGCCCCAGTACCAGTTATTATTTTAAATCTTGACAGAATCTGGCTGTGCCCCTTACAGGAGAGGCCCCAGTACCAGTTTTGTTAGATTGCTTACAGTGTGGAAACAGGCCCTTCGACCCAACAAGTCCATGCTGACCCGCCTAGACCCCTACATTTACCCCTGCCCCTAACACTACGGGCAATTTAACATGGCGAATTCACCTAACCTGCACATTTTTGGACTGTGGGAGGAAACCGGAGCACCCGGGAGGAAATCCACGCAGACACAGGGAGAATGTGCAAACTCCACACAGACAGTCGCCCAAGGTGGGAATTGAACCCGGGTCCCTGGCGCTGTAAGGCATTATTTATTATAATAAGTTATTATTTTAAATCTTGACAGAATCTGTCTGTAAATTTTACAGTAGAGGCCACAGGATTATCTGGGAAGCCAGGGAGCACGTTGCAGAGCCTTTGACTTTGATCTTTATGACTTTATTTTCTACAGGAATAGTGCCAGAAGACTGGAGGACAGCAAATGTTGTCCCCTTGTTCAAGAAGGGGAGTAGAGACAATCCTGGTAATTATAGACCAGTGAACCTTATTTTGTTAGAGGGTAAAGTGCTGGAAAAAGTTTCAAGAGGTTTATAATCACCGAGAAAGAAATAAGTTGCTTAGGGACAGTCAATATACGGTTTTGTTAAGTGTAGGTGGTGCCTCACAAACCTTTTTGAGTTCTTTGAGAAGGTGACCAAACAAATGAATGGAGGTAAAGAGATTGATGTGGTGTATTTGGATTTGAGTAAGGTGTTTGATCAGGTTCCCCACGATAAGCTGTTGTACAAAATACAGAGGCATGGGATTGTGAGTGATTTCGCGGTTTGGATCAGAAATTCTCTAGCTGAAAGAAGACAGAGTTTTGTGGTTGATGGGAAATGTTCATTCTGGAGTTCAGTTACTAGTGGTGTACCACAAGGATCTGTTTTGCGGCCACTGCTGTTTGTCATTTTTACAAAAAGACCTGGATCAGGGTGTAGAAGGATGACACTAAGGTCGGTGAAGTTGTGAACAGTGCAGAAGGATGTTGTGTTTTACAAAGGGACATAGCTGAGCTGTAGAGCTGGGCTGAGAGCTGGCAAATGGAGTTTAATGCAGACAAGTGTGAGGTGATTCACTTTGGAAGGAGCACACAGGAATAAAGAGTGCTGGGCTAATGGTAAGCTGCTTGGTAGAGTCGGTTAGCAGAGACACCTCGGTGACCATGTACATAGATCCCTGAAAGTTCCCAGCCAAATAGATAGGGTTGCTAAAAAAGCATATAGTGTGTTAGCTTTTATTTGTAAAGGAATTTAGTTTCACAACCATGAGGTCATGCTTCTGCTGTGCAAAATTTGAGTAGTGCATGCAGTTCTGCTCACTGCGTTATCGGAAGGATTTGGAAGCTTTGGAAAGGATTGAGAGGATAATTACTTGGATGTTGCCTGCAATGGAGCAAAGGTCTTATGGGGAAAGGCTGAGGGACTGGAGGCAGTTTTCATTAGAGAGAATAGGTTGTGAGGTGACGTAATTGAGACATACAAGATAATCAGAGAGTTAGATGGGCTGGACAGAGACAGCCTTCTTCCTCTGATGGTGATGGCTAGTACGACGGAACATAGCTTTAAATTGAGGGGTGATAGGTATAGAACACATGACAGAGGTAGTTTCTTTATTCAGCGAGCAGTCGAGGAGTGGAACACAGTGCCTGCCACATTAGTAGATTCACCAACTTTAAGGGCATTTAAATGGTCATTGGATAAATGTATGGATGAATATGGTAGGGTAGATCGCCTTCAGATTGGTTTCACAGGTCTGTGCAGCATCGAGGGCCGAAGGGCCTGTACTGCACTGTAATGTTCGTTCTTCTATGTTCTATATCTTGCTTCTTCTTAGAAACATTCAATATTAAGACCTCATCTGCTTTCTGTGGCATGGAATTCCCCTGGATGAAGACGCTCCTCAGCTCTGTGTTCAATGGCCCATCCCATATCCTTCCACTGTGTCCTGGGAACATCCGTGTTGTACTGAGCCTTTCTGCTTCTGTTATAATCGTTGAGGTTTCTTTCAGATTTCCAGCTCATTGTTTTAAACTCCAATGAATATTGTCCTGACTGATCCAGTTTTTGTTTGTTCAGACAGTGATCATTCTAGTTCTTTGGAAGTTAGATATCCATTCTTCATACCAAAGATCAGTCCCTTTTCAGTTTCATTGAACCCTGTCCTCTCTCGCTTCCCATACGTATCTCGTTCTACTTTAGTTTAAAATTATTAATAGTTAATTTTGCTGTAACCAGTTATTCAGCAGCACCACGTCTTTCAATCATCAAGTCGATGAACATAGATTCATCGGATCAGAATACACAAATGTTGCTCTTGACCCATCGGGTTTGTTGTCACTTCCCTCTACCAATCTGTACTGTCCTGTAATGTCACAATCAGGGATCTGTGGACGAGCATTTCCGACATTTTAGAATAAAATATGAAATGTTGGCAAAATCACAGCTCGGAGTAAAATCAAAGCTCGGATTGCAGGTCAATTCAATTTGTTTACTTAAATAATCTAAGAATTAAGTGACGTGGATACATCAGTCCATTCTTTAATTCCTCTCTGAATTTGTTCTGGGTCAGTGCATAAATGCATGTGTTTGTACAAGAACTCAGAAGGCGCAGCATGAATCCAATTTCTTGAAAGATAAATAGTGGATCACTAAATGTCTTGTCTTCATAATTATAATTTACATCCTGCCGATACAAAGAATATGCTACATTCGTCATCCACAGCTATATAAAATGAACAGACAAAGCGAACAGCAAAATTATGGATTTTCTTCGGTTTGCAATTTCTGGATCAATTCTATTCTCTCCATTTCCATAACAGCGGAGACGCTGGTGGACTCGATTGACTCCTATTATATTCCTGACATTGAGCACGTTGAACACTAGAATCAATATATTTGGAAGCAAAGGTGTAATAATGATAAAAATACACTCATACGCTGTCCAGAAGAGTGTGGTATATTATTCTGGTATTAGATCTTGACTGAATCTATCTGTGCACTTTGTAGGACAGTCCCCAGTAACAGTTATTATGTTAAACCTTGACCCAATCTGTATGTGTCCCTTAACAGGAGCGCCCTCAGTAATAGTTATTGACAGGATCTACCTGTGCAACTTACAGAAGAGGATCCAGTAACAGTTAATGTTTTAAATCTTGACAGAATCTGTCTGTTCCCCTTACAGGAGAGTCCCAAGCAACAGTTAGTGACAGAATCTGTCAGCGGAGCTTACAGGAAAGGCCCCAGTAACAGTAATTATTTTAAATTTGGACAGAATCTGTCTGTGCCCCTTACAGCGGTGCCCCCAGTAACAGTTATTGACAAAGTCTGTCTGTGCACCCTACAAAAGAGGCCCCAGTAACAATTATTATAGTAAATCTAGACAGAATCTGTCTGTAGCCCTGATTGGGCAGAATGCAGTAACAGTTATTATTTTAAATCTTGAAAGAATCCGTCTGTGTCCTTACAAAGAAGTCCCCTGTAAGAATTATTATTTTAAGTCTTAACAGATTGTGTCTGTACCCCTCATAGAACAGTCCCCAGTAACAGTTATTATTTTACATTTTTACAGAATCTGAATGTACCCCTTACAGGACAGTCCCCAGCAACAGTTATTATATCAAATCTTGACAAAAATTGTCTCCACCTCTCACAAGACAGTCCACAGTAACAGTTATTATTTTAAATCTTGACAGGAACTATCTGTACCCCGAACACGACCATCCCCACTAACAGTTATTATTTTCAATCTTGACAGAATCTGTCTGTACCCCTTGTTGGAGAGTCCCAGTAAAAGGTATTATTTTCAATCTTGACAGAATCTGTCTGCACCCCTCACCGAACAGTCCTGAGTAACATTTATCATTTTACATCTTGACAGCACCTATCTGTGTCCCTTACACGGCAGACCCCAGTAACAATGATTATTTTAAGTCTTGACAGCATCTGTCTTTACCCCGTACAGGAGAGGGCCCAGTAACAGTTATTATTTTAAATCTTGACAGAATCTATCGGTATGCCTTAAAGGAGAGACCCCAGTAACAGTGATTACTTTAGGTATTGACAGAATATATCCGTACCCCTCAGAGCAGAGGCCCCAGTAACAGTTATGATTTTAATCTTGACAGAATCTGTCTTTCGCCCTTATAACAGAGCCCCCAGTAACAGTTATTGAGAGAATCTGTCTGTGCAGCTTACAAGAGAGGCCCCAAGAAGAGTTATTATGGTAAGTCTTCACAGAATCTGTCTGTACCCCGTACAGGACAGGCCCCAATAATAGGTATTATTTTACATCTTGACAGAATCTGCCTGTACCTGTTATAGGACAGTCCCCAGTAACAATTATTTTTCAAAATCTTGACAGAATCTGTCTGTGTCTCTTGCAGGGACGCCCCCAGAAACAGATATTTATAAAACCTGTCTGTGCACCTAAAATGTAACAGTCATTATGCTAAATCTAGACAGAATCTTTCTGTACCCTTTACAGGAAAGTCTAGTAACAGGTATTATTTTAAACCTTGACAGAATCTGTCTGTACCCCTTACAGGAGAGTCCCCAGAAATAGTTATTATTTTAATTCTTGACAGAATCTGGCTGTGTCCCTTACACTACAGTCCCCAGTAACAGTTATTATTTTAAATCTTTGCAGAATCTGTCTGTGCCCCTGACAGGACAGCACCCAATTACAGTTATGACTTTAAATCTTTAAAGAATCTGTCTGTGCCCGTTACAAGAAATTCCCCAGTAACAAAATAGATAAGTCCCCTGGGCCTGATGGCATTTATCCTAGGATTCTCTGGGAAGCAAGGGAGGAGATTGCAGAGCCATTGGCCTTGATTTGTATGTCCTCTTTGTCTACAGGAGTAGTGCCAGAAAACTGGAGGATAGCAAATGTGGTTCCCTTGTTCAAAAAGGGGAGTCGGGATAACCCTGGTAACTATAGGCCGGTGAGTCTCACTTTTGTTGTAGGCAAAGTCTTAGAGAGAATTGTAAGGGATAGGATTTATGCACATCTGGATAGGAATAATGTGATCAAGGATAGTCAGCATGGTTTTGTGAAGGGCAGGTCGTGCCTCACAAACCTTATTGAATTCTTTGAAAAGGTGACGAAGGAGGTTGATGAGGGGAAAGCGGTAGATGTGGTATATATGGATTTTAGTAAGGCGTTTGATAAGGTTCCCCATGGTAGGCTACTGCAGAAAATACGGAGATATGGCATTGAGGGTGAGTTGGAGGTTTGGATTAGGAATTGGCTGGATGGAAGAAGACAGAGGGTAGTAGTTGATGGCAAAGTTTCTTCATGGAGTGCCGTCACTAGCGGTGTTCCGCAAGGATCTGTTTTGGGACCATTGCTGTTTGTCATTTTTATAAATGACCTGGATGAGGGGTTAGAAGGTTGGGTGAGCAAGTTTGCGGATGATACGAAAGTCGGAGGAGTTGTTGACAGTGAGGAAGGATGTGGCAGGTTACAGCAGGATATAGAGAAGCTGCAGAGCTGGGCAGAAAGGTGGCAAATGGAATTCAATGTAGCTAAGTGTGAGGTGATTCACTTTGGGAAGAATAACAAAAAGATGGGGTACTGGGCTAATGGTCGGATACTTGGTAGTGTGGATGAGCAGAGGGATCTTGGTGTCCATGTACACAGATCTCTGAAAGTTGCCACCCAGGTAAATAGTGCGGTGAGGAACGCAGATGGCGTACTGGCTTTTATTGGTAGAGGAATTGAGTTCCGGAGTCCTGAGGTCATGATGCAGTTGTATAAGACTCTGGTGCGGCCGCATCTGGAATATTGTGTGCAGTTTTGGTCGCCATACTATTGGAAGGATGTGGAGGCAATGGAACGGTTGCAGAGGAGGTTTACCAAGATGTTGCCTGGTATGGAAGGAAGATCGTATGAGGAAAGACTGAGACACTTGGGGCTGTTTTCATTAGAGAAAAGAAGGTTTAGGGGTGACTTGATTGAGGTGTACAAGATGATTGGGTGTTAGATAGGGTTGACAGTGTGAACCTTTTCCCGCGTATGGAGTCGGGTATTACAAGGGGGCATAGCTTTAAATTAAGGGGGGGGGGGGTAGATATAGGACTGAAGTTAGGGGTAGGTTCTTCACTCAGCGAGTCGTAAGTTCATGGAATGCCCTGCCAGTAGCAGTGGTGGACTCACCCTCATTATGGGCATTTAAGCGGGCATTGGATAGGTATATGGAGGATAGTGGGTTAGTATAGGTTAGGTGGGCTTGGATCGGCGCAACATCGAGGGCCAAAGGGCCTGTACTGCGCTGTATTCTTCTATGTTCTTTGTTCTATGTTCTAGATGAGAAAGAACTCAGGAGCAAATTCCTGCAGATGCTGCAATCCGTATTGAAAACAATAGATGCAGGAAAACTCAACGGGTTAGCCAGAATACACGGAGAGAAAGCAAGCACATGGTTTGAGTCTAGATGGCGCTGCATCACATGTAAAGTGTGATGTCAAGTGTGATGTGAAGTGTGGAGGATGCAGTACTTATGCAATCGTGAGAAACGAGGTTGGTCTGTTGCGAGCGAAGTGATGTAAATTATACAGATTAAGTGACTGGAATGTGAGAAGCGCCGAATTATAGTGTGACTGTGAACGCACTTCCACGCCTTCCCTTGCTTATCTTAACCTGTTGTATTGTCTGTCCCATGTCCTCTCGTTCCTCCACCTACTGGAGTGGGACTCCCTGTTCTTTCTAATCTGGCAGACGGACACCCGATTACTCTACCATTCTCTCTTTCCGTGGAATTTAGTACAACATTGGCTGTAGGGACTGGCTCATTACGTATATTCAAGGCTGAGAGCGACACATTTTTACTCAGTAAAGTTATGAAGAGTTATGAAGAAATGCATGAATGTGCAATTCAGTATTATCAGATCCAATATGAGTTCGCTCAATCGCGGAACAGACTTGGGCTGAATGTTCTCTTTCTGCTTCTAAAATTAATTGTGTTAAAATATGAATCTGCAAAACTGACTTCGTTAAATTTTGCCAAGTTAAACCGAGGTGAGATGTACAAAGGACGTGACACAAAGTACAGTCATTGTGGGTGATTGATCCGTGTGATCAGTGTAACAAGGTAAGCAGGATAACCCGGCTTCAGCATCCACACTGAGCTTGGCTCCACGAGGTCCACACTCACCTCTCACAAACGACCACTGACCATCCCTTGTGCTGCCATCCCCTCTGTTCTTGTTTTAAGCCGAGTGCACGTGGCAATAGCAGCCGACATTGCTGATGTCGGACTGTCACATGCAGGGAGGTGGTCCTGATGGGTCCACAGCATAATTCGTCTTCGAACGATTAGGTGGTATTTGCTATTGATTATTATAAATGCGAACTATTAATAGACCATAGCAGTGAAAGCACTGCATCCTAAAGAACGGACTATCCGGGAATATCATCTTGTACGCTCTATAAATTAGCATTGCATTCTCCCGTTTTTCGTTCGATCCCTTTGACACTGTCTTGGTTTTGGTACATTTGCTTGGTCTATGACACATAGGCTACTGATCCATGTATTACCTTGCAGTTTATCACGCATGAGATCATCTCTCTCACATGGTAATGCACTGGTTCTGTAACTCTGTGGTTAGAACACTGGCCTTGTAAACTCAAAATTCTCTTGAAGTACGCTATTCCTGTTTGTCTTCACAAGAAATTGTGGAAGTTCATTCAGAAGGACAGGAAGCAGCTGACGTAATAAATGTACCACTTTCACATGATGAGAAAGTTCAGTCAGTATAAACGGCAGAGTGACGGGAACCTCCAGTGAATAACAAAAGCCAAAGGCTGTGTCAGTAAGAAACGATGCAAGGATCCCAGCAGTCATCCCCGGTGACACAGCATCCCCGCTCCGAAAACCCAGGCTACTTTGTTCCTGACATGCAATAGAAAGACAAAAACATTATTAAACAGAGGGCGGTTGAATTGGAAAATCACTGAAATGGATCGCAGAGGCATCTTCATGTCAAAATGCTCAGTGACTGAGCATCAAAGTCACCAAATAACAAAGGAAATTGAAGAATCCAGCCTTCGCTCTGAATGGATTCTTCATTGTGGCAGAATTTTTAAAAAATCTGTGTTTTTACAGGCAAACTATTGCCTGAGTAATCTCTTGTACTGGTTTCAATAGGCTGTAAAAGAAATAATCAGAGTATCTTTCTCTATATTTGCTCAGGTTTTGCTGCTTGCCCTCTATCAGGAGATTTCCTGGCTGAGAAATCAAATGGTGAGAGAATAAAAGACAAGAAAGTTGTTTGGCATGGTTGGTGAGGGTTCGTGGTCTCCTCCTACTCCCTATTTCAATTTATTTATTGTTGCAATGATTTGCTGGACAACGAAAACCCTTAACATCTGCCCAAAGGCATTGCCTCTCGTTTAAAACCATGAACAAGGAGAGTTATATTAGGATTGATAGCAAACAGAAATCCTGCCAGAAAAGCATCCCCAGGGCAGAAATAGCTATCATGGGGGGCCATAATTTTAAGGTGACTGGAGGACGGTGTTGGAGAGATGTCAGAGCTATGTTCTTTTTGCAGAGGGTGGTGGGTATGTGGACTACACTGCCAGTGGTGGTAGTAGAGTCATAGACATTCGGGACATTTGAGCAACTGCTGAACAAGCGCATGGATGGCTGCAAATTGAGGGGTGTGTTGGTTAGGTTGATCTTAGGCTAAGATAAACACTCAACACAGCATCGTGGGCCAAAGGGCCTGTACTGTGCTGTACTGTTCTATGTTCAACATATGTATATTGA
The DNA here is from genome assembly GCF_037043375.1 of Chiloscyllium plagiosum. Classification (NCBI taxonomy): domain Eukaryota; kingdom Metazoa; phylum Chordata; class Chondrichthyes; order Orectolobiformes; family Hemiscylliidae; genus Chiloscyllium; species Chiloscyllium plagiosum. The sequence goes on along the minus strand of NW_028270188.1, from coordinate 7,240,210 downwards.
CCCTGCAAAGTCCATTTCACTAAATTTGAGGCTCGGGGCAATGTTAGAAGAGCTGTCTCACAGACTAGTCAAGCAACAGCCTGACATAGTCAGGTGTCACCATGACCATGGATATGTCCAGTCCCAACATAGGACAGACCGAGCAGAGGTGGTGGCACAGTGGTATAGAATCATGAGGGAGCTGTCCTGGGATTCCCCAACATTGACTGTACACCTCATGAAATCTCATGGCATCAGGTTAAATATGAACAAGTTCACCTCCTGCTGATAACCACATATCGTGACTGATGAATAAATACTTCTCCACGTTGAACAACATCTGGAGGAAGCAATGAGGATGGTCAGGGTACAAAATGTACTCTGGGTGGGGGATTTCAATATCCACCATCAGGAATGGCTCAGCAGCAGCAGCACTACTGATCGAGCTGGTCGGGTCCTGAAGGACATAGCTACAGGACTGGGCTTTAGTTGCTTCATCAATGGCCTTCCCTCCAGCATTTGGTAAGAAGTGGGAATGTTCGCCATTGATTGCACAATGCTCAGCACCATTCCTGACTCCACAAATGCAACAAAATGTAGAAATACTCAGACTTGGGCTGACAAATGGCAAGTGCCACACATTTGGCAAGCTATGACCAGCTCTAATAAGGGACAATCTAACTATCACCCCTTGATATTCAATTTTGTTACCATCACTGAATTCCCCACTATCAACATCTTTTGGGTACTATTCACTCGATCTCAGCTGGACTCATCACATGAAAACAGTGGCAACAAGAACAGATCAGAGGTGAGGAATGCTGCAATGAGTAACTCATCTCCTTAACCCCCCAAAATCTCCCCATCATCCGCAAGGGACCAATCAAAAGTGTCAGGGAATATTCCCATTTGCCTGGATGGGTGCTCCAACCATAGTGAAGAAGCTGAACACCATCCAGGACAATGCAGCCCACTTGATTGGGATCTCATCCACAAAGATCCACTCCCACCATCACCAATGGTCAACAGCAGCAGGATATAATATTGACTAGATGAATGCAGAATTCAACAAGTCTCCTTAACCAGCACCTACCAAACCCATGACCACTTGCATTGAGAAGCAAGAGCCGCTAATACATGGGAACATCACCACTTGCAAGTTGCCTTTCAAGCTACTTATCATCCTGACTTGAAAGTATTTCGCCGCTCCCTCACGAATGGGCCAAAGTCCAAGAATTCCCTCCTGAACAGCATTGTCGGTCACTCCACAGCAGGTGGACAGCAGCTCATCACCAACTTCACAAAGGCAATTAGGGAGGGACCAAAAATAAATAGCGGCCAGGCAGCAACACTCACATCCCAGGATTTTTTTTTTTGTTTTAAACACAGTAATGTCGCATCTACATATTTACAAAAAAAAAGAAACAAACATCACTATTTTTAACTAAATCCTATGTAGAATAGTTGGGAAATGATAAGAATCCAAACAATGTCCAACCATTTCTCCCTGACTTTGTTTCCTGATTCCGACGTTTTGATAATTCATGGTTCGATCATCATGAAAATTCTCAGAAATAAATAGAGTGTGAAATTTGATTCATCCCTACCTTTCAGTTAACTGGATACTTCAGATAAACCTTGTGCAATGCTCAATCAAATTGCTCCAAACCTGTTTAAAATCGATAGAGTTGCATGAAAAAATGATCTCTGTACTATCACTGTAAAATCTGAAGTACTTGAATCTGAAAAAACAGTTAGTAATTTCACCATACCATATTGCTGTGCTCCTTTCAACATTTTATCCAACTTTGGAATCCTGTTTCGCATTTTCACGAAGAATTCCTCCATTACCCGTTAGGCCTGACAGCCTTTCCCCATCACCATGTGTGCTTATGACACAAAGTCTGGGGAAGGTGAACGATGAGGTGGATAGGGAGATGCTTCGGATTGATTGAGACGAATTGTGTGATAGGACAGAGGTTGGGAATTTTTCAGCAAATAACTTTTGACTTTCCAAAGCGTCCATCCATCTACAAGGTAAAGTAAGCTGTGTGATGGAATACTCCCTGTAATACTCGCCTGTATGAGTGCAGCACCAACAATTGAAGCTTGAAAACAGCCAGGACAAACAGTCTGTTTGACTGTGAACAAATTGTTAAAAGTGGGAAATTCCTTGAACGTAACATCATTGAATGTCAGAAGGCAGTGGTTAGATAATCTCTTATTGGAGATCATCATGATGGGTGAAGGTCATTGGAACAGCTGAAGGTGGTAGGACACGGGACACTACCCAGGGGGGCTGAGATGATTGACCTCCAAAAACCAGGAACATCCACATTTGCCACCTCCAGACACTTAGCACACAGTTCTGCTATGATCTAGAAGGTGTCCTGCAGAAATTCACCAAGGATTCTTAAGCAGCACATTCCAAACCCAAGACACTTTCACTTGGAAGAAAAAGGCAGCAGAAATACAGGATAACCATCATCTGCAAGTTCCCCTCCAAGTCGACCCGTTCCAACCCCAACCTCACTATCAAACTGGCAGACAAGGGAGGAGCGATAGTAGTTTGGCGCACTGACCTTTACATCTCTGAGGCTAAATACCAGCTCGCGGACATCTCCTCCCACTGCCCTCTTGAACATGACCCCACCTCCCACCACCAAACCATCATCTCCTAGACCATCCATAACCTCATCACCTCAGGGGATCTCCCATCCACCGCCTCAGAACTCACATTCCCACAACCCCACACCGCCTGTTTCTACCTCCTGCCCAAAATCCACAAACCTGACTGCCCTGGCCGACCCATTGTCTCAACCTGCTCCTGCCCCACCGAAATCATCTCTGCATACCTCCCCCTTAGTCCAAGAACTCCCCACCTACGTTCGGGACACCACCCACGCCCTCCACCTCCTCCATGATTTTCGCTTCCCCGGTCCGCAACACCTTATCTTCACCATGAATAGCCAGTCCCTGTACATCTTCATCCCCCATCACGAAGGACTCAAAGCCCTCCGCTTCTTCCTTTCCCGCCGTACCAACCAGTACCCTTCCACTGACACCCTCCTTCGACTGACTGAACTGGTCCTCACCCTGAACAACTTCTCTTTCCAATCCTCCCACTTCCTCCAAACCAAAGGAGTAGCCGTGGGCACACGCATGGGCCCCAGCTATGCCTGCCTCTTCGTAGGATATGTGGAACATTCCATCTTCCGCAACTACACTGGCACCACCCCCCAACATTTCCTCCGCTACATCGATGACTGTATCAGCGCTGCCTCATGCTCCCACGAGGAGGTTGAACAGTTCAACCTTCACCAACACCTTCCACCCCGACCATCTCAGATTCCTCCCTCACCTTCCGAGACCTTTCCATTTCTCTCTCGGGCGACTGAATCAACATGGACATTTACTATAAACCGACCGACTTCCACAGCTACCTAGACTACACCTCCTCCCACCCTACCCCCTGTAAAAATGCCTTCCGATATTCCCAATTCCTTTGTCTCCGCCGCATCTGCTCCCAGGAGGACCAGTTTCAATACCGTACAACCCAGATGGCTTCCTTCTTCAAAGACCGCAATTTCCCCCCAGACGTGATCAACGATGCCCTCCACTGCATTTCCTCCACTTCCTGCTCCTCCGCCCTTGAGCCCCGCCCCTCCAATTGCCACCAGGATAGAACCTCACTGGTCCTCACCTACCACTCCACCAACTTCCACATACATCGTATCATCCATCGTCATTTCCGCCACCTCCAAACGGACCCCACCATCATGGATATATTTCCCTCCCCTCCCCTCCCCATCAGCGTTCCGAAAAGACCACTCCCTCCGTGACTCCCTCATCAGGTCCACACCCTCCACCAACCCAACCTCCATCCCCGACACATTCCCCTGCAACCGCAAGAAATGCAAAACTTGCGCCCACACCTCCCCCCTTACTTCCCTCCAAGGCCCCAAGGAATCCTTCCATATCAGCCACAAATTCACCTGCACCCCCAAACACATCATTTATTGCATCCGCTGCACCCGATGTGGCCTCCTCTATATTGGGGATACAGGCCGCCTACTTGCGGAACGTTTCAGAGAACACCTCTGGGACACCAGGACCAACCAACCCAACCACCCCATGGCTCAACACTTCAACTCCCCCTCCCACTCCACCAAGGGCATGCAGTTCCTTGGACTCCTCCATCGCCAGACCATAGCAACATGACGGTTGGAGAAAGAGCACCTAATCTTCCGCCTAGAAACTCTCCAACCACAAGGGATGAACTCAGATTTCTCCAGTTTCCTCATTTCCCCTCCCCCCACCTTGTATCAGTCCCAACCCTCGAACCACCTTCCTAACCTTCAATCTTCTTCCTGACCTCTCCGCCCTCACCCCCACTCCGGCCTATCACCCTCACCTTGACCTCCTTCCACCTATCGCATTTCCAACGCCCCTCCCCAAGTCCCTCCTCCCTACCTTTTACCTTAGCCTGCTGGACATACTTTCCTCATCCTGAAGAAGGGTTCATGCCCGAAACGTCGATTCTGCTGCTCCTTGGATGCTGCCTGACTTGCTGCGCTGTTCCAGCAACACATTTTCAACTCCCACCAATTTTCCAATTTATTGGTCCTGTGCACCGAATCTCCCATTTATTGATTCTCACCAAATCTCCCATTTACTCATCCCCCTGTATTATTTCTTCCACTTGCTGATGCCCTAGGCCGATTCTCCCATTTCAGGGTGCACTACTCTAATTCTCACATTTACTGTTGTCATGCAACAATTCTCTAATTTAGCTCCACTGTGCACCAGGTCTCTCATTTACTGATACACCGCACCAATTCTCCAATTCAGTGTTGCTTATCACCATTTCCCCCAATTACTGACGTCCTGAATAAGTTCTCCACTCAGTGTTGCCTTACACCAATCTTCATACTCACTGATGCCCTCGCCCAATTTAATGATGCCCTACTCTCAATCTTCCAAAAGGTATTTTCCTGTCCCAATGCTCCCATGTCGTGCAACACAACATAATAACTGTTACTGGGCACTCTCTTTTATGCTGAACGGTGCTGAACAGCTCTAATTCACCCATTGTCTGATGCCCTCTTGCCGTCGGATTCTCACGTAAGCTGTTTCGCAATTTTTCCATTTCGTAGTTTCTTGCAATGATTCTCCAATTTAGTGGAGAGCTGCCAGAATTCTTAAATTTAGGCCTGGACCAGTTGGACTGAAAGGTCTATTTCTGTGCTGTACATCTCTAAGGCTCTAATTAGTGCTCTGCTTCCCTGCACCAATTCTCCCATTTACCAGTCTTGCACGAAGTCAGAAATTTCACAAACTCTGTCTTTTCCCCATACAGGAGAACCCCTACTAACAGTTATTGACAGAATTTGTCTGTGCAACATAAAAGAGAGGGCCCAGTAACAGTTATTATGATAAATCTTGACAGACTCTGTCTGTACCCCTTACAGGTGAGGTCCACATAACAGTTATTATTTTCAATCTTGACAGAATCTGTCTGTTCACCTGACAGGAGAGCACCCAGTAACAGCTATTATTTAAATCTTAACAGAATCTGTCTGTACCCCTTACAAGAGAGGCCCCAGTAAGAACTACCATTTCAATTATTGGCAGAATCTGCCTGTACCCCTTATAGGACAACCCCCAGTGACAATGACTATTTCAAATCTTGACAGAATCTCTCTGTACCCCTGACAGGACCGCACACAGCAAAAGTTATTATCTTAAATGTTGAAAGAATCTGTCTGTGCCCCTAAAAGGATAGGACCCAATAACAGTTATTATTGTTAATCTTGACAGAATCTGTCTGTACCTCTTACAATACAGTGCCCAGTTATTATTTTAAATCTAGACAGAATCTCTCTGTACCCTTCACAGGACAGCACCCAGAAACAGTTATTATTTCAAATGTTGAAAGAATCTGTCTGTAACCCTAACAGGATAGGCCCCAGTAACAGTCATTATTGTAAATCTTGACAAAATCTGTCTGTACTCCTTACGCAACATTTCCCAATTACAATGACTACTTTAAATCTTCATAGAATGTCTCTGTACCCCTGACAGGACAGCATACTGTAACAGTTATTATTTTAAATCTTGCAAGCATCTCTCTGTACCACATACTGGAATTTCCCCAGTAGCAGTTGACAGAATTTGTGGACAGTCCCCAGTAAGAATTATTATTTTCAATCTTGACAGAATCTGTCTGTTCCCCCTACAGAACAGTGCTCAGTAACAGTTATTATTTTCAATCTTGAAAAAACTCTCTCTGTACCCCATACAGGACAGTGCACAGTAACCGTTATTATTGTAATTCTTGACAGAGGTCTATCTGTACCCTTTGCAGGATAGTCCCCAGTAACAGTTATGATTTAAATTTTGAAAGAATCGTCTGTACCGCACACAGGATAGTCCACAGTAACATTTATCATTTTAAACCTTGACAGAATCTGTCTGTACCTCTAACTGGATAGGCCCCAGTAACAGTTATTACTGTTAATCTTGACAGAATCTGTCTGTACTCCTTACAGGACAGTCCCCAGTCAGAATTATTAGTTTCAATCTTGACGGAATCTGTCTGTACCCCGAACAAGACAGTGCCCATAACAGTTATTATTTTAAATCTTGAAAAAGTCTTGAAAGAATCTATATCTACCCCTTACATGAGAGGCCCCAGTAACAGTTAATATTTTTACATTGTCGGAATCTGCCTTTGCCCCTTACAGGAGACCCTGCAGTTACAGTTATTGACAGAATCTGTCTGTTCAGCTTACAGACGAGACCTCAGTAACAGTTATTATTTTATATCTTGACAAACTCTGTCTGTACTCTTTACAAGAGAGGCCACAGAAATAGTTAATACTCTAAATCTTGAAAGAATCTGTCTCTACCTCTTACATGAGAGGCCCCAGTAACAGTTATTATTTTTACCTTGTCAGAAACATTCTGTGCCCCTTACAGGAGAACTCCCAATAATAGTTCTTGACAGAATCTGTCTGTATGCCTTATAGGCGCACCCTCAGTAACAGATATTGACAGAATCTGTCGTCCCCCTTACAGGAGAGCTCCTAGTAACAGCTACTGACAGAATATATCTGTGCAGCTGACAGGAGAGGTCCCAGTAACAGTTATTATTGTAAATCTTTACTGAAACTGTCTGTACCCCTTTCAGGACAGTGCCCAGTACAGTTATTATTTCAATCTTGAAAAAATCACTCTGTACCCCATACAGGACAGTCCACAACAACAGTTATTATTTTAAATCTTGACATAATCTGTCTGTGCCTTTAACAGGCACTGCTGCCTCACAGCACCAGAGACCCGGGTTCAATTCCCGACTCAGGCGACTGACTGTATGGAGTTTGCACATTCTCCCCGTGTCTCGTGGGTTTCCTCCGGGTGCTCTGGTTTCCTCCCACAGTCCAAAGATGTGCAGGTCAGGTGAATTGGCCATGCTAAATTGCCCGTAGTGTTAGGTTAAAGGGGTAAATGTAGTGGTATGGGTGGGTTGCGCTTCGGCGGGTCGGTGTGGACTTGTTGGGCCGAAGGGCCTGTTTCCACACAGTAAATAACCTAATCTAATCTAATCTAAACAGGATAGACCCCAGTAACAGTTATTACTGTTAATCTTGTCAGAATCTGTCTGTACTCCTTACAGGACAGTACCCAATAAGAATTATTATTTTCAATCTTGACAGAATCTGTCTGTATCCCAGTAACAGTCTTTTTTTTAAAATCTTGACAAAATCTGTCTCTACTCGTTAGAGGAGAGGCATCAGAACAGTTAGTATGTTAAATCTTGACAGAATCTGTCTCTACCCCTTACATGAGAGGCCTCAGTAACAGTTATTATTTTTACCTTGTCAGAAACATTCCGTGTCCCTTACAGGAGAGCCCCCAATAATAGTTATTGACAAAATCTGTCTGTGTACCATGCAGGAGCGCCCTCAGTAGCAGTTAATGACAGAATATGTCTGTGCAGCTTGCAGGAGAGGCCCCAGTAACAGTTATTATTGTAAATCTTTACAGAATCTGTCTGTACCAATAACAGGACAACCCCCCAGAAACAGTTATTATTTTAAATCTTGAAAGATTCTGTCTGTGCCCTTTATACAACAGTCCCCAGTAGCAGTGATTGTTTTAAATCTTGGCAGAATTTGACTGTGCCCCTTACACCACTGTCCCCAGAAAAAATGATTATTTTAAATCTTCACAGAATCTCTCTGTATCCCTGACAGGAAAGCACCCACTAACAGTTATTATCTTAAAACTTGAAAGAGTTGTCTGCACACCATACAGGACAGTCCACAGTAACATTTATTATTTTAAATCTTGACAGATTCTGTCTGTGCTCCTTACACGACAGTCCCCAGTAACAGTGATTATTTTAAATCTTGACAGAATCTCTCTGTACCCCTGACAGGACAGTCCACACTAACAGTTACGATTTTAAATCTTGACAGAATCTGTCTGTGCCCCAAAAACATCAGTCCCCAGTAACAGTTATTATTTTAAATCTTGACAACATCTGACTCTACTCTTTACAGGAGGCCCCGCAGTAACAGTTATTGACAGAAACGGTGTGCAGATTATACAAGTGATTACAGTAACAGTTATTATTTTCAAGATTGACAGAATCTGTCTGTGCCCCATACAGGAGAGGCCCCAGTAACAGTTATTATTTTACATCTCGACAGAATCTGTCTGTATCCATTAAGGAGCGACCCCAGTAACAGGTATTGACAAATTTTTTGTGTGCAGCTAACAAGGGAGGGTTCAGCAACAGTTATTATGGTAAATCATGACAGAATCTGTCGGTACCCCTTACAGGACAGTCACCAGTAACCGTTTTTATTTTAAATCTTCACAGAATCTGACAGTGTCCCTTACAGGAGAGGCTCCAGGAACATTTATTAATTTAAATCTTGACAGAATGTGCCTGTGCCCCTTACAGGAGAGACCTCAGTAACAGGTATTATTTTAAATCTTGACAGAATTTCTCTGTACCCCTGACAGAGCAACACCAAAGTAACAGTTTTTATTTTAAATCTTAAAAAAATCTGTCTGTATCCCATGCAGGACAGTCCACAGTAACAGTTATTATTTTAAATCATGAGAGAACCTGTCTGTGCCCCTTACAAGAGAGACCCTAGTAACGGTATTATTTTAAATCTTATCAGAATCTGTCTATACCCTAAACAGGATGGGCCCCAATAACAGTTATTATTCTAAATCTTGATAGAATCTGTCTGTTTTCCTTACAGGACAGTCCCAAGTAGGAAATATTATTTTAGATCTTGGCAGAATCTGTCTGTACCCCTTACAGGCCTCCACCCAGTAACAGCTATTATTTTACATCTTGAAAGAATATGTCTGTACCCCAGACCGGACAGTCCACATTAACAGTGATTACTTTAAATCTTGACAGAATCTCTCTTTACTCCTGACGGGATAGCACCCAGTAACAGTTATTATTAAAAGTCTCGAAAGAGTCTGTGTGTACCCCATACAAGAGAGTCCACAATTAGTTATTATTTTTAATTCTTTCAGAATCTGTCTGTGCCCCTCAGAGGATAGACCCCAGTAACAGTTATTATTCTAAATCTTGACAGAATCTGTCTGTACTCCTTGCAGGACAGTCCCCAGTAAGAATATTATTTTCAATCTTGACAGAATCAGTTTGTACCCTTTACAGGAGAGGTCCCAGTCACAGTTATTATTTTAAAGCTTGACAGAATCTGTCTGTACTCCTTACAGGACAGCCCTCAGAAACATTTACTTCTTTAAATATTGAAAGAATGTGTCTGTACCCGTGACAGGTATGTGTCCAGCAACAGAAAGTATTTTAAATCTTGACAGAATCTATCCTTACCTCTTACATGAGATGGAGAAAGTGAGGTCTGCAGATGCTGGAGATCAGAGCTAAAAATATGTTGCTGGAACAGCACAGCAGGTCAGGCAGCATCCAGGGAACAGGAGAATCGACGTTTCGGGCATAAGCCTTTCTTCAGGCTTATTCGCCTGTTCCCTGGATGCTGCCTGACCTGCTACGCTTTTCCAGCAACACATTTTCACCCCTTACATGAGATGCCCCAGGAACAGGTATTAGATTAGATAAGATTAGATTAAATTACTTACAGTGTGGAAACAGGCCCTTCGGCCCAACAAGTCCACACCGACCCGCCGAAGCGCAACCCACCCATACCCCTACATTTACCCCTTCACCTAACACTATGGGCACTTTAGCAGTGCCAATAAACCTAACCTGCACATCTTTGGACTGTGGGAGGAAACCGGAGCACCCAGAGGAAACCTACGCAGGCACAGGGAGAATGTGCAAACTCCACACTGTCAGTCGCCTGAGGTGGGAATTGTACCCAGCTTTCTGGCGCAGTGAGGCAGCAGTGCTAACGACAGGACAGCGGACAGGAACAACTTAGAACATAGAAGAATACAGCACAGTACAGGCCCTTCGGCCCTCGATGTTGCGCCGATCCAAGCCCACCTAACCTACACTAGCCCACTATCCTTCATATGCCTATCCAATGCCCCCATAATGAGGTAAAGTCCACCACTGCTATTGGCAGGGCATTCCATGAACTCACGACTCGATGAGTAAAGAACCTACCCCTAACATCTGTCCTATATCTACCCCCCCTTAATTTAATGCTATGCCACCTTGTAATAGCTGACTCCATACGTGGAAAAAGATTCTCACTGTCGACCCTATCTAAACTCCTAATCATCTTGTACAACTCTATCAAGTCACCCCAAACCTTCTTTTCTCCAATGAAAACAACCCCAAGTGCCTCAGCCTTTCCTCATACGATCTTTCTACCATACCAGGCAACATCCTGGTAAACCTCCTCTGCACCCGTTCCAGTGCCTCCACATCCTTCCTATAGTATGGCGACCAAAACTGCACACAATACTCCAGATGCGGCCGCACCAGAGTCTTATACAACTGCAACATGACCTCAGTACTCCGGAACTCAATTCCTCTACCAATAAAAGCCAGTACGCCATATGCCTTCTTCGCCGCACTATTTACCTGGGTAACTTTCAAAGATCTGTGTACATGGACACCAAGAGCCCTCTGCTCATCCACACGACCAAGTGTCCGACCATTAGCCCAGAACCCCATCTTTTTATTACTCTTACCAAAGTGAATCACCTCACACTTAGCTACATTGAACTCCATTTGCCACCTTTCTGCCCAGTTCTGCAGCCTATCTATATCCCGCTGTTACCTGCCACGCCCTTCCTCACTGTCTACAACTCTCCGACTTTCGTATCATCCGCAAACTTGCTCACCCAACCTTCTAACCCCTCCTCCAGGTCATTTATAAAAATGACAAACAGCAATGGTCCCAAAACAGATCCTTGCGGAACACCGCTAGTGACGGCACTCCAAGATGGACCTTTGCCAACAACCCTCTGTCTTCTTCCGGCCAGCCAACTCCTTATCCAAACCTCCAACTCACCCTCAACGCCATACCTCCGTATTTTTTGCAGTCATCTTCCATGGGGAACCTTATCAAACGCCTTACTAAAATTCATATACACCACATCTATCGCTTTCCCCTCGTCCACCTCCTTAGTCACCTTCTCAAAGAATTCAATAAGATTTGTGAGGCACGACCTGCCCTTCACAAAACCATGCTGACTATCCTTGATCACATTATTCCTATACAGAAAATCATATATCCTATCCCTTACAATTCTCTCTAAGATTTTGTCCACAACAGAAGTGAGACTCACCGGCCTATCGTTACTAGGGTTATCCCTACTCCCCTTCTTGAACAAGGGAACCACATTTGCTAGCCTCCAATCTTCTGGCACTACTCCTGTAGACAACGAGGACATAAAAATCAAGGCCAATGGCTCTGCAATCTCCTCCCTCGCTTCCCAGAGAATCCTAGGATAAATGCCATCAGGCCCAGGGGACTTATCTATTTTCACCCTTTCCAGAATTTCCAACACTTCTTCTCTGCATACCTCAAAGCCATCCATTCTACTTAATTGTGACTCAGTATTCACATTGACAACAATGTCCTGTTCCTAATTGAATACTGACGAAAAGTATTCATTCAGTGTCTCTCCAATCTCTTCAGCCTCCACACGCTACTTCCCACTACTATCCTTGACTGGACCTATTCCTACCCTAGTCATTCTTTTATTCCTGACATACCTATAGAAAGCCTTAGGGTTTTCCCTAATCCTACCAACTAAGGACCTTTCATGTCCCCTCCTTGCTGCTCTTAGCTCTCTCTTCAGGTCCTTCCTGGCTACCTTATAACTCTCAATCGCCCCAATTGAACCTTCACGCCTCATCTTTACATAGGCCGCCCTCTTCCATTTAACAAGGGATTCCAATTCCTTATCAAGGACACTCATTAGTTGCTCCTTGAACAAGCTCCACATATCAATTACGCCCTTGCCTTGAAGCTTACTTTTCCAAGCCACACATTCTAAGTCATGCCTCACCGCATCATAATTTCCCTGCCCCCAGCTATAACTCTTGCCCTGTAGTGCACACTTATCCCTCTCCATCACTAGAGTAAAAGTCACCGAATTGTGGTCACTGTCCCCAAAGTGCTCACCTACCTCTGATTCTAACATCTGGTCTGGTTCATTACCCAGAACCAAATCCAGTATTGCCTCACCTCTTGTTGGCCTATCTACATATTGTGTCAGGAAACCCTCCTGCACACATTGGACAAACACTGACCCATCTAACGAACTTGAGCTAAAGCTTTCCCAATCAATATCAGGAAAGTTAAAGTCCCCCATAACAACCACCCTATTACTTTCACTCTTCTCTTGAATCATAGAACATAGAACATAGAACATAGAACAATACAGCACAGAACAGGCCCTTCGGCCCACGATGTTGTGCCGAACTTCTAACCTCGATTAAGTACCCATCCATGTACCTATCCAAATGCCGCTTAAAGGTCGCCAATGATTCCGACTCTACCACTCCCACGGGCAGCGCATTCCATGCCCCCACCACTCTCTGGGTAAAGAACCCACCCCTGACATCTCCCCTACTCCTTCCACCCTTCACCTTAAATTTATGTCCCCTTGTAACACTCTGTTGTACCCGGGGAAAAAGTTTCTGACTGTCGACTCTATCTATTCCTCTGATCATCTTATAAACCTCTATCAAGTCACCCCTCATGCTTCGCCGTTCCAACGAGAAAAGGCCGAGAACTCTCAACCTATCCTCGTACGACTTCCTCTCCTTTCTCTTCCGAATCATCCTTGCAATCCTTTCTTCTACGTTTCTAGGACTATTAGGAGGCCTGTAAAAAACTCCTAACAGGGTGAGCTCACCTTTCCTATTCCTAACCTCAGCCCAAACTACCTCAGATGGCGAGTCTTCATCCTTCGTCCTTTCCACAGCTGTAATACTATCTTTGACAAGCAATGCCACACCTCCCCCTCTTTTACCCCCACCTCAGACCCTACTAAAAAATTTAAACCCTGGAACCTGCAACAGCCAATCCTGTCCCTGTTCTACCCATGACTCCGTGATAGCCACAGCATCGAAGTCCCAGGTACCAACCCACGCTGCAAGTTCACCTACCTTATTTCGTATACTTCTTGCATTGAATTATACACACCTCAAGCCACTTTCCTGTTTACATCAATTCCTTTGAAATTGATGCCATGTTCCTGACCTCCCTCCACTCCAGGTCCTGCACTCTAAAGCGACAGTTTGGGTTCCCATGCCCCTGCAGAGTTTGTTTAAACCACCCCCAAGAGCACTTGCAAACTTCCCACCAAGGATACTGGTGCCCCTCAGGTTCAGGTGCAGACCATCCTGTTTTTAGAGGTCCCACCTTCCCCAGAAAGAACCCCAGTTATCCAAATACCGGATCCCTCCCTCCTGCACCATCCCTGTAGCCACGCATTTAACTGTTCTCTCTCCCTATTTCTCGACTCTCTATCAGTGGCACGGGTAAGAAACCAGAGACAACAACTCTGTTCGTTATAACTTTGAGCTTCCAACCTAGCTCCCTGAAAGCCTGCCTAACATCCTCAGCGCTCCTCCAACCTATGTCATTGGTGCCAATGTGGACCACGACCTCGGGCTGCTGCCCCTCCCCCTTAAGGTCCCAGAAAACACGATCAGACACATCACGTACCCTTGCACCTGAGAGGCAACATACCAAACGTGAGTCTCTCTCGTTCCCACAAAACCGCCTATCTGTGCCCCGAACTATCGAGTCCCCAATTACTATTGCTCTGCTTTTCTCCACCCTTCCCTTCTGAGGAACGGGGACAGACTCCGTGCCAGAGGCCTGAGCCCCGTTACTTACCCCTGGAGGAGCTGGAGATGGGTGCACTTCCTGCAAATGTAATCAGCAGGGACGTTCATGGCATCCCTCACCTCAAACATGTTGCAAGAGGAACGTTGCACTGCCTTCACTGCCATCCCTCTAAAAGTAACCTTATATTTAAAAAAAAAAACTGGGTCTAAAGAATACAACAAGCAAAATGCAACACTTACTACTTACCACAACGGGTCTTATTATTTAGGTTCGAGGAGGAGGGCGAGTGGGAGACACTACCTCTGTAGTGCCTCGGGTACTTCTCCTGCGCGCTTTTAAAGGGGAAAAAACCTACCCGGCTGCACCTCTGGTCTTCGTCACTTCCCCCTGCTGCTCCTGCTCTTTCTGTGAAGAGCACAAACACACCGCTGCCCGCTACCGGTAAGTAATTTTAAACCAAACTGTCTTACCTTAGCTGCTGCTCGCACTCAAAGTTATTGACAGAATCTGACAAGGCAGCTTACAAAAGAGATTTCAACAACGGTTATTATTATAAATATCAACAGAATCTGTCTGTTCCCCTTACAGGAGAACCCTCAGTAATAGTTACTGACAGAACCTGTCCGTGCATCTTACAGGAGAGGGCCCAGTCACAGTTATTATTTTAAATTTTGACAGAGTGTGCCAGTACACAATGCAAGACAGTCCTCTGCACCTGTTATTATTTTAAATCTTGACTAATTCTGTCTGTACTCTTTACAGGAGAAGGCTGTAGAAACAGTTTGTATTTTAAATCTTGCCAGAATCTGCCTGTACCCCAAATAGAAGAGACCACAGAAACAGTTATTATTTTAAAGCTTGACAGAATCTGTCTGTTCCCCTTACACGACATTCCCCAATAACAATGATTATTTTAAATCTTCACAGAATCTGCCTCTACCCCTGACAAGACAGCACCCAGTAACAGTTATGATTTTAAATCTTGACAGAATCAATCGCTGCACCTTGCAGGACAGTCCCCAGTAACAGTTATAATTTTAAACCTTGACAGAATCTTTCTGTGTCCCTTACAAGAGCAGCCTCTGGAGCAGGTATTGGCAGAATCTATCTGTGTAGCTTACAGGAGAGGTCCCAGTAACAGTTATTATTTTAAATCTTGACAGAATCTCTCTGTTCCCCTTACAGGAGAGGCCCCAGTAACAGTTATTGACACAATCCACAATGCAGCTTACAGAAGAGGCCCCAGTAACAGTTATTATTTTAAATGTCGGCAGAATCTGTCTGTTCCCCATACAGGAGAGGCCCCAGTAACAGTTATTATTTTAAAAGTTAACATAATGTGCCTGTACACTATGCAGGACAGTCCTCTGTACCCGTTATTATTTTAAATCTTGACAGAACCTGTCTGTAATCTTTGCAGGTGAGGCCGCAGAAACAGTTAATATTATAAATCTTGTTGTGGTTCTGTTCGCCGAGCTGGAAGTTTTTGTTGCAAACGTTTCGTCTCCTGGCTAGGCGACATCATCAGTGCTTGGGAGCCTCCTGCGAAGCGCTTCTTTGATGTTTCCTCCGGTGTTGAAAGTGGTCTGTCCCTGCCGCTTCCGGTTGTCAGATGTCCAGAAAAATATTCAAAAGCTAGAGGAGTTGTTGCAGGAAACTCAAAGTGTCTGTGAGACATGGTGTGTGTGTGTGTGTGTGTGTGTGTGTGTGTGAGAGAGAGAGAGAGAGAGAGAGAGAGAGAGAGAGAGAGCGCGAGACAGAGAGAGAGACAGAGAGAAAATAGCTGTACAGCTCGTTGAAAGTTTAACCCTTTGTGATTCAGTTTGAATGCACATTTGTTTGTTGGTGATTGAATGTTCCCTGGAGCTTGAGATCCGGGATTGTTTTGAATCTGATTTTTACATGATTTGTTTAAGGTTAAGGATTTTGCAAGACTATGAAATAAAATGTTCTTTTTACTGCCTTACTATCAGTTTCTAACTAATCTATTTTATCCTTACATAAAAACGATTTATGGAGGACAGTTGAAGTTTTAACTTGAATAGAAAAATCCTTTTAAGGCAGCTGTGGTTATTTCACGATCTATAGCATTGTATTTGAGCAATTACTGGTCAGGACTACTTGGGAGAATTTGTTTTGGATTTGAATCGGGGGACTGGAACAAGGTGATTGTGGTGGATTTCAGAGTCGGGAACTGTGTGTATTTTGCATTTTGAATATTAAACACTGAATAAATGAATTTATAATATATAGATATATATGTACAAGTAAGATTCTAAAATGTATAGTTAGGAACAGGCTTTAAAGAAAAGCAAGCATAAATTGATAAATTGTATTTGAGATTACAGGGAGCAAGAAATATTGCAATATTTCTTTGTAAAAGCAAGGTCTAAACAAAACATTGGGTGATGAGGAATGGCCATGAACAGCCTGAACAGCCTGAACAGCCTTAAAGCTGTTCAGGTGGTTAAATCGGCTCAGCAATTGATCTGGCAATGTAACATGAGAAGCAGAAACAGAAGGCAAAAATTGTGATAGCCACGGTTGATGAGGTAATAAGGAAAAGGACAAAACTAAAAGGAGAAGGAAACTGGAATGGTGGCAGGCAGCATGTTGAAAATAGAGGGAGGAGAAGGGATCGGGGAGGAGATGTTAAGGGTCTGGTAGACAGGAACAAGGATCAAAGTGGAAATACACACAGGCGGGATGTTATTACTGTGGAAACACAGGCCACTTTAAGAGAAAGTGTCCAGATCCGAAAAAGGAAGTAAAGATCGTATCAGGAAAGGCTGAGGCACCTGGGGTTGTTTTCATTGGAGAAAAGAAGGTTTAGGCGTGACTTGATAGAGGTGGAGAAGATGATTAGTGTTTTAAATAGGGTCGACAGTGAGAATCTTTTTCCACGTATGGAGACGCTATTACAAGGGGGCATAGCTTTAAATTAAGGGGAGTGGGTAGGTATAGGACAGATGTTAGGGGTAGGTTCTTTACTCATCGAGTCGTGAGTTCATGGAATGCCCTGCCAGTAGCAGTGGTGGACTCTCCCTCATTATGGGCATTTAAGCGGGCATTGGATAGGCATATGGAGGATAATGGGCTAGTGTCGGTTAGGTGGGCTTGGATCGGCTCAACATCGAGGGCCGAAGGGCCTGGACTCTTCTCTTCTGTATTCTTCTATGTTCTATGTAGTGCCATTTATGAACCTTGCTGAAAAATAGGGGTGTCAAGAGTTCCTGCCCCCGGGGACCCACCAGGAACCCTTGATAAATTTAAAGGTGGTTTACAAAGAGGACGTGGTTTACCTTGTCGATACAGGGGCAGCAAGGTCATCCTTAAATTTTAAGCCCTAGAGAATGGGAACGGAAAAAAAGTTAATTGGATTATGGCAACAACTTTGTGATGAGAGGCACGAAGAATCAGTTTTGCGCTCATGACGAGATATTGCCACCAAATTGGGGACTGAATTAACTGCAAAAGGTGCTATGGAATCTGTTGAGGTTCTTAAAAATGAATGTGATCGAGTAAAACAATTACAGAAACAGAATGAGAAGTCACGAGTGACTGGTAAACAAACAGAACTGCGCGATTCCAGTTTTTAAAATGTTTTAATCACTTGTTGTGTTTCCATCCTGAATTATATGATATATAATTAATAATTGATATTCATAATAAATCAATTGTGTTAGCCTGAATCAATATTAATTGGCAGGATTCCTTCACACATTCTCAGTGATCTCTCATATTGATTCATAGCTAATTTAAAACATGAACTGCATTAATTCATTCTTAATTAAAGAATGGAAAGCGACATTACTGGCCAGAGTGTGTGCAGGCAGTGGTAGCAATAGCCTTATTGGTAGAAGAGAGTCGGAAACGTACTTTTAGGGGAGCCTTATTAGTCAGCATCCCACATCAGATTCGGTCAGGAAAAGAAAGGGGCATGATTAGAAGAGCTGCTCTGAGGGAATGGAAAAGAGACATCCGGTGGGTGAGCAAGCCAAAAACAAATTCCCCAACGTGGACCCACGTTGGAAGGGTATGGATGAACACGATAGAGGAAAATGAGGGATTAGGTTAGATTAGATTACATTACATTACAGTGTGGAAACAGGGTCTTCGGCCCAACAAGTCCACACCGACCCCGCCGAAGCGCAACCCACCCATACCCTACATTGACCCCTTACCTAACACTACGGGCAATTTAGCATGGCCAACGTTTTGAGAAATGGTCATTTTGGGTATTAGAGAAGCAGCACCTAAATCTCAGAACTTTTATAAAGCCTTTGAAATAAGACAGGAAGAGGAGGAAGCTCTGTCAGCCTTTTTACCGAGATTAAAAGAAGCCACTGGAAAATATTTGGGAATGAATCCCGATGATGCGGTAGCACAGGGACTTTTGAAGGTCCAACTTGTGACCCAATCATGGCTGGACAAACAAAAGAAATTACAGAAATTAGGGGAGGCAGGGTTTCCCGTCTCCTGAAAACCACTGGTAACCCTTGATAAATTTAAAGGTGGGACCTGAAGAGGAGGAGACAGTGTTTTTGGTGGATACGGGAGCGGCGCGGTCATCCCTACGTTTTTTAGACCTAGCAGTGTTAAATTAACTAATAAGAGTCTCAGAGTATCCGGAGTAAAAGGTGAAGGCTTCTTAGTGCCCATTTTCGAGCCGACCCTAATAAAGGGAAACAACAAAGAAGTGACGGGACAACATATATTCCTGATGTTGGAAGTAATCTTTTGTGCAGGGATTTAATAATTTTGTTAAACTTGAAGATTGGAGTAGAGAATTGTTCAATAACTATAGCAATAAATAAACTAACAACCAGTGATGAAGAACAGATAAACCCTAACGTGTGGGCGAGATCCGGGAACAGGTGTTGTTTAAATGTTGATCCCATTGTAATTACACTGTCACAAGAAAATAAAACAGAAAGCCTTAAACAATATCCAGTTTCATTAGAGAGGCACAAGGGATTACAACCGGTAATAGACTCTCTTGTAAAAGAAGGGCTATTATAACCAAAAATGTCACCATTTAATACCCCAATACTATCCGTCCGAAAACCAGATGGAACTTACCGACTGGTACAAGATCTCAGACTAGTGAATCAACTAGTCAGGACACGACACCCAGTGGTGCCCAATCCATACACCACTGGAGGAGCGCTGGTTTAGTGTAATAGATTTAAAAGACGCATTCTGGGCTTGTCCTTTAGCCTCAGAGAGCCACGACATTTTCGCTTTTGAATGGGAAAACCCATACACTGGCAGAAAACAACAGTTCCGATGGACGGTATTTCCCCAGGGATTCACAGAATCACCTAACTTATTCGGGCGAGTCCTGGCACAAATTCTAGAGCAATATAAAGTGCCTCAGGAGACGTCGCTGTTGCAATATGTCCTACTTGCGTCAGGACAAAAGAGAAATGATGTAAGTTCAGCCCCCAATGGATTGTTGAATTTCCTAGTGCAACAGGGTCTGAGAGTATCTAGGAATAAATTGCAATATGCAGAAAAAGAAGTGAAATACTTAGGACACCTTATCAATGTGGGAGCTTGGAGCATTAATCCCAAGAGAATTGGAGGGACAGTAGAATTGCCTCTCCCAAATACGGAGCGAGAATTATGGAAGTTCCTGGGACTAATAGGTTATTGCAGATTGTGGATAGGTGCCTATGCTTAGAAAACAAAGAAGTTATATTACAAACTGACAGAATCAGAACATGAAAGACTGTACTGGCCAGAAGATAAGGAAGGGTGACGTGAGCTGAAGCATAGTCAAATGCAAGCCCCGGTATTGGCCCTTCCTTCCCTCGAGAAACCATTTCACCTTTTTGTGACAGTAAACGATGAAGCAGCCCTAGGAGTGTTAACCCAGAAAGGAGGGCGAAAAAACAGCCAATAGCTTTCTTGTCCAAAGTTCTGGACCCTATTTCAAGAGGATGGCCTGAATGTATACAGGCAGTTGCAGCAACTGCCATACTGGTAGAGGAAAGCCGGAAACTTACTTTCGGAGGAACGCTAGTAGTTCGCACCCCCCATCAAGTTAGAACTGTGTTAAACCAAAAAGCAGGAAGATGGTTGACAGATTCACGAATTCTAAAATACGAGGCCATCCTGATGGAAAAAGATGACCTCGTACTAGCAACAGACACCTATCTCAACCCAGCTACCTTTCTTTGGAAGGGAGAACATCTGGACAAATGAGAATTAGAGTACGACTTATTAGACATCATAACATATCAAACCAAAAGTTAGACAGAATCGCAGACATCTACCTTGACATGACAGGGATAGATTGTTTATAGATGGGTCATCGAGAATAGTAGAAGGAAAAAGACACAATGGATATGCAGTAGTGGACAGTAACAAAAACCAAACAGTGGAGGCAGAACGACTACCTAACACATGGTCAGCACAGATCTGTGAGTTGTACGCATTAAACCAAGCTTTAAAATACTTAGAATTGAACTAGGGTCTCTGGCGCTGTGAGGCAGCAGTGCTAACCACTGTGCCACCGTGCCGCCCACAAGGTATGGGAATTCCATGCTCCTTGGCACCCACCCTCTTTGGACGGGTGGAACAAATGAATCAGACTATAAAGAAGCAATTGTCTAAATTAGTCCTAGAGACTCGATTATCACGGACCAAATGTCTACCTATTGTACTATTGCGCATTCGGACTGCCCCAAGGGGCGATATTGGCCTTTCACCTTCTGAAATGATGCTCGAATTTCCAGCACACCGTATACAGCCGGGTGATTGGGTCCTGATCAAGACCTGGAAAGATACTAAACTCCACCCAAGCTGGGAGGGAACATTCCTAACCCTCCTGACCACTGAAACAGCTACTCGGACTGCTGAGAAAGGGTGGATTCTTCACACTCGCGTTAAAGCTCCTGTGAGCACCCCTAAGGTGGAGTAGCATGCTCATCCTACAGAAAACCCTCTGAAAGTTAAGCTGAAAAATAAAGAATGAACTGAGACAAAAGACTCTTTTTATATATATAAAAGATAGAACGGTAGGCAGGGTTCAGAGATGGGTAGATACTGGTATAGTATTGTAATGTTAGTAGTACTAACTATTCAAGGTAGCGGGTAAAATCACTTCACTACGCTGTGCCAAAATTATGCTAAGCAAGAGGGGCTTAGCGACTGTTGCGTCTGTGCAGACGTCCCACACCATGGTGAATCTGTAATCCCCACCTCGGTCATACCGCTCACTAGAAAAGAAGTACACGATGTACAACAATTTGATGTGGGTTAAAATAATACAAAGTGGAGATCTGAAAGGAGCAAATATAACTTTGCAGGATGGTTCCCAAGACCAGCCCCGAAAAATCAGGGCGCTATTGATAGTCTTAGAATTTCCCCACCGAAAGGAGCAGTGAATACCACCTGTTTCTGTAATCAGAATGATGCTGCACCTTTCCAACTAGGAAAATAATCTTGTGTCCACACCACTCAAGCCACTGCCACGACCACTCCCCGAATATTAAACAGAACATATTGGGTATGCGGTCTAATGCCGATCCATTTACTCCCGGGGAAAAATATGTTCATGTGATTGAATGTGTAGAAATACATTTATGTTATGAAGTTGAAGAAACACTTCCTCAAAACTAGAAAGCTTGGAGTGGCTGCTGGTACCTCGCTTATATAGTCCCTCACCTCTGAATAGAAAAGCATGAGCCCAACCTGGGAAAGGAGGGGGGGGGGGGGGGGTAATAAGACGTAAGACCCAAGAGGTCTCTGAAGGAGACCGTCTACTGTGGACACTACTCCCAAACTACGGCACCACAAGGGCAGGGGTGGAAATACAGAAACTGGCGGCTGCCCTTGAAAATTTAATTAATGATACTGTCGGCACAATGAGGGGATACTCAATCCCAAATATCGGCCATAACCACCGAAATGATTGCCACGAGACTAACAGCTTTACAAAATAGAATGGCTTTAGACTATCTTTTGGCCGAAAAAGGGGGAACCTGTGCTCTGATTGGTAAAGAATGCTGTACCGTCATCGCAGACACCTCTTCCATAGTGGAAGATAAGAGGGAAATAATAAAGAAAATGATAAACAATATAAGAGAAATTCGAGATGAAGTCTGAAAAGATGAAGGATGGAGATGGGAATGGGGTAACTGGAGATTGACCGGTTGGAGAAAATGGTTAGTGAATTTAGGCATTTATGTGCTACTAATAATTGTTGGTTTACTGATAGGGTTTAACATATTAAAATGGATAATGACTAAGCTGGTAATGTCTCTAGGAGGACAACAACCAATAATGGTCATGACAATAGAAGAAGCGCAAGAAAGAGACAGTAACAGATAACTCCTAGAGTTTGAAAGGACACAAACTTAGAAGGACAGAAATGACTAGATTGTGAACCTCGACACCATAGGGTGAAAAGAGGGCAGAAAATAAGATTGCAAATACAACAAATGGTTAAGAAAAGAAATGGGGGAATTGTTAGAAATGGGGTAAAAGTGTTGTTTTTGCAGATATAGAAGAAGCATACAGAAAAGGGGTACAGCAAGAGAATTATTAACTCTGCAGGTATTTAGGGAAGAATATCTCTACTTTTCAGTGCATAATTATGGATAATTAAGTGCTAACTTTAATGTAGATTTATTAAAATAATTTCTTTTACCATAATGTTTAAAACAACAGTTTCAGCAAAAAGCTAAGATTACTGAAACATATAAATGAAGCATGAGAAAGATACATTGTTAAGATGTATGTACAAGAATGGAATGTACCTATGGATAATGAAAGAAGTTACAAAGGGGAACATCGAGATAAGAGTTTAGCCTTATGACAGCACGTAAAAGGGAGAAATTGCCAACTTGGAAAGAAAGGGGCAATGGGCGTGTAGCATAGATGGGTAGAGGCGAAATAGTAAGAGAGATTGGGTAATCAGGAGTCTGGAGAGATGATTCAGCTCAAAGGGTATAACTGGGCACTAAGCTCAGTTCTAATTTGCTTCATTTGCTGATGCAGTTGAAGCCCTTACTTGCAAGTTCATAATACATTGTCTTGTTTCCAGTCTTGGTGGTCTCGTCTAAATTTTAGTGATTTTGATTCTAACATCTACCTGGACCCCTTACAGGAGACCCTGCAGTTACAGTTATTGAAAGAATGTGTCTGTGCAGCTTACAGATGAGGCCCCAGTAACAGTTAATATTTTAAAGCTTGACAAAATCTGCCTGTACTCTTTACAGGAGAGGCCGCAGAAACTGATATTAATTTAAATTGTGACAGAATCTACCTGTTCCCCTTACAGGAGAGCCATCAGTAATAGTTACAGACAGAATCTGTCTGTGCAGCTAACAGAAGAGACCCCAGTAACAGTTATTATTTGAAACACTGACAGATCTGTCTGTACCCTTTGCAGGAGAGCCCTCAGTAATAGTTACTGACAGAATCTGTCTGTGCAGCTTACAGGAGAAGCCCCAGTAACAGTTATTATTTTAAAACTTGACAGAATCTGTCTGTACTTCTTATAGGAGAGGCCCCAATAACAGTTATTATTTTAACTCTTGACAGAATCTGTCTGTACTTCTTATAGGAGAGGCCCCAATAACAGTTATTACTTTAACTCTTGACAGAATTTGTCTGTACCCCTTACAGGACAACACAGTAAGATTTATTATTTTAAATCTTGGCAGAATCTGTCTGTGTAGCTTACAGGAGAGCCCCTAGTAAAAGTTACTATTTTAAATCTTGACAGAATCTGCCTGTACCCCATGCAGAAGAGAACCCAGTAACTGTTATTATTTTAAATCTTGGCAGAATCTGTCTGTGCCCCTTATAGGAGAGGTTCCAGTAACAGATATTATTTTAAATCTTGCCAGAATCTGCCTGTAATCCATGCAGAGGAGATCCCAGTAACAGTTATTATTTTAAATCTTGACAGAATCTGTCTGTACTTCTTATAGAAGAGGCCCCAATAACAGTTATTATTTTAACTCTTGACAGAATGTGTCTGTACTTCTTAAAGGAGAGGCCCCAATAACAGTTATTACTTTAACTCTCGACAGAAACTGTCTGTACCCCTTACAGGACAACACAGTAAGATTTATTATTTTAAATCTTGGCAGAATCTGTCTGTGTAGTTTACAGGAGAGCCCCTAGTAAAAGTTACTATTTTAAATCTTGGCAGAATCTGTCTGTGCTCCTTATAGGAGAGGTTCCAGTAACAGATATTATTTTAAATCTTGCCAGAATCTGCCTGTAATCCATGCAGAAGAGATCCCAGTAACAGTTATTATTTTAAATCTTGACTGAATCTATCTGTCCCCCTCATAGGAGTGTCCCCAGTAACTGTTATGATTGTAAATTTTGACAGAATGTGTCTGTGCTCCTTACACGACATTCCCCAATAACAATGATTATTTTAAATCTTCACAAAATCTGCCTGTACCTCTGATAGGCCAGCACCCAGTAACAGTTATGATTTTAAATCTTGAAAGAATCTGTCTGTACTCCATACAGGACAGTACCCAGTTACAGTTGTTATTTTAAATCTTGAAAGAATTTGCCTGTCCCCCTTATAGCAGAAGCCCCAGTAACAGTTATTATTTTAAATCTTGACAGAATCTGTCTGTACATTTTACAGGAGAAGGCTGCAGAAATAATTAGTATTTTAAATCTTGACTAGAATCTGTCTGTACCCCTGACAGGAGAGGCAACAGAAACAGTTATTATTTAAAATCTTGATAGAATCTGTCTGTTCCCCTTACAGGAGAGCCCTCAGTAATAGTTTCTGACAGAATCTGTCTGTGGAGTTTCCAGGAAAGTCCCCAGTAACAGTTATTGTTTTAAATTTGTCAGAATGTGCAGGACAGTCATCTCTACCCGTTTTTTTTTTAAATCAGGACAGAACCTGTCAATATCCCTTACAGGAGCGTCCACTGTGACAGCTATTATTTAAAATCTTGAGGCCCCAGTAACAGGTCTGTGCCCTTTATAGGAGAGGCTCCAGTAACAGATATTATTTTAAATCTTGCCAGATTCTGCCTGGACCCCATGCAGAAGAGAACCCAGTAACTGTTACTTTTTAAAATCTTGACAGAATCTGTCTGTACTCCTTCGAGGAGAGGCACAGTTATTCTTGTAAATCTTGACTGAATCTGTCTGTTGCCCTTACAGGAGAGCCCTCAGTAATAGTTACTGACAGAATCTGTCTGTGGAGTTTACAGGACAGTACCCAGTAACAGTTGTTAGTTTAAATCTTGAAAGAATCTGTCTGTCCCCCTTATAGCAGAAGCCCCAGTCACAGTTATTATTATAAATCTTGACAGAATCTGTCTGTACTCTTTACAGGAGAAGGCCACAGAAACCATTAGTATTTTAAATCTTGACAAAATCTGTCTGTGCCCCTTACCAGAGAGGCCCCAGTAACAGTTAAGATTTGAAATCTTGACACAAGCTGCCAGTTCCCCTTACAGGAGAGCTCTCAGTAATGGTTATTGGCAGAATCTGCTTGTGGATTTTACAGGAGAGGCCCTAGTAACGTTATTATTTTAAACTTAACAGAATGTGCGTGTACATTCTTCTGTTAAGATTTTTGGGCGGCATGGTGGCACAGTGGCTAGCACTGCTGCCTCACAGTGCCAGAGATGTGTTGCTGGAAAAGCGTAGCAGGTCAGGCAGCATCCAGGGAACAGGAGAATCGACGATTCGGGCATAAGCCCTTCAGAAGGGCTTATGCCCGAAGCGTCGATTCTCCTGTTCCCTGGATGCTGCCTGACCTGCTACGCTTTTCCAGCAACACATTTTCAGCTCTGATGTCCAGCATCTGCAGACCTCACTTTCTCCTCACAGTGCCAGAGACCCTGGTTCAATTCCCGACTCAGGCGACGGACTGTGTGGACTTTGCACATTGTCTGCGTGGGTTTCCTCCGGGTGCTCCAGTTTCCTCCCACAGTCCAAAGATGTGCGGGTCAGGTGAGTTGGCCATGCTAAATTGCCGGTAGTGTTAGGTTAAAGGGGTAAATGTAAGGGAATGGGTGGGTTGCGCTTTGGCGGGTCGGTGTGGACTTGTTGGGCCGACAGGCCTGTTTCCACACTGTAAGTAATCTAATCTACCCTTTGCAGGACAGACATCTGTACCCATTATTATTTTAAATCTTGTCAGAATTTGTCTTATACCCCTGAGAGGAGCGTCCACAGTAACAGATATTATTGGAAATCTTCACAGAAACTGTCTGTACCCATTAGAGGAGATGCTCCAGTAACAGATATTATTTTAAATCATGCCAGAATCTGCCTGTACCCCATGCAGAAGAGATCCCAGTAACAGTTATTATTTTAATTCTTGATAAAATCTGTCTGTACCCCTCACAACAGAGTCCCAAGTAACATTTATGATTGTAAATCTTGACAGAATCTGTCTGTACCCCTTACACGACATTCCCCACGACTAATGATTATTTTAAATCTTCACAGAATCTGCCTCTACCCCTGACAAGACAGCACCCGGTAACAGTTATGATTTTAAATCTTGAAGTAATATGTTTGTACTCCTTATAGAAGAGGCCCCAGTACAGTATTATTTTAAATCTTGACAGAATCTGTCTGTACACTTTACAGGAGAAGGCTGCAGAAACAATTAGTATTTTAAATCTTGACTAGAATCTGTCTGTATCCCTGACAGAAGAGCCCACATTAATAGTTACTGACAGAATCTGTCTGTGGAGCTTACAAGAGAGCCCCCAGTAACAGTTATTAATTTTAACTTGTTTGAATGTGCATGTAATCTTTGCATGAAAGTAATCTGTACCGTTATTATTTTAAATCTTGACAGATTCTGTCTGTAACCCTTAGAGGAGAGGTTCCAGTAACATGTTATTTTAAATCTTGACAGAACCTGTCTGTGCCTCTTAGAGGAGAGGCTCCAGTAACAGATATTATTTTAAATCTTGATAGAATCTGTCTGTGCACTTTACAGGAGAGGCTGCAGAAACAATTAGTATTTTAAATCTTGACGAGAGTCCCCAGTAACAGTTATCATTGCAAATCTTGACGGAATCGGTCTGTTCCCCGACAGGAGAGCCCTCAGTAATAGTTACTGTCAGAATCTGTCTGTGCAGCATAAAGGAGAGGCCCTAGTAACAGTTATTATTTTAAATCTTGACAGAATGTGCCAGTACACTATGCAGTACAGTCCTCTGCACCCGTTATTAATTAAAATCTTGACAGAATCTGTCTGTGCCCCTGAGAGGAGAGATCCCAGTCACAGTTACTATTTTAAATCTTGACAGAATCTGTCTGTACTCTTTACAGGAGAAGGCCGCAGAAACAATTAGTATTTTAAATCTTGACAGAATCTGTCAGTTCCCCTTACAGGAGAGCCCTCAGTCATAGTTACTGACAGAATCTGTCTGTGGACTTGACTAATGAGGCCCCAGCAACAGTTATTATTTTAAACTTAACAGAATGTGCATGTACCTTTTGCAGGACAGTCAGCTGTACCCGTTATTATTTTAAATCTTGTCAGAATCTGTCTATACCTCTTAGAGGAGCGTCCACAGTAACAAGTATTTTTTAAAATCTTGACAGAATCTGTCTGTGCCCCTTAGAGGAGAGGCTCCAGAAACAGATATAATTTTAAAACATGCCAGAATCTGCCTGTACCCCATGCAGAAGAGATCCCAGTAACAGTTATTATTTTAAATCTTGATAAAATCTGTCTGTACCCCTTACGGCAGAGTCCCAAGTAACAGTTCTGATTGTAAATCTTGACAGAATCTGTCTGTGCTCCTTCCACGACATTCCCCAATAACAATGATTATTTTAACTCTTCAGAGAATCTGCCACTACCCCGGACAGGACAGCACCCAATAACAGTTATGATTTTAAATCTTGAAAGAGTCTGTCTGTACCCCTTATAGCTGAGGCCCCAGTAACAGGTATTATTTTAAATCTTGACAGAATCTGTCTGTACACTTTACAGGAGAAGGCTGCAGAAACAATTAGTATTTTAAATCTTGACAACATCTGTCTGTATCCCTTATACGAGAGGCACCAGAAACAGTTATTACTTTAAATCTTGACAGAAACTGTCTGTTCCCCTAACAGGAGAGCCCACAGTAATAGTTACTGACAGAATATGTTTGTGGAGATTCCAGGAGAGTCCCCAGTGACAGTTATTGTTTTAAATTTGTCAGAATGTGCAGGACAGTCATCTCTACCCGTTATTATTTTAAATCTTGACAGAATCTGTCTGTGCCTCTTAGAGGAGAGGCTCCAGTAACAGATATTATTTTAAATCATGACAGAATCTGCCTCTACCCCATGCAGAAGAGAATCCTGTAACAGATATTATCTAAAGTCTTGACAGAATCTGTCTGTGCTCCTTACACGACATTCCCCAATAACAATGATTATTTTAAATCTTCACAGAATCTGATTGTACCCCTGACAGGACAGTACCCTGTAACAGTTATGATTTTAAATCTTGAAATAATCTGTTTGTACCCCTTACAGCAGAGTCCCCAGTAACAGGTATTATGCTGGGGTTCTGTTCGCCGAGCTGGAAGTTTTTGTTGCAAACGTTTCGTCCCCTGTCTAGGTGACATCTAGGTGACAGGTATTATTTTAAATCTTGACAGAATCTGTCTGTACACTTTACAGGAGAAGGCTGCAGAACCAATTGGTATTTTAAATCTTGACTAGAATCTCTCTGTATCCCTTATAGGAGAGGCACCAGAAACAGTTATTATTTAAAATCTTGACAGAATCTGTCTGTACCTCTTATAGGAGAGCCCTCATTAATAGCTACTGACAGAATCTGTCTGTGGAGCTTACAAGAGAGTCCCCAGTAACAGTTATTATTTTTATCTTGTCAGAATGTGCATGGACCCTTTGCATGACAGTCATCTGTACCGTTATTATTTTAAATCTTGACAGATTCTGTCTGTAATCCTGAGAGGAGAGGCTCCAGAAACAGATATTATTTTAAATCTTGACAGAACCTCTCTGTGCCCCTGAAAGGAGAGGCTCCAGTAACAGATATTATTTTAAAACTTGCCAGAATCTGCCTGTAACCTATGCAGAAGAGATCCCAGTAACAGTTATTATTTTAAATCTTGACAGAAACTGTCTGTTCCCCTAACAGGAGAGCCCACAGTAATAGTTACTGACAGAATATGTTTGTGGAGATTCCAGGAGAGTCCCCAGTGACAGTTATTGTTTTAAATTTGTCAGAATGTGCAGGACAGTCATCTCTACCCGTTATTATTTTAAATCTTGACAGAATCTGTCTGTGCCTCTTAGAGGAGAGGCTCCAGTAACAGATATTATTTTAAATCATGACAGAATCTGCCTCTACCCCATGCAGAAGAGAATCCTGTAACAGATATTATCTAAAGTCTTGACAGAATCTGTCTGTGCTCCTTACACGACATTCCCCAATAACAATGATTATTTTAAATCTTCACAGAATCTGATTGTACCCCTGACAGGACAGTACCCTGTAACAGTTATGATTTTAAATCTTGAAATAATCTGTTTGTACCCCTTACAGCAGAGTCCCCAGTAACAGGTATTATGCTGGGGTTCTGTTCGCCGAGCTGGAAGTTTTTGTTGCAAACGTTTCGTCCCCTGTCTAGGTGACATCTAGGTGACAGGTATTATTTTAAATCTTGACAGAATCTGTCTGTACACTTTACAGGAGAAGGCTGCAGAACCAATTGGTATTTTAAATCTTGACTAGAATCTCTCTGTATCCCTTATAGGAGAGGCACCAGAAACAGTTATTATTTAAAATCTTGACAGAATCTGTCTGTACCTCTTATAGGAGAGCCCTCATTAATAGCTACTGACAGAATCTGTCTGTGGAGCTTACAAGAGAGTCCCCAGTAACAGTTATTATTTTTATCTTGTCAGAATGTGCATGGACCCTTTGCATGACAGTCATCTGTACCGTTATTATTTTAAATCTTGACAGATTCTGTCTGTAATCCTGAGAGGAGAGGCTCCAGAAACAGATATTATTTTAAATCTTGACAGAACCTCTCTGTGCCCCTGAAAGGAGAGGCTCCAGTAACAGATATTATTTTAAAACTTGCCAGAATCTGCCTGTAACCTATGCAGAAGAGATCCCAGTAACAGTTATTATTTTAAATCTTGACAGAGTCTGTCTGTACCCCTCACAGGAGAGTCCCCAGTGGCAGTTATGATTGTAAATCTTGACAGAATCTGTCTGTGCTCCTTACACGACATTCCCCAATAACAATGATTATTTTCAACCTTCACAAAATCTGCCTCTACCCCTGACAGGACAGCACCCAGTAACAGTTATGATTTTAAATCTTGATAGAATCTGTCAATACACTTTACAGCAGAAGGTTGCCGAAACAATTAGAATTCTAAGTCTTGACTAGAGTCCCCAGTAACATTTATTATTGTAAATCTTGGCGGAATCTGTCTGTTCCCCGACAGGAGAGCCCTCAGCAATAGTTACTGACAGAATCTGTCAGTACAGCATAATGGAGAGACCTCAGTAACAGTTATTATTTTAAATCTTGACAGAATGTGCCAGTACACTATGCAGTACAGTCCTCTGCACCCGTTATTAATTAAAATCTTGACAGAATCTGTCTGTACCCCTCACAGGAGAGTCCCAAGTAACAGTTATGATTTGAAATCTTGACACAATCTCTCGGTTCCCCTTACAGGAGAGCCGTCAGTCATAGTTGCTGACAGAATCTGTCTGTGGATTTTACAGGAGAGTGCTCAGCAACAGTTATTATTTTAAAGTTGACAGAATGTGCGTGTACCCTTTGCAGAACAGTCATCTGCACCCATTATTATTTTAAGTCTTGACATAATTTGTTAGTACCCCTTAGAGGAGAGGCTCCAGTAACAGATATTATTTTAAATCATGCCAGAATCTGCCTGTACCCCATGCAGAAGAGATCCCAGTAACAGTTATTATTTTGTATCTTGACAGAATCTGTCTGCACCCCTCAGAGGAGAGTCCCCAGTAACAGTTATGATTGTAAATCTTGACAGAATCTGTCTGTGCTCCTTACACGACATTCCCCAATAACAATGATTATTTTAAACCTTCACAGAATCTGCCTGTACCACGAACAGGACAGTACCCAGTAACAGATGT
Organism: Chiloscyllium plagiosum; assembly: GCF_037043375.1. Taxonomy (NCBI): domain Eukaryota; kingdom Metazoa; phylum Chordata; class Chondrichthyes; order Orectolobiformes; family Hemiscylliidae; genus Chiloscyllium; species Chiloscyllium plagiosum. The sequence goes on along the minus strand of NW_028270188.1, from coordinate 7,208,797 downwards.
TATTTTAAATCCTGTCTATACCACTGAGAGCAGAGGCCCCGGTAACAGTTATTATTTTAAATCTTGACAGAATCTGTCTGTTCCCCTTACAGGAGAGCCCTTCGTCATAGTTACTGACAGAATCCGTCTGTGGAGTTTACAGGAGAGTCCCCAGTAACAGTTATTCTTTTAAACTTGTCAGAATGTGCATATACCCTTTGCAGAACAATCATCTCTACCCATTATTACTTATTATCTTGACAGAATCTGTCTATACCTCTTAGAGGAATATCCACAGTAATAGGTATTATTTAAAATCTTGACAGAATCCGCTTGAGCCCCTTAGAGGAGAGGCTCCAGTAACAGATATTATTTTAAATCCTGCCAGAATCTGCCTGTACCCCATGCAGATGAGAACCCAGTAACAGTTATCATTTGAAATCTTGACACAATCTGTCAGTTCCCCTTATAGGCGAGCCCTCAGTAATAGTTAAAGACAGAATCTGTCTGTACAGCGTACAGGAGAAGCCCCAGTAAGTTATTATTTTAAATTTTGACAGACTATGTCTGTTCCCCTTAGAGGAGAGGCCCCAGTAACAGTATTTTTTAAATTTTGACAGAATCTGTCTGTGCCCCTTACAGGGGAGGTCCCAGTAACAGTAATTGACAGGATCGGTCTGTGCAGATGACAGGAGAGGCCGCAGAAACTGTTATTATATTAAATCATTACAGACTCTATTTGCACTCCTTACAGGAGAGGCCCCAGGAGCGTGCATAATTTAAAATCTTGACAGAATCCGACTGTGCCTCTTCCAGGAGAGGCCCCAGAAATAATTATTATTTTAAATCGTGACAGAATCTGCCTGTGTCCATTACAGGAGCACCCCCAGAAATGTATTGTCAAAATCTGTCTGTGCAGCTGACAAGAGAGGCCCCAGGAACAGTTATTATGGTAAATCACGACAGACTATGTCTGTACCTCTTACAGGACAGTCTCCAGTAAAAGTTATGATTTTAAATCTTGACAGAATCTGTCAATGTCCCTTACAGGACAGTCCCCAGGAACCGTTATTACTTTAAAACTTTACAGAATCTGTCAGTGCCCCTTACAAGAGGGGCCCCAGGAAAAGTTATTATGGTAAATCACGACAGACTATGTATGTACCTCTTACAGAACAGTCTCCAGTAAAAGTTATTATTTTAAATCTAGACAGAATCTGTCAATGTCCCTTACAGGACAATCCCAGTAACCGTTATTACTTTAAATCTTTGCAGAATCTGTCAGTGTCCGTTACAAGAGAGGTCCCAGGAACAGATATTATTTTAAATCTTGATAGAATGTGCCTGTGACCCTTACATGACAGTCCCCAGTAACAGTGATTAATTTCAATCTAGACAGAATCTATCTGTGCCTCTAAGGGGATAGGCCCCAGTAACAGTAATTATTTTAAATCTTGACAGAATCTCCCTGTACCCCTGACAGGATAGTCCCCAGAAACAGTTATGATTGTAAATCAGAATCTGTCTGTGTCCCTTACAGGAAAGCTCCCAGTAACAGTTATTGACAGAATCTGTCTGTGCAGCTTACAGTAACAGGTAACAGGTATTACTCAAATTTTGACAGAATCTGTCTGTACTCCATACGACAGTCCTCAGTAAGAATTATTATTTTAAATCTTGTCAGAATCTGTCAGTATCCCTTACAGTACAGTCCCGAGTAACAGTGATTAATTTCAAATTTGACAGAAACTGCCTGTACTCCTGACAGGACAACCCCCAGTAATAGTTCTTATTTGAATTCCTGACAGAATCTGACTGTGCCCCTTATATGACATACCCCAGAAATAATGATTATTTCAAATCATTACAGAATCTCTCTGTAGCCCTGAGAGGACAGCACCCAGTAACAGTTATTATTTTAAATCTTCAAAGAATCTGTCTGTACCCCATACTGGACAGTCCACAGTAACATTTATTATTTTAAGTCTTGAGTGAATCTGTCTGTACCCATACAGGACAGTCCAGAATAACCGTTATTCTTTGAAATATTGAGAGAATCTGTCTGTGCGCCTTATAGGATAGGCCCCAGTAACAGCTATTATTGTAAGTTTTAACAGAATCTGTCTGTACCCCTTACAGGACTGTGCCCAGTAAACAGTTATTATTTTTATTTTTGAAAGAATCTGTCTGTCCCCTTTGCAGGACAGTCCCCAGTAGCAGTTATAATTTTAAACCTTGACAGAATCTGTTTGTGTCCCTTACTCGAGAGCCCCCAGTAATAGTTCATGACAGAATCTGTCAGTTGAGGCCCCAGTATAAAGTATTATTTTAAATCTTAACAGGATCTGTCTGTGCTCCTTAGAGGAGAGGCCGCAGTAACAGGCATTACCTAAAATCTTGACAGAATCTGTCTCTGCCCCTGACAGGAGAGGCCCCAGTAGCAGGTATAATTTTAGACCTTGACAGAATCTGTCTGTACTCTTCACAGGAGAAGCCGCAGAAACAGTTAGTTTTTTAAATATTGAAAGAATCTGTCTGTCCCCCTTACAGGAGAGGCCCCAATAGCAGTTACTATTTTAAACTTTGTCAGAATCTGTCTGTTCCCCTTGCAGGAGACCCCGCAGTAACAGTTGTTGACAGAGTCGGTCTGTGGAGATTACAGGAGAGGCCCCAGTAACAGTTATTCTTTTAAATTGTGATAGAATCTGTCTGTTCCTCTTACAGGAGAGCCCCCAGTAACAGCTATTGACAGAGTCGGTCTGTGGAGATTACAGGAGAGGCCCCAGTAACAGTTATTCTTTTAAATTGTGACAGAATCTGTCTGTTCCCCTTACAGGAGGGGCCCCGGTATTAGGCATAATTTAAAATCTTGATAGAATCTGTCTGAGCCCCTTACAGGAGAGGCCCCAGTAATAATTATTATTTTAAATCTTTCCAGAGTCTGTCTGTGTTCATTCCAGGAGCGCCCCCGGTAACAGGTATTGTCAAAATCTGTACAAGGGAGGCCCCAATAACAGTTATTATGGTAAATCATGACAGAATATGTCTGTACACCTTACAGGAGAGTCTCCAGTACCCAGTATTATTTTAAATCTTGACAGAATCTGTTAGTGTCCCTTACATGAGAGCCCCCAGAAACAGTTATTAATTTAAGTCTGGACAGATTCTGAATGTGCCCCTTACACAACCGTCCTCAATAACAGTGATTATTTTAAATCTTGAAAGAATCTGTCTGTGCCGCTTTCAGGAGAGGCCCCAGTACCAGTTATTATTTTAAATCTTGACAGAATCTGGCTGTGCCCCTTACAGGAGAGGCCCCAGTACCAGTTTTGTTAGATTGCTTACAGTGTAGAAACAGGCCCTTCGACCCAACAAGTCCATGCTGACCCGCCTAGACCCCTACATTTACCCCTGCCCCTAACACTACGGGCAATTTAACATGGCGAATTCACCTAACCTGCACATTTTTGGACTGTGGGAGGAAACCGGAGCACCCGGGAGGAAATCCACGCAGACACAGGGAGAATGTGCAAACTCCACACAGACAGTCGCCCAAGGTGGGAATTGAACCCGGGTCCCTGGCGCTGTAAGGCATTATTTATTATAATAAGTTATTATTTTAAATCTTGACAGAATCTGTCTGTAAATTTTACAGTAGAGGCCACAGGATTATCTGGGAAGCCAGGGAGCACGTTGCAGAGCCTTTGACTTTGATCTTTATGACTTTATTTTCTACAAGAATAGTGCCAGAAGACTGGAGGACAGCAAATGTTGTCCCCTTGTTCAAGAAGGGGAGTAGAGACAATCCTGGTAATTATAGACCAGTGAACCTTATTTTGTTAGAGGGTAAAGTGCTTATTGAGTTATTTGAGAAGGTGACCAAACAAATGAATGGAGGTAAAGAGATTGATGTGGTGTATGTGGATTTGAGTAAGGTGTTTGATCAGGTTCCCCACGATAAGCTGTTGTACAAAATACAGAGGCATGGGATTGTGAGTGATTTCGCGGTTTGGATCAGAAATTCGCTAGCTGAAACAAGACAGAGTTTTGTGGTTGATGGGAAATGTTCAGTTACTAGTGGTGTACCACAAGGATCTGTTTTGCGGCCACTGCTGTTTGTCATTTTTGTAAATGACCTGGATCAGGGTGTAGAAGGATAACACGAAGGTCGGTGAAGTTGTGGACAGTGCAGAAGGATGTTGTGTTTTACAAAGGGACATAGCTGAGCTGTAGAGCTGGGCTGAGAGCTGGCAAATGGAGTTTAATGCAGATAAGTGTGAGGAATAAAGTGTGCTGGGCTAATGGTAAGCTGCTTGGTAGAGGCGGTTAGCAGAGACACCTCGGTGTCCATGTACATCGAGCCCTGAAAGTTGCCAGCCAAATAGATAGGGTTGTTAAGAAAGCATATAGTGTGTTAGCTTTTATTTGTAAAGGAATTTAGTTTCACAACCATGAGGTCATGCTTCTGCTGTGCAAAATTTGAGTAGTGCATGCAGTTCTGCTCACTGCGTTATCGGAAGGATTTGGAAGCTTTGGAAAGGATTGAGAGGATAGTTACTTGGATGTTGCCTGCAATGGAGCAAAGGTCTTATGGGGAAAGGCTGAGGGACTAGAGGCAGTTTTCATCAGAGAGAATAGGTTGTGAGGTGACGTAATTGAGACATACAAGATAATCAGAGAGTTAGATGGGCTGGACCGAGACAGCCTTCTTCCTCTGATGGTGATGGCTAGTACGAGGGAACATAGCTTTAAATTGAGGGGTGATAGGAATAGAACACATGACAGAGGTAGTTTCTTTATTCAGCGAGCAGTCGAGGAGTGGAACACAGTGCCTGCCACATAAGTAGATTCGCCAACTTTAAGGGCATTTATATGGTCATTGGATAAATGTATGGATGAATATGGTAGGGTAGATGGCCTTCAGATTGGTTTCACAGGTCTGTGCAATATCGAGGGCCGAAGGGCCTGTACTGCGCTGTAATCTTCGTTCTTCTACGTTCAATATCTTGCTTCTTCTTAAAAACATTCAATATTAAGACCTCATCTGCTTTCTGTGGCATGGAATTCCCCTGGCTGACCACTGTCTGGATGAAGACGCTCCTCAGCTCTGTGTTCAATGGCCCATCCCATATCCTTCCACTGTGCCCTGGGAACATCCTTGCTGTACTTAGCCTTTCTGCTTCTGTTATAATCGTTTAGATTTCTTTCAGATTTCCAGCTCATTGTTTTAAACTCCAATGAATATTGTCCTGACTGATCCAGTTTTTTTTTTGTTCAGACAGTGATCATTCTAGTTCTTTGGAAGTTAGATATCCATTCTTCATACCAAAGATCAGTCCCTTTTCAGTTTCATTGAACCCTAGCCTCTCTCGCTTCCCATACTTATCTCGTTCTACTTTAGTTTAAAATTATTAATGGTTTATTTTGCTGTTACCCGTTATTCAGCAGCACCACGTCTTTCAATCATAACGTCGATGAACATAGATTCATCGGATCATAATACACAAATGTTGCTCTTGACCCATCGGGTTTGTTGTCACCTCCCTCCACCAATCTGTACTGTCCTGTAATGTCACAATCAGGGATCTGTGGACGAGCATTTCCGACATTTTAGAATAAAATATGAAATGATGGCAAAATCACAGCTCAGAGTAAAATCACAGCTCGGATTGAAGGTCAATTCAATTTGTTTACTTAAATAATGTAAGAATTAAGTGAAGTGGATACATCAGTCCATTCTTTAATTCCTCTCTGAATTTGGTCTGGGTCAGTGCATAAATGCATGTGTTTGTACAAGAACTCAGAAGGCGCAGCATGAATCCAATTTCTTGAAAGATAAATAGTGGATCACTAAATGTCTTGTCTTCATAATTATAATTTACATCCTGCCGATACAAAGAATATGCTACATTCGTCATCCACAGCTATATAAAATGAGCAGACAAACAGCAAAATTATGGATTTTCTTCGGTTTGCAATTTCTGGATCAATTCTATTCTCTCCATTTCCAAAACAGCGGAGACGCTGGTGGACTCGATTGACTCCTATTATATTCCTGACATTGAGCACGTTGAACACTAGAATCGATATAATTGGAAGCAAAGGTGTAATAATGATAAAAATACACTCATACGCTGTCCAGAAGAGTGTGGTATAATATTCTGGTATTAAATCTTGACTGAATCTATCTGTGCACTTTGTAGGACAGTTCCCAGTAACAGTTATTATATTAAACCTTGACCGAATCTGTCTGTGTCCCTTAACAGGAGCGCCCCCAGTAATAGTTATTGACAGAATCTACCTGTGCAACTTACAGAAGAGGATCCAGTAATAGTTAATGTTTTAAATCTTGACAGAATCTGTCTGTTCCCCTTACAAGAGAGTCCCGAGCAACAGTCAGTGACAGAATCTGTCGGCGCAGCTTACAGGAAACGCCCCAGTAACAGTAATTATTTTAAATTTGGACAGAATCTGTCTGTGCCCCTTACAGGGGTGCCCCCAGTAACAGTTATTGACAAAGTCTGTCTGTGCACCCTACAAAAGAGGCCCCAGTAACAATTATTATGGTAAATCTAGACAGAATCTGTCTGTAGCCCTGATTGGACAGCATGCAGAAACAGTTATTATTTTAAATCTTGAAAGAATCCGTCTGTGTCCTTACAAAGAAGTCCCAGTAACAATTATTATTTTAAGTCTTGACAGATTGTGTCTGTACCCCTCATAGAACAGTCCCCAGTAACAGTTATTATTTACATTTTTACAGAATCTGAATGTACCCCTTACAGGACAGTCCCCAGCAACAGTTATTATATCAAATCTTGACAAAAATTGTCTCCACCTCTCACAAGACAGTCCACAGTAACAGTTTTTATTTTACATCTTGACAGGAACTATCTGTACCCCGAACACGACCATCCCCACTAACAGTTATTATTTTCAATCTTGACAGAATCTGTCTGTACCCCTTGTTGGAGAGTCCCAGTAAAAGGTATTATTTTCAATCTTGACAGAATCTGTCTGCACCCCTCACCGAACAGTCCTGAGTAACATTTATCATTTTACATCTTGACAGCACCTATCTGTGTCCCTTACACGGCAGACCCCAGTAACAATGATTAGTTTAAGTCTTGACAGCATCTGTCTTTATCCCGTACAGGAGAGGCCCCAGTTACAGTTATTACTTTAAATCTTGACAGAATCTATCTGTATACCTTAAAGGAGAGACCCCAGTAACAGTGATTACTTTAGGTATTGACAGAATCTATCCGTACCCCTCACAGCAGAGGCCCCAGTAACAGTTATGATTTTAATCTTGACAGAATCTGTCTTTTCCCCTTATAACAGAGCCCCCAGTAACAGTTATTGAGAGAATCTGTCTGTGCAGCTTACAAGAGAGGCCCCAAGAAGAGTTATTATGGTAAGTCTTCACAGAATCTGTCTGTACCTCTTCCAGGACAGGCCCCAATAATAGGTATTATTTTACATCTTGACAGAATCTGCCTGTACCTGTTATAGGACAGTCCCCAGTAACAATTCTTTTTAAAAATCTTGACAAAATCTGTCTGTGTCTCTTGTAGGGACGCCCCCAGAAACAGATATTGACAAAATCTGTCTGTGTACCTAGTAACTGAGGCCCCAGTAATAGTTATTATGGTAAATCTGGACAGAATTTGTCTTTTCCCCCCTTACACGACAGTCTCCAGTGACACGTATTACTTAACACCTTGACAGAATCTGTCTGTACCTCTTATAGGAGAGTCCCCAGAAACAGTGATTATTTTAAATCTTTGCAAAATCTATCTGTACCCCTTCAGGCAAGCACCCAGTATCAGTTTTTAACTTTAAATCTTGAAAGAATGTGTCTGTGTCCCTTGCAGGGGCACCCCCAGTAACAGATATTTATAAAACCTGTCTGTGCACCTAAAATGTAACAGTCATTATGCTAAATCTAGACAAAATCTTTCTGTACCCTTTACAGGAAAGTCCAGTAACAGGTATTATTTTAAACCTTGACAGAATCTGTCGGTACCCCTTACAGGAGAGTCCCCAGAAACAGTTGTTATTTTAATTCTTGACAGAATCTGGCTGTGTCCCTTACACTACAGTCCCCAGTAACAGTTATTATTTTAAATCTTTGCAGAATCTGTATGTGCCCCTGACAGGACAGCACCCAATTACAGTTATGACTTTAAATCTTAAAAGAATCTGTCTGTGCCCGTTACAAGAAATTCCCCAGTAACAATTATTATTTTAAATCTTGACAGAATATTTCTGTACCCCTGACAGGAGAGTCCCCAGTTACAGAAAGTATTCAAAATCTTGAAGCAATCTGACTGTGCACCTTATAGGGTAGACCTCAGTCACAGTTATTATTGTGTGGGCGGCACGGTGGCACAGTGGTTAGCACTGCTGCCTCACAGCGCCTAAGACCCGGGTTCAATTCCCGCCTCAGGCGACTGACTGTGTGGTGTTTGCACGTTCTCCCCGTGTCTGCGTGGGTTTCCTCCGGGTGCTCCGGTTTCCACCCACAGTCCAAAAGATGTGCAGGGTCAGGTGAATTGGCCATGCTAAAATTGCCCGTAGTGTTAGGTAAGGGGTAAATGTAGGGGTATGGGTGGGTTTCGCTTCGGCGGGTCGGTGTGGATTTGTTGGGCCGAAGGGCCTGTTTCCACACTGTAATGTAATCTAATCTAATCTAAATATGTCTGTACTCCTTAAAGGACAGTCCCCAGTAACAATTATTATTTGAAGTCTTGACAGATTCTGTCTGTACGCTGTGTAGAACACTCCCCATGAACAGGTATTATTTTAAGTCTTGTCAGAATCTGTCTGTGCACCTGTGCAGGACAATCCCCAGTAACAGTTATTGACAGAATCGGTCTGTGCAGCTAACAGGAGAGGCCCCAGTCACAGTTAATATTTTAAATCTTGACAGAATCTGTCGGTACACTGTGCAGGACAGACCTCTGTACCCGCTATTATTTTAATTCTTGACAGAATATTCGTACCCTTTACAGGAGAGGCCGCGGAAACAGTTACTATTTTAAATATTGACATAATATGTATGTGCCTCTTACTGGGGAGAACCCTGTATCAATTATGATTCTAAATTTTGACAGAATTTCTTTCTGCACCCATTACAGGACAGTCGCCAGTAACAGCTATTAGATTAAATCTTGACAGAAACTGGCCGTACCACTAACAAGACAGGCCCTGGTAACAGTTATTATTTTAAATCTTGTCAGAATTTGTCTGTAATCCTTACAGGACAGTCCCCAGTAACAATCATTATTACAAATCTTGACAGAAACTGTCTCTGCCTCTTACATGACAGTCCGCAGTAACAGTTGTTATTTTAAATCTTGACAGAATCTGTCTGTACACTTTACAGGAGAGTCCCCAGTTACAGTTATTATTTTCAATCTTGACAGAAACTGACTGTGCCCCTTACAGGACAGTGCCCAGTAACAGCTATTAGTTTAGATCTTGACAGAATCTGTCCATACCCCTAACAGGGCAACCCCCAGTAACAGTTATTACTGTAAATGTTGGTAGAATCTGTCTGTGCCCCTTACACGACAGTCCCCAGTAACAGTAATTATTTTAAATCTTCACAGAATCTATCTGTCCCCCTGACAGGACAGCACCCTGTAACAAGTAATATTTTAAATCTGAAAGAATTTGTCTGCGCTCCTTACAAGAACATCCCCAGTAAGAATTGTTATTTTCAATCTTGACAGAATCTGTCTGTACCCCTTAGAGGACATTGCCCAGTAACAGTTATTATTTTAAATCTTGACAGAATCTATCTGTGCACTTTGCAGGACTATCCCCTGTAACAGTTATTACATTAAACCTTGACCGAATCTGTCTGTGTCCCTCACAGGAGATCCCCCAGTAATAGTTATTGACAGAATCTACATGAACAGCTTACTGAAGAGGATCTACTCGGAGTTAATATTTTAAATCTTGATAGAATCTGTCTGAACCCTTTGCATGGCAGTCCCCAGTAACTGTTATGATTTTAAATGTTGACAGTGTCTGTCTGTGCACCTTGCAGGACAGTCCCCATTAACAGCTACTATTTTAAAACTTGACAGAATTTGTTTGTGCCATTTTCACTGAAGATCTACCCCTCTCAAGAGGGGCCTCTTGGTTCAAGATTGGTCAAAAGAATCGACAATGCGGTCTATTCAAAAAACAAGGGTTATTAGTTTATTGAATTAAGGTACTTTGACGCAATTCTATCCAGCAACACAGAGATTGAAGCCTTTGTGTTCCATGGTGCAATTGCGCATTTACATTTGAAAATTACACATTATTTAAACGTTTTAAAGAAATAGTACAGCCTTAATTACAAGAAAGACAATCATGCATCATAAGGTGACATGATTTACAGCAAGTTAATCCAATGATATTTCCTGTGAAAGGGTTCTTAATTACAAGAAAGGTCCAATTATCCGTAATAAGGTGGCATGATTGAAGACAGGCTAAGCCAATGGTATTCTATGTATTCAACGATATGTTTATGTCAATTGTCACGCCATGTACTGGTTCAAGATTAGTTCAAATGGTCAATTAATATGTCAGTATTCAGCTTTTGAAAACCCTATTGTCCTCTTATGTTTGAATTTCTGCTTAGTTCTGCAAATCAGCAGTACAGGTTCAAAGGCCATTTTATAGTATCCTTTTAAATCAAGAAACCATTTTGCGTAAATAAAAATTGTTGCCCAAATTCAAATTTTAGATCCTCATTCCCCCATTTGGTCATTCTATGACCACACCATAAAGGCACCATAATCCAATTTAATGACAGCAAAAGACTGCCATATTTCCTCTTCCTCCGAAGGGAATCAAAGGCAGCCAATGATGTTTCCTCATCATGATTTAAGTAAAGAAGAAGCAATTTCTGGATGGAACCAATATTGTCAATAGAAGTTACTATTTTTGCAATAATACGCTTAACTATAGGAAAACCAACAAAAATACCAATTAAAACAATAGCACCATACAAAGACATATTAATTAATCATTTGTACCATGAGCCAAAACCCCAATCTTCCCATCCCGTACCTACATTCATTTGGTTGACAAAAGTGCGAATGTTATCAATATGTCGAGTGATGTTTTCGAAAAGATCAGTGACCCTCATAATGCATTTTGCTTTAACTAGTAGGGTGGCACGGTGGCTCAGTGGTTAGCACTGCTGCCGCACAGCACCAGTGACACATGTTTGAAGCCAGCCTTGGGCGACTGTCTGTGTGGAGTTTATACATTCTCCCGTGTCTGCATGGGTTTCGTCCGGGTGCTCCGGTTTCTTCCCACAGTTCAAAAATGTGCAGTTCAAATGAATTGGCCACACTAAATTGCCCCTAGGGGTAGGTGCATTAGTCAGAGGGAAATGGGACTGGTTGGGTGACTCTCCGGAGAGTCGGTGTCGACTTGTTTGGCCGAAGGGCCTGTTTCCACACTGTAGGGAATCTAATCATAGCACAAAATCCACCTTCCTTCGCAAGTCTGTAATCGGTTTTGTTGGACAAATAGGCACAATTCTGAAAGCATGTCCCTGATTTCAATTAAGGCAGCAATTGTCTCATTTCACAAAATTGTGAATCCACAAATGAGATAATTATGGTTTTGATGACTAATAATTCTTAAGGACTCTCCTAATGAAAGAACACGAAGAGCTGCATATGCCAATGAGTGTGTTTTAATTCTTGATGTGTTGTTTGGATTCTTCCATTCTGCACAGAAGTCAGGAGAAACTGTATGTTTAAAAGGGGAGTTATGATCTCGTTGCCAGGGAATTGGACAGGGAACAGGAGTTGGAAATAGTGTTCCTACAGCAACGGCATGAGGACTACTTGCTTGATTCAGGACAAGGTCGTTAGCTGCCTTATTAAAACTGAAAAAAAATCCAGGTTTAGCAGAGGCAATAAAGGGACCTTCCCAATAAGATGCAGGCCTATCTTTGTGACTTCCTGGGGTATGTGGATAATCCATGATGACACAATTTGGCCTGGGTGCTGAGGGCGAAAATTATCCAGTACAAATGAGGTGAGGTTCTGGATAAGAAACATGGTCAACATCGCAAAATGGTTCTTCCACTCGAATATTAGTGTCATTATTAGTGTCATTACGGGTATCATAATGAAGGTGGGTGCTGTGAACCTCTTCACATAGAATTTGAATTCCAGTGATAATAGAACATAGAACATAGAACATAGAAGAATACAGCGCAGTACAGGCCCTTCGGCCCTCGATGTTGCGCCGATCCAAGCCCACCTAACCTACACTAGCCCACTATCCTCCATATCCCTACCAATGCCCACTTCAATGCCCATAATGAGGGAGAGCCCACCACTGCTACTGGCAGGGCATTCCATGAACTCACGACTCGCTGAGTTTAGAACCTACCCCTAACATCTGTCCTATACCTACCCCCCCCCCCTTAATTTAAAGCTGTGCCCCCTTGTAATAGCTGACTCCATTCGTGGAAAAAGATTCTCACTGTCGACCCTATCTAAACCCCTAATCATCTTATACGCCTCTATCAAGTCACCCGTAAACCTTCTTTTCTCCAACGAAAACAACCCCAAGTGCCTCAGCCTTTCCTCATACGATCTTTCTACCATACCAGGCAACATCCTGGTAAACCTCCTCTGCACCCGTTCCAGTGCCTTCACATCCTTCCTATAGTATGGCGACCAAAACTGCACACAATACTCCAGATGCGGCCGCACCAGAGTCTTATACAACTGCAACATGACCTCAGTACTCCGGAACTCAATTCCTCTCCCAATAAAAGCCAGTACGCCATATGTCTTCTTCACCGCACTATTTACCTGGGTGGCAACTTTCAAAGATTTGTGTACATGGACACCAAGATCCCTCTGCTCATCCACACTACCAAGTATCCGACCGTTAGCCCAGTACCCCATCTTTTTATTACTCTTACCAAAGTGAATTACCTCACACTTAGGTACATTGAACTCCATTTGCCACCTTTCTGCCCAGTTCTGCAGCTTATCTATATCCCGCTGTAACCTGCCACATCCTTCCTCACTGTCTACAACTCCTCCGACTTTCGTATCATCCTCAAACTTGCTCATCCAACCTTCTAACCCCTCCTCCAGGTCATTTATAAAAATGACAAACAGCAATGGTCCCAAAACAGATCCTTGCGGAACACCGCTAGTGACGGCACTCCAAGATGAACCTTTGCCATCAACTACTACCCTCTGTCTTCTTCCATCTAGCCAACTCCTAATCCAAACCACCAACTCACCCTCAATGCCATACCTCCGTATTTTTTGCAGTCGTCTACCATGGGGAACCTTATCAAATGCCTTACTAAAATTCATATACACCACATCTACTGCTTTCCCCTCGTCCACCTCCTTAGTCACCTTCTCAAAGAATTCAATAAGGTTTGTGAGGCACGACCTGCCCTTCACAAAACCATGCTGACTATCCTTGATCACATTATTCCTATCCAGATGTTCATAAATCCTATCCCTTACAATTCTCTCTAAGATTTTGCCCACAACAGATGTGAGACTCACCGGCCTATAGTTACTAGAGTTATCCCTACTCCCCTTCTTGAACAAGGGAACAACATTTGCTAGCCTCCAATCTTCTGGCACTACTCCTGTAGACAACGAGGACATAAAAATCAAGGCCAATGGCTCTGCAATCTCCTCCCTTGCTTCCCAGAGAATCCTAGGATAAATGCCATCAGGCCCAGGGGACTTATCTATTTTCACCCTTTCCAGAATTTCCAACACCTCTTCTCTACATACCTCAAAGCCATCCATTCTACTTCATTGTGACTCAGAACTCACATTGACAACAATGTCCTGTTCCTGATTGAATACTGACGAAAAGTATTCATTCAGTGTCTCCCCAATCTCTTCAGCCTCCACACGCAACGTCCCACTACTATCCTTGACTGGACCTACTCCTACCCTAGTCATTCTTTTATTCCTGACATACCTATAGAAAGCCTTAGGGTTTTCCCTAATCCTACCAACTAAGGACCTTTCATGTCCCCTCCTTGCTGCTCTTAGTTCTCTCTTCAGGTCCTTCCTGGCTACCTTATAACTCTCAATCGCCCCAATTGAACCTTCACGCCTCATCTTTACATAGGCCGCCCTCTTCCATTTAACAAGGGATTCCAATTCCTTATTAAACCACGGCTCTCTCATACGACCCTTTCCTCCCTGCCTGAAGGGCACACATTTATCAAGGACACTCAATAGTTGCTCCTTGAACAAGCTCCACATATCAATTACACCCTTGCCTTGAAGCTTACTTTTCCAGGCCCCACATCCTAAGTCATGCCTCACAGCATCATAATTTCCCTGCCCCCATCTATAACTCTTACCCTGTAGTGCACACTTATCCCTCTCCATCACGAGAGTAAAAGTCACAGAATTGTGGTCACTGTCCCCAAAGTGCTCACATACCTCTAATTCTAACACCTGGCCTGGTTCATTACCCAGAACCAAATCGAGTATGGCCTCACCTCTTGTTGGCCTATCTACATATTGTGTCAGGAAACCCTCCTGCACACATTGGACAAACACTGACCCATCTAACGAACTTGAGCTATAGCTTTCCCAATCAATATCAGGAAAGTTAAAGTCCCCCATAACAACCACCCTATTACTTTCACTCTTCTCTTGAATCATCCTTGCAATCCTTTCTGCTACGTTTCTAGGACTATTAGGAGGCCTGTAAAAAACTCCTAACAGGGTGAGCTCACCTTTCCTATTCCTAACCTCAGCCCAAACTACCTCAGATGGCGAGTCTTCATCCATCGTCCTTTCCACAGCTGTAATACTATCTTTGACAAGCAATACCACACCTCCCCCACTTTTACCCCCACCTCTGACCCTACTAAAACATTTAAACCCTGGAACCTGCAACAGCCAATCCTGTCCCTGTTCTACCCATGTCTCCGTAATAGCCACAACATCGAAGTCCCAGGTACCAACCCACGCTGCAAGTTCACCTACCTTATTTCGTATACTTCTTGCATTGAATTATACACACTTCAAACCACTTTCCTGTTTACAGGCACCCTCCTTTGAAATTGATGCCATGTTCCTAACCTCCCGACACTCCAGGTCCTGCACCCTAAAGCTACATTCTGGGTTCCCATGGGATAGGGATACATTTTTCGTTAAGGCATACAAATGAGATGCAAGGTCCTTCAGAAAAGCAGTGATGACTAATACTTTTAATCATAGCACAGGAAAAAAATAGACAATCTTACATTAGCACACCCCCATTCTGTACCCTTGTAGTAATTTGGATAGGATATTGCGGTGGGGATAGATAATCATTAAAATAGACATTACGTCCTGTAAATATTTTTAGTACGATTCCATACACGCATGTTAGGATTTGGAAGGATAAAAGGGGTCGGGGAGTCTCTTGTTGAAATAAGGGCGGAACAAATTACTTCATTCTTTCCAAAAATTTTAGTATGGATTTCTAGAAAAATCGCCCCTTTGTATCTTTTACTACGTGATCTATCTGAAAAGGGACAATGCTTAACAGAAATGCCCATAGTACAAATGTAATCAAACTGGCACACAACACCTTCACATGTAAAGACCATTTAGACTTATTCTGTAAATGAACTGTTAAAAGTTCATTTCTTATAAGTTCATTTCTTATAAGTTCCATACACAAAGCAAAGATATTTAAGCTTAGCGTCCATGTATGAAATCAAATCACTTGATAATTCAGTCAGTAGTATATTGTAGTATAAAGTGCCTGTAATTATTTCAGAAATGGAAATTTACAAATTACTTCCAAATCTCAAAACAATATTGAAAATAATCCAAACACTTAACCCATATGATTACAGTCAGTAAGCAATAGACAAATCAACCTCTACATTGTGAATCGGACAGACAGTATCATTCCCCTGTGATTTTTGCACCTTACCCAGATCTGGCATACCCGTCCTTATACTGTGTCTTAAACGCGTTTTACTGGGGACCCAATGGGATTAGACGTTTGGGGCGTATGGCTGCCTGTTTTCCAGCTGCATATACTTGCCCATTACTTTAGAAACAGTATCAATTTCATCAGTATGAGCCAGATGTCTAGATAACTGTCAGATTGATTGGACAAAATAGCATTACCATACTGCTGCACCCCTTGGAAGTTAAAAATTTTCAATGTCCCCACAAGGCTCCA
Organism: Chiloscyllium plagiosum; assembly: GCF_037043375.1. NCBI lineage: Eukaryota > Metazoa > Chordata > Chondrichthyes > Orectolobiformes > Hemiscylliidae > Chiloscyllium > Chiloscyllium plagiosum. Next base: position 7,192,603 of record NW_028270188.1, on the reverse strand, counting down.
AAATCGTGGATCATATTAAAAGCACAATGAAGAGTCAGTGTATATTAGTACGTTTTTCTTTTGATAGGATGAAAGCATATCGATTCCCAACGTCAGCTCCGAGAGAACATTAAAGACGCATTACTCCCTATTGGCCACATTTCAACACATTTAACCAATTGAACATTGAATGGCCACCATTGAGTTAGAGTCTCCTCAGTTTGGGGCATTAACTCTATGCTGTCTGTTTGAATAAATATAACCAGGAGATTTAGAGTATCCTCAGTGAAGGGCACTGACTCTGTGTTGTCTTTTTAAATACATATAACCAGGAGATTTAGAGTCTCCTCAGTTTAGTGCACAGACTCGATGCTTTCTGTTTAAATTTCTATAACCAGTAGATTGAGAGTCTCCTCAGTTAAGGCACTGACTTTGGGCTGACTGTTTAATTATATATAACCAAGAGATTTAGAGTTCCCTCAGTTTCGGGCACTGACTGTGTGTGGCTGGTCACAATTTTTATATCCAGGAGAGTTAGACTCTCCTCAGTTTGGGGCATTGACTCTGGGCTATCTGGATAAAAGCGCATAACCCAGGAGATTTAGAGTCTTCTCAGTTTAGGGCACTAACACTATGCCTGCTGTTTTAATACATTTAACTAGGAGATTTAGAGTCTGCTCAGTTATGGGCACTGACGATGGACTGGCTAGTTAAATAAATATATATAACTAGGAGATTTTGAGTCTCCTCGGGTTGGGGCTCAGACTATGTGCTGGATGGATAAATATATGTATACAACCATATACTCTGTGACTGTATATAGTCAGTTCCCTCAGTTTAGGGCATTGACTCTGTGCTGTCTGTTTTAAATATATATAATCAGGAAACTTAGAGTCTCCTCAGTTTGGGGCATTAACTCTGGGCTGGCTGGATGAATACACATGACCAGGATATTTAGAGTCTCCTCAGGTTTGGGCACTGACTCTGTGCTGGATAGTTAAATAAATAGATAAAAACAGGTTATTTAGAATCTGTTCAGTTTAGGGCTCAGACTATGTGCTGGATGGATAAATACTTGTATATATGCAGGAAACATGGAGTCTCCTCGTTTTAGGGCACTTACTCTGTGCTGGTCAGTTAAATATAAAAAAAAACCCAGGAGATTTAGAGTTTCCTCAGATAAGGCACTGACTCTGTGCTGACTAGTTAAATAAACAAATTTATCCAGGAGATTTAAAATCTCCACAGTTTTTGGCACTGATATTGTGCTCACTGTTTAAATAAATATCTTTATAACCAGGAGGTTTAGAGTCGTCTCATTATAGGGCATTGACTCTGTGCTGGCAAGTTAAATATATATAATTTTAGGGCACTGATTCTATGCTGGCTGATTAAATGAATGTATATTAGATTAGATTACTTACAGTGTGGAAACAGGCCCTTCGGCCCAACAAGTCCACACCGACCCGCCAAAGCGTAACCCACCCATACCGCTACATTTACCCCTTTACCTAACACTACGGGCAATTTAGCATGGCCAATTCACCTGACTTGCACATCTTTGGACTGTGGGAGAAAACCGGTGCCGCCGGAGGAAACCCACGCAGACACGGGGAGAACGTGCAAACTCCACAAAGTCAGTCGCCAAGAGATTTAGAGTTCCCTCAGTCGGGATTTGAACCCGGGTCTCTGGCGCTGCGAGGCAGCAGTGCTAACCACTGTGCCACCGTGCCGCCCACATATGACCAGGAGATTCAGAGTCTGCTCGTTATAGGGCACAGACTCTGTTCTGCCTGGTTAAATAAACATATATAACCAGGAGATTGAGAGTCTCCTCAGTGAAGGGCATTAACTCTGTGCCTATTGTTTTCAATATATAACCAGGAGATTTAGAGTCTCATCAGTCTAGGGCACTGACTGTGCTCTGTCGGGTTGAATAAATATATATAACTACGAGATTTCGAGTCTCCTCAGTTTGGAGCTCAGACTATGTGCTGGATGAATAAATACATGTATATAACCAGGAGTTTCATTGTCTCCTCATTTTCAGTGTGGTGGCTGGTTAAAATTTTTATCACCATAAAAGTGTTTCCTCAGTTTGGAGCACTGACTCTGGTCTGGCTAGTTAAATAAATAGATATAACCAGGAGATTTAGAGTCTTTTCAGTTTAGAGCACTGACTCTGTGCCTTCTAGTGAAATATATATAAACAAGATATTTAAGGTCTCCTCAGTTTTGGGCACTGACTCTGTGCTGGCTGATTAAATAAATATATATAACCAGGAGATTTAGTCTCCTCATTTGAGGGTACTGACTCTGTGCTGACTGGTTAAATAAACAGATAAAAACCAGGTGATTTAGAGTCTGTTCAGTTTAGGGCTCAGACTATGTGCTGGATGGATAAATACTTGAATATATGTAGGATACATGGAGTATCCTCAATTTAGGACACTGACTATTTGCTGGCTGGTTAACTATTAAAAAGCCAGGAGATTTTGAGTCTTCTCAGATAAGGCACTGACTCTGTGCTGGCTAGTTAAATAAACATATATATCCAGGAGATTTAAAATCTCCACAGTTTAGGCACTGATTCTGTGCTCGCTGGTTAAATAAATATATATAGCCAGGAGATTTAGTGTCTTTCCATTATAGGGCAATAATTCTGTTCTGGCTGGTTAAATAAGTATACATAATCAAGAGATTTAGAGTCTCCTCAGTTAAGGGCACTGACTGGGCTGACGGGTTAAATAAGTATATATATATATAACTACGAGATTTCGCGTCTCCTCAGTTTGGGGCTCAGACTATTTGCTGGACGGATAAATACATGTGTGTAACCAGGAGATTTCGAGTCTCCTCATTTTCAGGCACTGACTGTGTGGTGGCAGATGCAAATTTTTATAACCACAATATTTTGTATCTCTTCAGTTTGCAGCACGAGTTAAATAACTAGTGGCTAGTTAAATAAATAGATATAACCAGGAGATTTAGAGTCTTTACAGTTTAGGGCACTGGCTCTGTGTCTTCTGGTAAAATACATATAAAACGGATATTTAAGGTCTCCTCCGTTTTGGACACTGACTTTTTAAAGATTAGATTACTTACTTACAGTATGGAAACAGGCCCTTTGGCCCAACAAGTCCACACCAACCCTCCGAAGAGCAACCCCACCCAGACCCATTCCCCCACATTTATCCCTTGACCTAATACGATGGGCAATTTATCATGGCCAATTCACCTAACCTGCACAATTTTTGGACTGTGGGAGGAAACCGGAGCAAACCCACTCAGACGTGGGGCGAATGTGCAAACTCCACACAGATAGTTGCCTGAGGCAGGAATTGAACCCAGATCTCTAGCGCTGAGGCAGCAGTGCTAACCACTGTGCCACCGTGCCACCCATAAAGTCTCTGCTGTGTCTTCTTAAATAAATATAACCATGAGATTTAGAGTCTCCTCAGTTTAGGGCACTGACTGTGTGGTGGCTGGTAACAACTTTTATAACCCGGACATTCAGAGTCTCCTCAGTTGTAGCATTGAATCTAGGCTGGCTGGATAAATGCACATAATCTGAGATTTAGAGTCTCCTCAGATATGGCACTGACTCTGTGCTCTTGGTTAAATAAACATATATATCCAGGATACTTAAAATCTCCACAGTTCAGGGCACTGTGCTCATTGGTTAAATAAATATACATGACTTGGAGATTTAGAGTCTCCTCAGTTCAGGGCACAGACTCTGTGTTGGCTGGGTAAACATTTATATATATATATATATTCAGGAGATTTAGAGTCTCTTCAGTTTAGGGCTCTGTCTCTGTGCTGCCTTTTTAAATATATACAACCAGGAGATTTAGTGTCTCCTCAGTTTAGGGGACAGAACTGACTTAGAGTCTCCTCATTTTAGTGCATTGATTCTATGCTGGCTGATATGTATATATAACCAGGAGCTTGAGAGTCTGCTCATTATAGGGCACTGACTCTGTGCTGGCTGGTTAAACAAACACATATATCCAGGAGATTTAAAATCTCCACAGTTTAGGGCATTGACTCTGTGTGGGCTGGTTAAATAAATATATATAACCAGGAGATTTAGAGTCTCCTCAGTGAAGGACACGGACTCTGGGCTGTCTGTTTAAATATCTATAAACAGGAGTTTTTGAGTTTCCTCAATTAAGGGCACCTCAATTTAAAACAAACAGTGCTGTCTGTTTTAAATATATATATATATAACCAGGAAACTTAGCGTCTCCTCAGTTTAGGGAACTGACTCTGTGCTGGCTGGTTAGATAAACAGATAACAGCAGGTGATTTCAAGTCTTTTCAGTTTAGGGCTCAGACTATGTGCTGGATGGATAAGTACTTGTATATATGCAGGAGACATGGAGTCTCCTCAGTTTAGGGTATGTCTCTGTGCTGTCTTTTTAAATATATATAACCAGGAGATTTAGAGTCTCCTCATTTTAAGGCACTTACTCTGTGCTGGCTGGTTAATTACATATAACCAGGAGACAATAGACAATGTGCGCAGGAGTAGGCCATTCTGCCCTTCGAGCCTCCACCTCCATTCAATATGATCATGGCTGATTATTCTTAATCAGTATCCTGTTCCTGCCTTATCTCCATAACCCTTGATTCCACTATCCTTGAGAGCTCTATCCAACTCTTTCTTATATGAATCCAGAGACTGTGCCTCCACTGCCCTCTGGGGCAGAGCATTCCACACAGCCACCACTCTCTGGGTGAAGAAGCTTCTCCTCATCTCTGTCCTAAATGGTCTACCCCGTATTTTTAAGCTGTGTCCTCTGGTTCAGCACTCACCCATCAGCGGAAACATGTATCCAATCCTTTAACAGTCTTATACGTCTCAATCAGATCCCCTCTCAGTCTTCTAAACTCAATGGTATACAAGCCCAGTCGCTCCAGTCTTTCAATGTAAAGTAATCCCGCCATTCCAGGAATTGACCTCGTGAACCTACGCTGCACTCCCACAATAGCCAGAATGTCTTTCGTCAAATTTGGAGACCAAAACTGCCCACAGTACTCCAGGTGTGGTCTCACCAGGGCCCTGTACAGCTGCAGAAGAACCTCTTTGCTCCTGTACGCAATCCCTCTTGTTATGAAGGCCAGCATGCTATCAGCCTTCTTCACTACCTGCTGTACCTGCATGCTTTCCTTCATTGACCTGTGTACAAGAACACCCAGATCTCGCTGTACTGCCCCTTTACCTAAATTTATTCCATTGAGGTCGTAATCTGCCTTCCTGTTCTTGCCACCAAAGTGGATAACCATGCATTTATCTACATTAAAGTGTATCTGCCATGCATCTGACCACTCACCTAACTTGTCCAGGTCACCCTGTAATCTCCTAACATCCTCTTCATATTTCACCCTGCCAACCAGCTTAGTATCATCAGCAAATTTGCTAATGTTATTGATAATACCATCTTCAATATCATTAACATATATTATAAAAAGCTGCGGTCCCAGTACTGATCCCTGCGTTTACCCCACTGCCTGCCATTCCGAAATTGAGCCGTTTATCACTACTCTTTGTTTCCTATCAGTCACCGAAATTTCAATCCCAGTTAGTACTTTGCCTCCAATACCATGTGCCCTAATTTTGCTCACTAACCTCCTATGTGGGACATTATCAAAAGCTTTCTGAAAGTCCAAGTACACTACATCTCCTGGATCTCCCTCATCCATATTCAGAGTTACATCCTCAAAAAATTCCAGAAGATTAGTCAAGCATGATTTCCCCTTCATAAATCCATGCTGACTCTGACCTATCCTGTTACTACTATCCAGATGTGCCATAATGTCTTCCTTTATAATAGTCTCCAGCATCTTTCTCACCACTGAGGTCAGACTAACTGGTCTATAATTTCCTGCTTTCTCTCTCCCACCTTTCTTAAAAAGTGGGACAGCATTAGCTACTCTCCAATCCGCAGGAACTGATCCTGAATCTATCGAACTCTGGTAAATAATCACCAATGCATCCACGATTTCTCGAGCCATCTCCTTCAGTACCCTGGGATGTAGACCATCAGGCTCCAGGGTCTTATCAACCTTCAGACCTAATAGACTCTCCAACACCAATTGCTAGCAAATATAAATTCCCTTAAGTTCAGGTCCTTCAGCCACTATTAGCTCAGGGAAATTGCTTGTGTATTCCCCAGTGAACACAGATCTGAAGTACCAATTCAATTCTTTTGTCATTTCTTTGTTCCCCATAATATATTCCCCTGTTTCTGTCTTCAAGGGCCCAATTTTAGTCTTAAACATTTTTTTGCCTTTCACATACCTAAAAAAGCTTTTACTGTCCCCCTTTATATTATTGACCAGTTTACCTTCGTACCTCATTTTTTCTCTGCTTATTTCCTTCTTAGTAATCCTCTGTCGTTCTTTAAAAGCTTCCGAGTCGTCCGTTTTCCCACTTATCTTTGCTATGTTATACTTGTTCTCTTTTAACTTCATATGCTTCTGACCTTCCCTCGTCAGCCTCCTCTTAGCATCTTTCTTCCTTTTTGGAATGAATTGATCCTGCAACCTCTGTTTTATACACAGAAATATCCACCATTGTTCCTCCACTGTCATCCCTGCTAAGGTATTGCACCATTGAACTTTGGCCACCTCCTCCTTCACAGCTCCATAGTTTCCTTTATTCAACAGAAATATTGTCACTTCCGACTGTACTCTCTCCCTCTCAAAGTGCAGATTGAAGCTTATTGTATTATGGTCACTACTTCCCAATGGCTAGTTCATTTTGAGGTCCCTGACCAATTCTGGTTCGTTGCACAATACCAGATCCAGAATTGCCTTCTCCCTGGTCGGCTCCAGCAACAGCTATTCTAAGAATCCATCTCTGAGGCACTCCACAAAGTCTCTTTCTTGAGGTCCAATACCATCCTGATTCTCCCAGTCTACCTGCATGTTGAAATCACCCATAACAATTGTAGTAACATCTTTGCGACAGGCCAATATCAGCTCCTGAATCAACTTACATCCGACATCCAGACTACTATTTGGAGGCCTGTAGGTGGTCTTTTTACCCTTAGTACTTCTCAGGTCTTCTTACCCTTAGTACTTCTCAGCTCTATCCACACTGACTCTACATCCCCTAATTCTAGGTCCCCCCGCGCAAGGGACTGAATATCCTCCCTTACCAACATGGCCGTCCCACCTCCTCTGCCCGTCAGTCTGTCCTTACGATAGCACGTGTAGCCTTGAATCTTCATTTCCCAGGCCCTGTCCACTTGAAGCCACGTCTCAGTTATCCCCACAATATCGTATCTGCCAACTTCCAAAAGACCCATCCATCTTATTTCTAATGCTTTGTGCATTCATGTATAGTATTTTTAATTTGTTACTGCCCTCGCCCTTCCCATCAACTCCTATTTTACTCAACCTTACAGCATGATCCCTTTCTGAGTTTTCTGCCTCATTGATACAGTTGTCTTTCTTGACATCTCTTGTTCTAACATTCCCTTCAATTTCCTTCTTAAACATCCAGTTTGTCCCCTCCCCCCGTTACTTAGTTTAATCGTAGCTGTGTTGCAGTAGCAAACCTGCCTGCCAGAATGCTGGTCCCTAACCTATTAAGGTGAAAACCATCTCTCTTGTAGTATTTATGCTTATCACAAAACACCCCAGTGATCCAAGAATTTGAATCCTTTCTTCCTGCCTTGTTCCCCAGCCACACGTTCAAGTGCATTATCTCCGTTTCTGGCCTCACCAGCCCGAGGAACTGGAAGCAAACCTTGGACGTCCTGCTTTTCAGCCTTCTTCCTCGTTCTCCAAAGTCCCGCTGTAGTGTGTTCCTCCTCTTCTTCCCGACATAATTTGTGCCGACATGTACCACCTTCACCTTCACCTTCGTCCTTGAGCATTTCCTGCACTCTGTCTGTGATGTCTTTAACCCTGGCACCAGGAAGGCAACACACCACCCTTAAGTCCCGTCTGCTGCCATAAAATCCCGGGTCAGTTCCTCTCACGATGGAGTCCCCTATTACCACGGCTCTGTGCGATGTCCGACTTTTCTGCTCTGCCTCTGCGCCAACTTTTGATTGACAAACCTGGCCGCCTCGCGGACTGACGGACTGTCATCTGTCTCGACTGTTTCCAAATGATTCAACTTGTTCCGGACAGGTACTTCTCAAGTGGTCTCTTGAAACTGTCACCTCTCTGTCTTCTTCATCGTCTGCTCTCTTCTGCTCTCCTCTGGTATGATTAGTGTAATAACCTCACTGAATGTCTTGTCCAGAAAGATCTCGTTCCCTCGGATGAGCCTTAGGTCCTCGAGTTCTTTCATCAGTGCTGCAATATGCTCTGTCAGTAGCTGAACGTGCACACACTTTCCACACTTATACGAACCAGACACACCAGAGTCGTTGACCTCCCACATCAAGCACGTAGCACACTGAACCAGCTTGGTAGTCATGTCTTCACCCTCTTCAACTGTGGCATAATCACTTCACTCAACCTCCTTGTCAAAGACTCCTGAGCTAAAGCCTCACTCTTCAATCCAAACTTCCTGGAGATTTAGGGTCTCCTCAGTTTAGGGCACTGACTCAATGCTGGCTGGTTAAATAAATAGATATATCCAGGAGATTTAGCGTCTGCTCAGTTTGGGGCTCAGACTATGTGCTGGATGGATAAATAAATCTATATAACCAGGAGATTTAGAGTCTCCTCATTTTAGTGCACTGATCCGATGCTGGCGGATATATTTATAACCAGGAGATTTAGCGTCTGCTCATTATAGGGCAATGACTCTGTGCTGGCTGGTTAAATAAACATATATATAACCAAGAGATTGAGAGTCTCCTCAGTTGAGGGCACTGACTTTCTGCTGCATGGTTAAGTAAATATAAATAACTAGAAGATTTAGGGTCTCCTCAGTTGAGGGCACTGTCGCTGTGCTGGCTGATTAAATAAATATATGTAACCAAGTCATTAAGCGACTGCTCATTAGACGGCACTGATTCGGTGTTGCTTGGTTAAATACATATACATAAAACCAGGACATTTAGAGTCTCCTCAGTTTAGGGCACAGACTCTATACTTTCTGTTTAAAATTCTATAACCAGGAGATTTAGAGTCTCCTCAGTTAAGGCACTGACTCTGTGCTGACTGGTTAATTATATATAAGCAACTATATTTAAGGTCTCCTCAGTTTTGGGCATTGACTCTGTGCTGGCTGGTTAAATAAATATATATAACCAGAAGAATTAGGGTCTCCTCAGTTTAGGGCACTGACTTTCTGCTGGCTGGTTAAATAAATAGATGAATCCAGGACATTTAGAGTCTGCTCATTTTCGGCCACTGACCCTGTGCTAGCAGGAGATTTAGAGTGTCCTCAGTTAAGGGCACTGACTCTGTGCTGTCTGTTTTAAATATATATAGTCAGGAAACTTAGAGTCTCCTCAGTTTGGGGCATTAACTCTGGGCTGGCTGGATGAATACACATGACCAGGATATTTAGAGTCTCCTCAGGTTTGGGCACTGACTCTGTGCTGGCTGGTTAAATGAATAGATAAAAACAGGTGATTTCGTGTCTGTTCAGTTGAGGGCTCAGACTATGTGCTGGATGGATGAATACTTGTATATATGCAGGAGACATGGAGTCTCCTCAGTTTAGGGCACTGACTCTGTGCTGGCCAGTTAAATATGAAAAAATCCAGAAGATTTAGAGTTTCCTCAGGCAAGGCACTGACTCTGTGCTGGCTGGTTAAATAAATATATATAACCAGGAGATTCAAAGTCTTTGCATTATAGGGCACTGACTCTGTGCTGACTAGTTAAATAAACAAATTTATCCAGCAGATTTAAAATCTCCACAGTTTTTGGCACTGACATTGTGCTCGCTGTTTAAATATATATATCACCAGGAGGTTTAGAGTCGTCCCATTATAGGGCATTGACTCTGTGCTGGCAAGTTAAATATATATAACCAGGAGATTTAGTCTCCTCATTTTAGGGCACTGATTCTATGCTGGCTGATTAAATGAATGTATATGACCAGGAGATTCAGAGTCTGCTCGTTATAGGGCACAGACTCTGCTCTGCTGGTTAAATAAACATATATAACCAGGAGATTGAGAGTCTCCTCAGTGAAGGGCATTAACTCTGTGCCTGTTGTTTTAATATATATATAACCAGGAGATTTAGAGTCTCATCAGTCTAGGGCACTCACTGTGCTCTGTCGAGTTGAATAAATATATATAACTACGACATTTCGAGTCTCCTCAGTTTGGAGCTCAGACTATGTGCTGGATGAATAAATACATGTATATAACCAGGAGTTTCATTGTCTCATCATTTTCAGGAACTGACTGTGTGGTGGCTGGTTAAAATTGTTATCACCATAAATGTGGTTCCTCATTTTGGAGCACTGACTCTGGTCTGGCTAGTTAAATAAATAGATATAACCAGGAGATTTAGAGTCTTTTCAGTTTAGGGCACTGACTCTGTGCTTTCTAGTGAAATATATATAAACAGGATATTTAAGGTCTCCTCAGTTTTGGGCACTGACTCTGTGCTGGCTGGTTAAATAAATATATATATAACCAGGAAATGTAGGGTCCCCTCAGTTTAGGGCTCAGTCTATATGCTGGATGGATAAATAATTGAATATATGCAGGATACATGGAGTATCCTCAATTTAGGGCACTGACTACTTGCTGGCTGGTTAACTATAAAAAAGCCAGGAGATTTTGAGTCTCATCAGATTAGGCACTGACTCAGTGCTGGCTCGTTAAATAAACATATATATCCAGGATATTTAAAATCTCCACAGTTTAGGCACTGACTCTGTGCTCGCTGGTTAAATAAATATATGTAGCCAGGAGATTTAGTGTCTTTCCATTATAGGGCAATGACTCTGCACTGGCTGGTTAAATCACTATACATAATCAAGAGATTTTAAGTCTCCTCAGTTCAGGGCACTGACTGTGGGCTGACGGGTTAAATAAGTATGTATATAACTACGAGATTTCGTGTCTCCTCAGTTTGGGGCTCAGACTATGTGCTGGACGGATAAATACATGTTTGTAACCAGGAGATTTAGAGTCTCCTCATTTTCAGGCAATGACTGTGTGGTGGCAGATTCAAATTTTTATAAACACAATATTTTGTATCTCTTCAGTTTGCAGCACTGACACTGGGCTGGCTGGTTAAATAAATAGATATAACCAGGAGATATAACTGGCTCTGTGTCTTCTGGTGAAATACATATAAAACGGATATTTAAGGTCTCCTCAGTTTTGGACACTGACTTTTTTTTTAAGATTAGATTACTTACTTACAGTGTGGAAACAGGCCCTTTGGCCCAACAAGTCCATACCAACCCTCCGAAGAGCAACCCACCCAGACCCATTCCCCCACATTTATCCCTTCACCCAACACTATGGGCAATTTATCATGGCCAATTCACCTAACCAACACAATTTTTGGACTGGGGGAGGAAACCGGAGCAAACCCACTCAGACGTGGGGCGAATGTGCAAACTCCACACAGATAGTTGCCTGAGGCAGGAATTGAACCCAGATCTCTAGCGCTGAGGCAGCAGTGCTAACCACTGTGCCACCGTGCCATCCATAAAGTCTCTGCTGTGTCTTCTTAAATAAATATAACCATGAGATTTAGAGTCTCCTCAGTTTAGGGCACTGACTCTGTGGTGGCTGGTAACAACTTTTATAACCGGGACATTCAGAGTCTCCTCAGTTGGAGCATTGAATCTGGTCTGGCTGGATAAATGCACATAACCTGAGATTTAGAGTCTTCTCAGATAAGGTACTGACTCTGTGCTCCTGGTTAAATAAACATATATATCTAGGATACTTAAAATGTCCACAGTTTAGGGCACTGTGCTCGCTGGTTAAATAAATATACATAACTTGGAGATTTAGAGTCTCCTCAGTTTAGGGCACAGACTCTGTGTTGGCTGGGTAAACATTTATATACATATATATTCAGGAGATTTAGAGTCTCTTCAGTTTAGCGCTCTGTCTCTGTGCTGCCTTTTTAAATATATATAACCAGGAGATTTAGTGTCTCCTCAGTTTAGGGGACAGAACTGGTTTAGAGTCTCCTCATTTTAGTGCATTGATACTATGCTGGCTGATATGTATATATAACCAGGAGTTTTAGAGTCTGCTCATTATAGGGCACTGACTCCGTGCTGGCTGGTTAAACAAACACATATATCCAGGAGATTTAAAATCTCCACAGTTTATGGCATTGACTCTGTGTGGGCTGGTTAAATAAATATATATAACCAGGAGATTTAGAGTCTCCTCAGTGAAGGACACGGACTCTGGTCTGTCTGTTTGAATATCTATAAACAGGAGTTTTTGAGTTTCCTCAATTAAGGGCACCGACTCAGTGCTGTCTGTTTTAAATATATATATATATATATATATATATATATATATATATATATATATATATAAAAAAAAACCAGTTCCTCAGTTTAGGGAACTGACTCTGTGCTGGCTGGTTAGATATGCAGGTAACAGCAGGTGATTTCAAGTCTGTTCAGTTTCGGGCTCAGAGTATGTGCTGGATGGATAAGTCCTTGTATATATGCAGGAGACATGGAGTCTCCTCAGTTTAGGGCACTGACTCTGTGCTGGCCAGTTAAATATTTAAAAAAAACCAAGTGAGTTATGGTCTCCTCAGATAAGGCACTGACTATGTGCTGGCTGGTTAAATAAATATATATAACCAGGAGATTCAAAGTCTTTGCATTATAGGGCAATGACTCTGTGCTGGCTAGTTAAATAAACATATATATCCAGTAGATTTAAAATCACCACAGTTTTGGGCAATGACATTGTGCTCGCTGGTTAAATAGATATATATAACCAGGAGATTCAGAGTCTTCGCATTATAGGGCACTGACTCTGTGCTGGCTATTTAAATAAACATATATATCCACGAGATTTAAAATCTCCATAGTTTACGACACTGACTCTGTACTGGCGAGTTAAATAAGCATATATATATATCCAGAAGATTTAAAATCTCCACAGTTTTGGGCACTGACATTGTGCTCACTGTTTAAATAAATATATACAACGAGGAGATTTCGAGTCTTCTCATTATAGAGCACTGACTCTGTACTGGCAGGTTAAATAAATATACATAACTAGGAGATTCAGAGTTTCCCCAGTTTAGGGCACAGACTCCGTGCTTTCTGTTTAAATTTCTATAACCAGGAGATTTAGAGTCTCCTCAGTTAAGGCACTGACTCTGTGCTGACTGGTTAATTATATATAACCAAGAGATTTAGAGTTCCCTCAGTTTAGGGCACTGACTGTGTGGTGGCTGCTTACAATTGTTATAACCTGGTTAGATAGAGTCTCCTCAGTTGGGGCATTGACTCCGGGCTGTCTGGATAAATGCACCTAACCAGGAGATTTAGAGTCTCCTCAAGACAAAAGATGGAAACCTATAGGCCAATTAGCCAAACCTCGGTTGTTGGTAAAATTCTAGAATCCATCATTAAGGATGAGGTTTCTAAATTCTTGGAAGAGCAGAGTCAGATTAGAACAAGTCAACATGGATTTAGTAAGGGGAGATCATGCCTGACAAACCTGTTGGAATTCTTTGAAGAGGTGACAAGTAGATGAGACCAGGGAAACCCAGTGGAGGTGGTCTACCTAGAGTTCCAAAAGGCTTTTGGTAAGGTGCCACACGGGAGGCTGCTGAGCAAGGTGAGGGCCCATGGTATTCGAGGTGAGCTACTCGTATGGATTGAGGAGTGGCTGTCTGACAGAAGGCAGAGAGTTGGGATAAAAGGTTCTTTTTCGGAATGGCAGCCAGTGACAAACGGTGTCCCGCAAGGTTCAGTGTTGGGCCGCAGCTGTTCACATTATATATTAATGATCTGGATGAAGGGACTGGGGGCATTCTAGCGAAGTTTGCCGATGATACAAAGTTAGGTGGACAGGCAGGTAGTACTGAGGAAGTTGGGAGGCTGCAGAAGGATCCAGACAGTTTGGAAGAGTGGTCCAGGAAATGGCTGATGGAATTCAATGTGAGCAAATGCGAGGTCTTGCACTTTGGAAAAAAGAATACAAGCATGGACTTCGTTCGAAACGGTGAGAAAATTCGTGAAGGGATCTGGGAGTGCTAGTCCAGGATTCTCTAAAGGTAAACATGCAGGTGGAGTCCGTGATTAAGAAAGCGAATGCAATGTTGTTATTTATCTCAAGAGGGTTGGAATATAAAAGCACCGTTGTGCTACTGAGACTTTATAATGCTCTGGTTAGGCCCCATTTTGGAGTACTGTGTCCAGTTTTGGTTCTCACACCTCAGGAAGGACATACTGGCACTGGAGCGTATCCAGCAGAGATTCACACAGATGATCCCTGGAATGGTAGGTCTAACATACGAGGAACAGCTGAGGATCCTGCGATTGTATTCATTGGAGTTTAGAAGATTGAGGGGAGATCAAATAGAAACTTACAAGATAATACATGGCTTGGAAAGGGTGGACGCTAGGAAATTGTTTCCGTTAGGCGAGGAGACTAGGATCCGTGGACATAGCCTTAGAATTAGAGGGGGTAAATTCAGAACAGAAATACGGAGACATTTCTTCAACCAGAGAGTGGTGGGCCTGTGGAATTCATTGTCGCAGAGTGCAGTGGAGGTCGGGACGTTAAATGTCTTCAAGGCAGAGATTGATAAATTGTTGATGTCACAAGAAATTAAGAGCTACGTGGAGAATGCGGGTAAGTGGAGTTGAAATGCCCATCAATCATGATTGAATGGCGGAGTGGACTCGATGGGCCGAATGGCCTTACTTCCACTCCTATGTCTTATGGTCTTATAGTTTAGGGCATTGACTGTGTGGTGGCTGGTTACAATTTTTATAACCCGGATATTTAGAGTCTCCTCAGTTGGGGCGTTAACTCTGGGCTGTCTGGATAAATGCACCTAACCAGGAGACTTAGAGTCTCCTCAGATAAGGCACTGACTCTATGCTGGCTGGTTAAGTAAACATATATATCCAGGAGATTTAAAATCTCCACAGTTTAGGGCACTGTGCTCGCTGGTTAAATAGATATACATAACTAGGAGATTTAGAGTCTCCTCAGTTTAGGGCTCTGTCTCTGTGCTGCCTTTTGAAATAAATATGACCAGGAGATTTAGAGTGTCCTCATTTTAGTGCAATGATTCTGTGCTGGATGATATGTATATATAACAGGAGATTTAGAGTCTGTTCATTATAGGCCCTGATTCTGTGCTGGCTGGTCAAATAGGTATATATAACCAGTAGATTATAACCAGTCTCCTCAGTTCAGGGAACTAATTTTGTGCCTGCTGTTTAAATATATATAACCAGAGATTTAGAGTCTCTTCAGTTTCGGAATCTGACTCTGTGCTAGCTGGTTAATTATATATAACCAAGATATTTAGAGTTCTCTCAGTTGAGTGCACTGACTGTGTGATGGGTGGTTACCAGTTTTTATCCAGGATATTTAGAGTTTCCTCAGTTTGGGGCATTGAATCTGGGCTGGCTGGATAAATGCACATAACCAGAAGATTTAGAGTCTCCTCAGTTTAGGGCACTATCTCTGTGGTGGCTGGTTAAAAGAAATATGTAATCAGAAGATTTAGTGTCTCCTCAGTTTCGGGCACTGACTCTGTACTGGCTGGTCAAATATAAAAATACAGGAGATTTTGAGACTCCTCAGATAAGACTTTGACTCTGTGCTGGCTCGTTAAATAAACACATGTATCCAGGAGATTTAAACTCTCCACAGTTTAGGGCACTGACTCTGTGCGGGCTGGTTAAATAAATATATAAAACCATGAGATTTCGAGTCTCCTCAGTGGAGGACACTGACTCTGTGCTGTATTTTTTCATATATATATATTAAACCAGGAATATTAGAGTCTTCTCAGTTTAGGGCACTGACTCTGTGCTCGCTGGTTAAGTAAACAAATATATCCAGAAGATTTAAAATCTCTACAGTTTAGTGCATTTACTCTGTGCTGGCTGATTAAATAAAGAGATAACCAGGATATTGAGATCCTCCTCAGTAAAGGGCACTGAATCAGTGCTTTAAGTTTAAATAAATGTATATGACCAGGAGATTTTGAGTCTGCTCTTTATAGGGCACTGAATCTATGCTGCTTGGTTAAATAAATATATATAATCAAGAGATTTAGGGTCTCCTCAGTTCAGAGCACTGAGTCTGTGCTGTCTGATTAAACAAATGTCAATAACCAGGAGATTTAGAATCTGCTCATTATAGGCCACTGAATCTATGCTGGCTGGTTAAATAAATATATTTAACCAGGAGATTTAGAGTCTCCTCAGTTAAGGGCACTAACTCTGTGCTGTCTATTTAAATATATATAACCAGGAAATATAGATTTTCCTCTGTTGTGGGCACTGACTGTGGGCTGGCATGTTAAATAAATATATATAAGTACTCGAATTGGAGTCTTCTCAGTTTAGGGCTCAAACGATGTGCTGGATGAATAAATGCATATACATAACCAGGAGATATAGAGTCGACTCATTTTAAGGCAATGACTGTGTGGTGGCTGGTTAAAATTTATATAACCAGGATATTTAGAGTCTCCGCAGTTTGGGGCACTGACTCTGGGAAGGCTGATTAAATAAATGTCTACAACCAGAATGTTTAGAATCTCCTCAGTTTAGGGCACTGACTCTGTGCTGGCTGATTTGATACATATAAGCACGAGATTTCGAGTATCCACAGTTTCGGGCACTGACTCTGTGCAAGCTGGTTAAATACATATAACCAGGAGATTTAGAGTCTAATTCTTTGCTGGCTGATTAAATAAATATACATATAACCGGGAGATTTAGAGTGTCCTCATTATAGGACACTGAGTCTGTGCTGGTTGGTTAAATAAATTTATATAACCGAGAGGTTTAGAGTCTCCTCAGTTTGGTGCACTGACCCTAGTCTGGCTGAGTGAATGTATATAACCAGAAGATTTAGTGTCTCCTCAGTTTCGGGCACTGATTCTGTGCTGGCTGATTAAATATATATAACCAGGAGATTTAGAGTCTCCTCATTAGATTACTTACAGTGGGGAAACAGGCCCTTCGGCCCAACAAGATCACACCGACCCGCCACCCACCCATACCTTTACCCCTTCAGCGAACACTATGGGCAATTTAGCATGGCCAATTCACCTGACCTGCAAATCTTTGGACTGTGGGAGGAAACTGGAGCACCCGGAGGAAACCCACACAGACACGGGGAGAATGTGCAAATTCCACACAGTCAGTTGCCCAGGTCGGGAATTGAACTCGGGTTTCTGGCGCTGTGAGGCAGCAGTGCTAACCACTGTGTCACCGTTCCGCCCACAATATAGGACACTGACTCTGTGCTGGCTGGTTAACTAAACATATATATCTAGGAGATTTAAAATCTCCACAGTTTAGGGCACTGACTCTGTGCTGGCTGGTTAAATATATATGTATATATAAAACCAGAAAATTAGAGTCTCCTTAATTCAGGACACTGACTCTGTGTAGGCTGGTTAAATAAATATAAATAATCAGGAGATTTAGTGTCTCCTCAGTTCATTGCACTGATTCTGTGCTGGCTGAATAAACAAATGTCTATAACAGGAGACGTGAATTAGATCCTGCACATTGAAGGGCACTGACTCTGTTTTTGCTGGTTAAATTTTTTATAACCAGGAGATTTTTAGTGTCTTCAGTGTAGAGGACTGACTCTGGGCTTGCTGGGTAAACAGACATAACCAGTATATTTGGAGTCTCCTCACTTTGGGGCACTGACTCTGGACTTGCTGGTTAAATAGACATAACCAGGAGATTTAGAGTCTCTTCAGTGTAGGACACTGACTCAGTGCTGATGTTTAAATATATATATCCAGGAGATTTAGAGACTACTCATTACAGGGCACTGAATCTGTGCTGGCTGATTAAATAAATATATATAACCAGGAGATTTATAGTCTCTTCAGTATCGGGGACTGATTCTGTGCTGACCGGTTAAAATGTTGATAACCACGATATTTGGAGTCTCCTCACTTTGGGGCACTGACCCTGGGCTTGCTAGGTAAATATACATAACCTGGAGATTTGGAGGCTGCTCATTTAAGGGCACTGAATCTGTGCTGGCTGGTTTTGTAAATATATATAACAGGATATTTAAAGTCTACTCATCTTAGGGCACTGACTCTGTTCTGGCTGATTAAATAATATGGAGATTTAGAGGCTGCTCATTTAAGGGCACGGAGTCTATGCTGGTAAATTAAATACGCATAATCAGAAGATTTAGAGTCTCCTCAGTTGAGGGCTCAGGTATGTGCTGGATGGATAAATATATACATGTAACCAGGTGATTTAGAATCTCCTCAGTTTAGGGTGCTGACTGTGTGGTGGCTGTTTACAGTTTTTTTATAACCAGGATATTTAGAATCTTCTCAGTTTGGGACACTGACTCTGTGCCTGCTGGTTAAATATATATAACCAGGATATTTGAGGTCTCCTCAGTTTCGGCCACTGACTCTGCGCTGCCTGGTTACATACATCTTACCTGAATATTTAGAGTCTCCTCAAGTTAGGGCACTGACACTGTGCTCGCTGGTTAAATAAATATATATAACCAGGATATTTCGTGATTTGGAGATGCTGGTGTTGGACTGGGGTGTACAAAGTTAAAAATCACACAATGCCAGATTATAGACCAACAGATTTAATTGGAAGCACACTCGCTTTCGAAGCGACGCTCCTTCATCAGGTGGTAGTGGAGGGCTCAATACTAACACAGAATTTATAGCAAACATTTACAGTGTGATGTAACTGAAATTATGCATTGAACAACTGATTGTCTGTTAAACCTTTCATCTGTTAGAATACAGTGATAGTTTCACTTCTCTCATGTGTAAATCACAAAACCTTTTTTTTAAAAGTTGCATTTTCGGGATAGCTGTTAACAATGGTGATAGATAGACAATATGTTGATGGTGTTGGCCCCCTGTGTTCTCTGTCTATGTTTAGATTGCTTCAAATCCAAAAAGTGAGATTACAGAGTTTTACATAAATTCATGCAGTTTTTGAGCTCAGAGTTCGACATGAATGCATGCAGTTTTTGAGCAAAGTACAATGTAACCCTGAAAGTACAAATTCACCCCACAAAATATATGTGTGCGTGTGGGTTTTTGTCTGTCTGTGTGTCTGTCTGGGTTGGTGGTGGTGAGTGTGAGAAAGTGTATGTGTGAGTGTGTAGTGAGTGCAGAGTGTCTTAAGTCTGCGAGGGGGTGCATGTGTGGGAGACCATTTTGGTGATGATTATCGCAACTTCCTCACATTCTACATGGCTATGGAGAAGAAGAGGATTAGGCAAAATGGGAGGACATTTAATTGGGGAAGAAGAAACGATGTTAATTGAATGTTTGGATACAAAGGAAATTGAGGGATGAGGCAACAGTGTTGGAAGGTGCCATAGAGATAGATGCTCAACTCTGATCTTATTCAATGGTGGAGCAGGCTTGAGGGGCCAATTTTCTAATATATTGACATTCACACCAGTTTTCCAATTAATGGCATTGTGCACCGAAACTCCCACTTACTCTTATCCCTGTACTAATTCTTCCATTTACTGATGCTCTAGCAGATTGTACCATTTAAGGGTGTCCTACTCTAATTCTCCCATTTCCTGGTGCCATGCACCCATTCTCTAATTGAGCTCCACTGTGTTCTTCCATTCAGTATTTCCCTGCAGCAATTCTCCCATTTAGTAGTCTGCTGCCTGACTTCTCTAATCTTGCGAACCCTGCATCACATCTCCAAATTACCGATCCTACACATATCCTCCCTTTCGTGATGAACAGCACCAACTCCCCCATTTCGTGGAGCACTGTATTGAAGCGAGACCACTAATCCTTGGCAACATTTGTCCTATTTACTGATTCACTGCCAGTGTTGTCCCATTTGCTCCAATTATCGAAGTTATCAGCACTCTGCACCAGTTCTTTCACTTACTGATACCTCATGCCAATTGTCCAATTCAGTGTTGCTGAGCACCATTTCCCGCAATTACTGATTTCCTGAACAACGTCTCCACTCATTGTTGCATAGTGACTGATGCCCTCGCCCAATTTAGCGATGCCCTACTCTGTATCTCCCAAATAGTATTGTCCTGCCCCAATTCTCTCATTTAGTGCAACACAGCATAACTCATTCATTTAGTGCTGAACTGCACTAATTCGCCCATTATCTGATGCTCTGTTGCAAATTCTCACATTTCAATCAGCCATTGACTTTTCCATTTAGTAGTTTCTGCCTGGAAGTCAGTGGTGAGTGGTGCTCCACAGAACTCTATCCTTGGGCCTCTACTGTTGTAATTTTAATTAATGACTTGGATGATGGGATTGAAGGATGGGTCAGCAAGTTTGCAGATGACACAAAGGTTGGAAGTGTCGTTGACAGTATGGAGGGTTGTTGTCGGCTGCAGCGGGACATTGACAGGATATAGAGATGGGCTGAGAGGTGGCAGATGGAGTTCAACCTGGATAAATGCGAGGTGTTGCAATTTGGAAAGTCGAATTTGAAAGCTGAGTACACGATTAAGGATAGGATTCTTGGCAGTGTGGAGGAACAGAGGGATGTTTGTGTGCAGGTACTTCGATCCCTGAAAATGGCCAGCCAAGTGGAAAGTTTGTCAAGAAAGCATATGGTGTATTGCCTTTCATGAACAGTGAGATTGAGTTTAAGAATCGTGAAATCTTGTTGCAGCTCTATAAAACTTTGGTCAGACCACACTTGGAATACTGCGTCCAGTTCTGGTCGCCCTATTATATGAAAGATGTGAATGCTTTGGAGAGGGTTCAGAGGAGATTTACCAGGATGCTGCCTGGATTGGAGGGCTTATCTTATGAAGAGAGGTTGACTGAGGTCGGACTTTATTCATTGAAGAAAAGGAGGAGGAGAGGGGACCTAATTGAGGTATACAAGATAATGAGAAGCATAGATAGAGTCGATAGCCAGAGACTATTTCCCAGGGCAGAAATGGCTAACACGAGGGTGTCATAGTTTTAAGCTGGTTGGAGGAAAGTACAGAGGGGATGTCAGAGGCGGGTTCTTTACGCAGAGAGTTGTGAGAGCATGGAATGCATTGCCAGCAGCAGTTGTGGAAGCGAGGTCATTGGGGACATTTAAGAGACTCTTGGACATGCATATGGTCACAGAAATTTGAAGGTGCATACATGAGGATCAATGTTCGGCACAACATCGTGAACTGAAGGGCCTGTTCTGTGCTGTACTGTTCTATGTTCTATGTTGTATATTCTATCACCGTTGTTAACAGCTAACTTGAGAATGCAACTTTCAAAAAAGGTTTTGTGATTTACACATGAAATCAGTGAAACTATCACCGTATTCTCACAGATGAAAGGCTTAACAGACAATTAATTTTTCAATGTATAATTTCAGTTATATCACACTGTAAATTTATGCTATAAATTCTGTGTTAGGATTGAGCCCTTCACTATCACCTGATGAAGGAGCGTTGCTCCAAAAGCTAATGTGCTTCCAATTAAGCCTGTTGGACTATAACCTGGTGTTGTGTGATTTTTAACAGGATATTTCGAGTCTTCTAAGTTTGGGGCACTGACTCTGGGCTGGCTGGTTAAATAGGAGAAAGTGAGGTCTGCAGATGCTGGAGATCAGAGCTGAAAATGTGTTGCTGGAAAAGCGCAGCAGGTCAGGCAGCATCCAGGGAACAGGAGAATCGACATTTTGGGCATAAGCCCTTCTTCAGGCTGGTTAAATAAACATATATAACATGGAGATGTAGAGTCTGTTCAGTTTATGGCGATTACTCTGGGCTGGCTGGTTAAATAAATATATATAAATACCAAGATTTAGAGTCTGAGTTACAGAGACAAGCAGGAGTGAAATCTGGAAGAAGTAATAGTTATTCAAGATCTGCAGCATGGTCCAGAGGCAAGCAGGAATCGGATCTGGAAGAGAAAATACTTGTTTATGGTCGTCAGAATGTAATAGAAACAAGCAAGGATGAAATCTAGAAGACATAATAGGTTTTTCTGATCCACAGGATGTTACAGAGACAAGCAGGAATGAAACCTGGAAGAGGTAATAGTTGTTTATAGCCTGCAGGATGTGACAGACACAAGCAGGAGTGAAATATGAATGAGGTAATAGCTGTTTATGGTCTGCAGGATGTTACATAGACAAGCAGGAGTGAAATCGGAAAGAGGTTATATTTGTTTATAGTCTGCCAGATTGGAAAGAGACAAGCAGGAGTGAAATCCGGAAGAGGTAATAGATGTTTATAATCTGCAGGCTGTCACAGAGACAAGCAGGAATGAAATCTGGAAGACATAATAGTTATTTACAATCTGCAGGATGTTACAGACACAAGGTGGATTGAAATCTGGAAGAGGTAATAATTGCGTATAATCTGCAGGATAATACCGAGACAAGCAGGGATGAGTTTATAGATGTTTATGGTCTTCAGATTGACACAGGGACAAGCAGGTATGAATTCTGGAAGAGGTAATAGTTATTTAGTCTGCAGGATGTTACAGAGACAAGAAGGAATGAAATCTGGAAGAGATAATAGTTGTTTTTATTCTGGAAGATGGCACAGGGACAAGTGCGAATAAATTCTGGAAGATGTAACAGTTGTGTATAATCTGCAGGATGTTACAGAGTCAAACATGGGTCAAATCGGGAAGAGGTAATAGTTGTTACTGATCTGAAGAACTTTACAGGGACAATCAGGAGTGAAATGTGGAAGGCGAAATATTTATTATAATCTGCAGGAGGCTACAGAGTCAAGCAGGAATGAAATCTGGAAGACATCCTGTTTATAAACTGCAGGATGTTACAGAGATAAGCAAGAGTGAAATCTGGAAGAAATAATAATGGTTTATGATCAGCAGAATGTTACATAGACAAGCAGGAATGAAATCTGGAAGAGGTAATTGCTGCTAATGATCTGCAGGTTGGCACCGAGACAAGCAGGAATGAATTCTTGAAGAGACAATAATTCTTTAGTCTGCAGGATGTTACAGATACAAGAAGGAATGGAATCTGGACAAGGTAATACTTGTGAATAATTTGCAGGATGCTTTAGGGTCAAACACGAGTGAAATCTGGAAGAGGTAATAGTTGTTTCTGGCCTGAATAATTTTACAGTTACAATCAGGAGTGAAATCTTCAAGCAGTAATAGTTGTTTATGGTCTGCAGGATGTTACAGAGACAAGCAGGAGTGAAATCTGGAAGAGGTAATATTTGTTTATAATCCACAGAATATTACAGAGACAAGCAGGAATTAAATTTGGAAGAGATAATAATTGCTTATGGTCTGCAGAATGATACAGAGACAAGCAGGAGTGAAATCTGGAAGAGGAAATAATCCTTTATGATCTGCACAATGTTAGAGAGACAAGCAGGAATGAATTCTGGAAGAGGCAATAGTTGTTTGTGGTCTGCAGGATGTTATAGAGACAAGCAGGAATGAAATCTGGAAGAGGTAACAGTTGGTTATAGTCTGGACGATGTTACAGAGACAAGCAGGAATAAAATCTGGAATAGCTAACGGTTGCTTATGCTCTGCAGGATGCTACCGAGACAAGCAGGAGTGAAATATGGAAGAAATAATAATTGTTTATGGTCTGCAGAATGGTACAGAGACATGCAGGAATGAAATCTGGAAGAGGTACATGATGTGTTATGGTCTGCAGGACGTAACACTGACAAGCCAAACGTTACAGCTCTGGTGACTCTCTGTGTGGAGTTTGCAAATTCTCCCCGTGTCTGCGTGGGTTTCCTCCGGGTGCTGCGGTTTCCTCCCACAATCCAAAAATGTGCAGGTTAGGTGAATTGCCCATGCTAAATTGCCCGTAGTGTTAGGTGAAGAGGTAATTTTAGGGAAATGGGTCTGGGTGGGTTGCGCTTCGGCGGGTCGGTGTGGGCTTGTTGGGTTGAAGGGCCTGGTTTCATACTGTAAATAATCTTATCTAATCCCATCTAATCTAATCTAATCTAATCTAATCTAATCTAATCTAATATCTGGAAAAGGAAGTAATTCTCTACGAACTGCAGAATGTTACAGAGACAAGAAGGAATGAAATCTGGAAGAGGTAATAGTTGTGTATAATCTGCAGGACGTTACAGAGGCAAGCAGGAATGAAATTTGGTCGAGGTAGTAGTTGTTTATGCTCAGCAGGTTGTTACAGAGACAAGCAGGAATGAAATTTGGTAGAGTTAACAGTTGTTTGTAATGTGGAGAACATTATAGAAACAAGAAGGAATGAAATCTGGAAGAGGCGACGGTTGTTTATGCTCTGCAGGATGTTACAATAAATAAGTATATATATAACTACGAGATTTCGCGTCTCCTCAGTTTGGGGCTCAGACTATGTGCTGGACGGATAAATACATGTTTGTAACCAGGAGATTTAGAGTCTCCTCATTTTCAGGCACTGACTGTGTGGTGGCAGATTCAAGTTTTTATAACCACAATATTTTTTATCTCTTCAGTTTGCAGCACTGACACTGGGCTGGCTGGTTAAATAAATAGATATAACCAGGAGATTTAGAGTCTTTAGAGTTTAGGGCACTGGCTCTGTGTCTTCTGTTGAAATACATATAAAACGGATATTTAAGGTCTCCTCAGTTTTGGACACTGACTTTTTTTTAAGATTAGATTACTTACTTACAGTGTGGAAACAGGCCCTTTGGCCCAACCCTCCGAAGAGCAACCCACCCAGACCCATTCCCCCACATTTATCCCTTCACCTAACACTATGGGCAATTCATCATGGCCAATTCACCTAACCTACACAATTTTTGGACTGTGGGAGGAAACCGGATCAAACCCACTCAGACGTGGGGCGAATGTGCAAACTCCACACAGATAGTTGCCTGAGGCAGAAATTGAACCCAGATCTCTAGCGCTGAGGCAGCAGTGCTAACCACTGCGCCACCGTGCCACCCATAAAGACTCTGCTGTGTCTTCTTAAATAAATATATCCATGAGATTTAGAGTCTCCTCAGTTAAGCTTCACTGACTCTGTGCTGGCTGGTTAATTATATATAACCAAGAGATTTAGAGTTCCCTCAGTTTAGGGCACTGACTGTGTGGTGGCTGGTTATAACTTTTATAACCCGGACATTCAGAGTCTCCTCAGTTGGAGCATTGAATCTGGGCTGGCTGTATAAATGCACATAAACTGAGATTTAGAGTCTCCTCAGATAAGGCACTGACTCTGTGCTCCTGGTTAAATAAACATATATATCCAGGATACTTAAAATCTCCACAGTTTAGGGCACTGTGCTCGCTGGTTAAATAAATATACATAACTTGGAGATTTAGAGTCTCCTCAGTTTAGGGCTCTGTCTCTGTGCTGCCTTTTTAAATATATATAACCAGGAGATTTAGTGTCTCCTCAGCTTAGGGGACAGAACTGGTTTAGAGTCTCCTCATTTTAGTGCATTGATTCTATGCTGGCTGATATGTA
Source organism: Chiloscyllium plagiosum (assembly GCF_037043375.1). Taxonomy (NCBI): domain Eukaryota; kingdom Metazoa; phylum Chordata; class Chondrichthyes; order Orectolobiformes; family Hemiscylliidae; genus Chiloscyllium; species Chiloscyllium plagiosum. The sequence goes on along the minus strand of NW_028270188.1, from coordinate 7,167,105 downwards.
TATATAACCAGGAGCTTTAGAGTCTGCTCATTATAGGGCACTGACTCTGTGCTGGCTGGTTAAACAAACACATATATCCAGGAGATTTAAAATCTCCACAGTTTAGGGCATTGACTCTGTGTGGGCTGGTTAAATAAATATATATAACTAGGAGATTTAGAGTCTCCTCAGTGAAGGACACGGACTCTGGGCTGTCTGTTTAAATATCTATAAACAGGAGTTTTTGAGTTTCCTCAATTCAGGGCACCGACTCAGTGCTGTCTGTTTTAAATATATATATATATATATATATATATATATATATATATAAAGCCAGGAAACTAAGAGTCTCCTCAGTTTAGGGAACTGACTCTGTGCTGGCTGGTTAGATAAACAGATAACAGCAGGTGATTTCAAGTCTGTTCAGTTTAGGGCTCAGAGTATGTGCTGGATGGATAAGTACTTGTATATATGCAGGAGACATGGAGTCTCCTCAGTTTGGGGCACTGACTCTGTGCTGGCCAGTTAAATATAAAAAAAAACCAAGAGAGTTAGAGTCTCCTCAGATAAGGCACTGACTCTGTGCTGGCTAGTTAAAGAAACATATATATCCAGTAGAGTTAAAATCTCCACAGTTTTGGGCAATGACATTGTGCTCGCTGGTTAAATTGATATATATATATAACCAAGAGATTCAGAGTCTTCGCATTATAGGGCACTGACTCTGTGCTTGCGAGTTAAATAAACATATATATCCACTTCTTTCATGTGTAAATCACAAAACCTTTTTTTTTAAGTTGCATTCTCAGGTTAGCTGTTAACAACGGTGATAGAATATGGAACATAGAACAGTACAGCACAGAACAGGCCCTTCAGTCCACGATGTTGTGCCGAACATTGATCCTCATGTATGCACCTTCAAATTTCTGTGACCATGTGCATGTCCAGCAGTCTCTTCAATATCCCCAATGACCTCGCTTCCACAACTGCTGCTAGCAACGCATTCCATGCTCTCACAACACTCTGTGTAAAGAAACCACCTCTGACATCCCCTCTATACTTTCCTCCAACCAGCTTAAAACTATGACCCCTCGCGTTAGCCATTTCTGCACTGAGAAATAGTCTCTGGCTATCGACTCTATTTATGCCTCTCATTATCTTGTATACCTCAATTCGGTGCCCTCTCCTCCTCCTTTTCTTCAATGAATAAAGTCCGACCTCAGTCAACCTCTCTTCGTAAGATAATCCCTCCATTCCAGGAATCATCCTGGTAAACCTCCTCTGAACCCTCTCCAAAGCATCCACATCTTTCCTATAATAGGGCGAGCAGAACTGGACACAGTATTCCAAGTGTGGTCTAACCAAAGTTTTATAGAGCTGCAACAAGATCTCACGACTCTTAAACTCAATCCCCCTGTTAATGAAAGCCAAAACACCATGTGCTTTCTTCACAACCCTGTCCACTTGGGTGGCCATTTTAAGGGATCTATTTCCTGCATACCAGCATCCCTTTGTTCCTCCACACTACCAAGAATCCTATCCTTAATCGAGTACTCAGCTTTCACGTTCGACCTTCCAAAATGCATCACCTCGCATTTATCCAGGTTCAGGTCCATCTGCCATCTCTCAGCCCATGTCTGCATCCTGTCAATGTCCCGCTGCATCCTCCAACAGCCTTCGATACTGTCAACGACACCTCCAACCTTTGGGTCGTCTGCAAACTTGCTGACCCATCCTTCAATCCCCCCATCCAAGTCATTAATAAAAATTACAAACAGTAGAGGTCCAAGGACAGAGCCCTCTGGAACACCACTCTCCACGAACTTCCAGGCAGAATATTTTCCCTCTACTACCACTCGCTGTCTTCTGTTGGCCCGCGAATTCTGTATCCAGACAGCTAAGTTCCCCTGTATCCCATTCCTCCTGACCATCTGAATGAGCCTACCACCTTATCAAATGCCTTGCTGAAGTCCACATACACCACACCCACAGCTTGACCCTCATCAACATTTCTAGTCACATCCTCAGAGAATTAAATAAGGTTTGTGAGGCATGGCCTGCCCCTCACAATGCCATGTTGACTGTATTTAATCAAGCCATGCTCTTCCAGATGGTCATAAATCCTATCCCTCAGAATACTTTCTAATACCTTGCAGACGACAGACGTGAGACCTACTGGTCTGTAATTGCCGAGGATTTCCTTATTTCCATTCTTGAAGAGAGAAATTACATTTGCCTGTCTCCAGTCCTCAGGTACGATTCCAGTGGAGACCGAGGATGCAAAGATCTTCGCAAGTGGCGAAGCAATCACATTTCTCATTTCCCAAAGTAGCCGAGGACAAATCTGGTCTGGGCCTGGCGACTTGTCAATCTTAATGTTTAACAAAATTTTCAGCACATCAGCTTCCTCTATCTCTATCCATTCCAGCATGCAGACCTGCTCTTCAAAGGTTTCATTCACTACAAAGTTCATTCCTTTCGTAAAGACAGAAGCAAAACACTCATTTAGGGCTTCTCCTCCCTCTTCAGACTCCACACACAAGTTCTCTCTGCTATCCCTGATCGGCCGTACTCTTTCTTTGACCATTCTCTTATTCATGACATAAGTGTAAAATGCCTTTGTGTTCTCACTAATCCGTTCTGCCAAGCCTTTCTCGTGCCTCCTCCTGGCTCTCCTCAGATCGTTTCTGACCTCCTTCCTCGTCTGCCTGTAATCTTCTAGAGCTGAGCTTGACCCTAGCTTCCTCCACCTGATGTAAACTACCTTTTTTTTCTTTTGACGAGAAGCTCCACCGCTTTCGTCATCCAAGGTTCCTTTCGCTTCCCCCTTCTTGCCTGTCTCAGAGGGACATATTTATTCATCACTCGCAATAACTGTTCCTTAAACAGTCTCCACATGTCTATAGTGCCTTTACCATGGAACAATTGCTCCTATGTTCTATGTTCTATGTAAATCTTGGCAGAATCAGTCTATGCACCTTGCAGGAGAGTCCCTCGCAGCAGTTATAATTTTAAACCGTGATAGAATCTGTCTGTGTCCCTTATAGGAGCGCCCCTTCTAACAGTTATTGGCAGAATCTCTCTGTGCAGCTTACAGAACAGGCCCGAGTAACAGTTATTAATTTAAATTTCAACAGAACTGTCTTCCCCTCACAGGACAGCCCCCAGTAATAGTTACTTACAGAATCTGTCTGTGCAGCTAACAGGGGAGGCCCCAGTAGCAGTTATTATTTTAATTCTTGACAGAATGTGCCTGTACACTATGCAGGACAGTCCTCTGTGCCCGTTATTATTTTAAATCTAGACAGAATCTGACTTTTCCCCTTAGAGGAGAGGCCCCAGTAACAGGTATTATGTTCAACCTTGACAGAATCTGTCTGTGCTCCTCACAGGAGATGCCCCAGTAACTGTTAATACAGTTCAATTATTATTTTCAATCTTGACAGAATCTGTCTGTCTGCAGGACAGTCCCCAGTAACAGTTATTGACAGAATCTGCCTGTGCAGATTACAGGAAAGGCCCCAGTAACAGTTATTACTTTAAATCTTGACAGAATCTGACAGTGCCCCCTACACGGCAGTCCCCAGAAATAATAATTATTTTTGTAAATCTTGACAGAATCTGTCTGTACTCCTTATTACCTTATGAGCAGACTCTAAAGCTCCTGGTTATCTGTACATATCAGCCAGCATAGAATCAATGCACTAAAATGAGGAGACTCTAAACCAGTTCTGTACTCCTTACCATAATAACTGTTACTGGGGCATCTCTTGTAAGCTGCACAATAATTGTTACTGGGGATACCCTCTAAGGGGAAAAGACAGAGTCTGTCAAGTTTTAAAATCATAACTGATGCTGGGGTGTCTCCTGTAAGGGGCACAGTTAAATTCTGTCAAGATTTAAAGTAATCACTGTTACTGGGGACTCTATTTTAATGTGTACAGATAGATTCTGTCAAAACCTAAAATAATAACTGGTACTGGGGCCTGTCTAAAATTTGAATTTATGCAACAAAGTATGTAGATATTATTTCAACAAATCGGTTTCTCGATTTAAAAGAATACTACAAAATGGCTTGTGAATCATACTGCTGAACATACTGCTGATTTGCAGTTCAAAGATAAGAGTGAAATAGTGTTTTCGTAAGATGAATACTGACACGCTAATTGGCCATTTGAACTAACCTTGAACTAGTACATGGCATGACAATTTACGTAAATTAGATACCCTTCTTAAAGAAAATATCATTGGATTAACTTGCTGTAAATCATGTGTGATTGGTCTTCCTTGTAATTAAGGCTGTACTATTTTTTAAAAAAACATATAAATAATGTGTAATTTTCAAATATAATTGGGCAACGTCATCACGGAACAAAAAAGCTTCAATTTCTGTGTTGCTGGATGGAATTGCGTCAAGGTACGTTAATTCAATAAACTAATGAACCTTGCTTTTTGAATACACCACATTTGTCAATTCCAACATAACAATGTTTCACACAGTAATTAATCCGGAATAATTATATTCCTTTTCACCAAGGCAACAGATGTGGGCGAACAAATTCACAAACAGTTTTGCTCATGAGAACATCAAACACTGATGCTCTGTACACGTCAATCCAAAAGTCTGCCACCTGTAACAATGGAACAATAATGATTCTGCCTCGTTTTGAACCGGGGATGTCCCGTTTCTGATGTGAATTTCGGTTGGAAAAATTTCCTCTGGAGCACCGAGGCGAAAGGAAGCTCGTAAATTCCCACTTTAACAGGATAGCCACAAGTACTGCAGACATCAGCGCATATTCAGGACCGCTGCAGAGACAAATTTGTAAAAAGAGGTTCATGCAGCAATTTGTTGGAATTGTTAGATTAGATTAGATTATTAGATTACTTACAGTGTGGAAACAGGCCCTTCGGCCCAACAAGTCCACACCGACCCGCCGAATCGCAACCCACCCATACCCCGACATTTACCCCTTACCTAACACTGTGGGCAATTTAGCATGGCCAATTCACCTGACCCGCACATCTTTGGACTGTGGGAGGAAACCGGAGCACCCGAAGGAAACCCACGCAGACACGAGGAGAAGTGCAAACTCCACACAGTCAGTCACCTGAGGCAGGAATTCAACCCAGGTCTTTGGCGCCGGCAGCAGTGCTAAACACTGTTCCACCGTGCCGCCGACTATTGTATTCATTTTCGCCATTAAAGTAGTGTTGGGCGACTAAATTCAAAACGAGGTTTGCTGAAGAGACTGCAATCAATCCCCATCCATCACAATCCGGAAGCCTGTCGCCCATAAGGAAGGAACAGCAATGTTTCTGCTCGTCTCTGAACACGGCCACTTTCGTAGAAGCTGATACTTCTTCTCGACAGAAAGCATCAGGGCTCGCCGACTGCTCTCTTATTTGTACCTACCGTCCTTGGTGGACAATTCCGTGCGTAGTCTGAACAAGGAAGAATTGATATCGAACAAAATCATAGACAACAATTAATTGGACTTATATTCGCTTTCACCACAGCGGAGGAATGGGCTGGGACTTTCAATGGAAAGTTTACTTGCAAGGCCAGCAAGCAATCAGATCCACCCATGTTCAGAAACAAGCCCATCTTTATTTGTGCTCGACAATTGGAAACAGGGATACTTCAGTTTGGAGGTAAAAGTGATAAGCGCTCCCTCACAGAAACACAGCGGGGCCAGTGACCCGATTTAACTGTCCCCACCGCCCCCGCCCCCCCCCCACCCCCCCACCCACCACAACCCAAGAGGTAATTGCTTTTCTCATGAGAGATTGTGTTTGGCGCGCAGGCATCATACCAAACTCGGTCACACACAGAGACATTGCAACAAGCTGACAATGCATATGGAGGGGGCCGGGTTCAGACCCACGTTGGAAACCACACTGGATCCTAAAGGCAGGTAGAGTAAGCATTGCAGGGAGAATGCTGTAGATTGGTGTTGAGATCCACATCTGCCATCATCACATGGCGGAGCAGACGACTTGGATTGAAAGGCCGAAGCAGCCTCCTCTACCTTCTGGTCTCTGGCTTTCAGGTACGAAGGAGACAGAAACAGAGTTATTTATTCAGTTCGAGGACCTCCCACCAGAGCTGCTAAACATGTTGAGATGAGATATGTCTGAAATAAATCTTGAGACTGTCAAAATGGACGGAGAGGAAATAATAAAAGAGAAGCTCAGGATAAAGGTGGAATTCAGGAGATATTAACTAGAAAGGGAGGGGCAGAAAGGCAGAGGGAGATGGACATGAAAAAAGATGGTGACAGACCTGCTGATATTTTAGGGCAAATTCTATGTTTCTTACAGAAACAGAAAATGGGAGAGTTATCCTCGACCAATCAGCTCTCCCTGCTCTTGGAATGTTTGACTGCCTCGCTCCAACAGATCACTTACATCTCGCACTGAAAACTCACAACCCTGCCCAACCCCATCCCTATTGTATTTACCAAGAACAAGCTGTTTGTTGCGTCAACCCGCATGGGCACACAAGAAGATCATTTTCCATGTGAGTTGTGAAACATTCAGGGAGAGTTCCCTAAGTTTTCCATCAGAACGTTCTGAATCAGTTAATTTCGTTTCAGCACCATTTGAAATGGAGTCATCACTGACATTACCCACAGCAAGTGGCTACTTTAATGCATGGTTGGAGTGAAACCTACACCTTTGAAAGGGACCTCACGCATCGTACATTCGCCTACACTGATCGACTTGTCTCGGCAACTTGCAGTGAATTGAAGAGACCTTTCCCCAGAAACCGACATGTCAATGAAAGAATGAGAGTGCCTACAGTGAAAGTGGAATGTAGAGCCGGGATCCAGTATGAAAATGAAAGCACCCATTGTGCAAAGAACCAGATATCAACACTCGCAAACACTCAAATTAAAACCGCCAGAACACGCGTAGCTCTTTTGTACGCAAGTGCAGACTGTAGTGGAGTTGTGATATCGACAGCAGTGAGGTTTAAACCCACACCTTAATAGAAACTGGTGCTTAGATCCAGCGCCACAGACCACTGGGCCACGCTACCCCACGAAATCTGTCATGACTAATATTTCAGCATCCTGCTCCCCCACAGCCCCTTCCCCCAGTAATGCATGTTGTTTGGAAGTGGGTTATATCAATTGTGTGGACGGTCGATTTTTGAATCAGAGTAACACGAATGCCACGCATTCCATCCCCGCACCAGCGAAGGTCTACCTGAAAGTCTCAGCTTTTTAAGCTTGCCCCTTGCTTGAGGCTCAGTGATTCCGAGGGTAAAGCATCATCTGTCGCCTCTGTTTCACAAGTGAGGCAGTTGTCCCATTGTCTCTGGGGCTCCGGCAACTGCAATTAGACAACTTTATTTGTGTAATGAAAAGGGAATAATTGGCAATCTAGCTGTCGCAGAGCTCTTGTGGGAGATTGAAGAATGTAATGATAGAACTCTTCATTAAGACAGAGATTGACAGAGTTGATTCTGAGTAGAGGGGATAAAACCTGAATAGAGGAAATCACGATGGCATAAGGAGGAAAAGGTTCAAAAAATTGGGGAACATAACTTAACTGCATGACAAACATCTATCGAGCCCTTGGAGGGATTGCAGCAGTTCGTCTTTCCTATCTGTCACAAAATAAAACTGGATAGATGACTCTACCATGTTGAAGAAGGCAGATTAGGGATTGTAGTTGATCCAACGCAGAAGCATGCAAAGTGGCTTCAAAGAGCAGCAGACATGAAGACAGTGCATTTCAGGTTTCAGCACAATTAATGGACTGATTAAGTGGGAAAATAACGTTTATAAGTAAGCTAGTGAAATGCAAGCTAATTGTAAGTTCTCCTGACGTTAGATGAAGACAAAAGAAGATTAATGGAAACAAATCCCTTACAATCAGAAACAAAGGAAGTTATAATGCGGGATCAAGAGATGCAAATCAAATACCTATATTCTGTATTTCGGTTTTGTCATCACAAAGGATGATAAATAATATCCCTAAATTGCTGAGGAGCACATTAGAGGGAGATCTGAAAAAAAACAGTATCTGTTGCGGAATGGTTTTGGGGAAATTTATAGGATTAAAAGTAAAGGTATCACAGGAATGCTACTCTCCACCGAAGCATACCGAAAACAAAGTGGCTCAATAGATAATGGATCTAATATGAAACCAGGAGCTCGAAACTAAACAGAGTAATTTCAGGTTTCAAGATTTTGTAGAATCTGGATCAATTGTAAATGGATTAGAAGATTAGAAGATGACTACACATTTTATATAAGTGGAAGATATGAAACATGGAATTAGAGACCAGTTAGCCTAACACTGGAAACCAATAACAGCATTGGACAGAGTCAGTCAGCATGGATTTACGAAATGAAAATGAGAAATTACTCCTGGCGCCTGTCTACGCAAGTTAGTGAAGGTAAGCATTCAGGTGCAGCAGGACGTAAAATAGGCAAATGGTATGTTGGCCTTTGTATCAAGAAGATTTGAGTACAGGAACAGGAGTGTCTTGTTGAAATTGTACAGTGTCTCGGTGAGACCATACGTGGAGCGTGACTTGCACTTTTGGCTTGTCGAGACTGCACAACAAATTTTTAACAAACCGATTCTTCAGATGGCAGGACTGATCTTTGGGAACAGTTTGGATTGATTCGAATGAAATCCACTGATGTTTAGAAGAAAGAAGTAGGGCGTCACAGCAAGTAATAAACTTCTAACAGGATTAGTGTGTCAAACGTAGGAAGGATACCCTCAAGAGCACGGAGTCCAGACCCAGAGGTGTGGGGTTCACAGTTTTAAGATATCGGGCAGGCTGTTTAGTTCCCTCAGTCTGGTGACCCTGTGGAATGTTCTGCCACGGAAAGGTGTTAAAGTCAAAATACGGAATGTTTCCATGAAGAAAATATGGTTCAGTGGCCTAAAGGGATCAAACATTACGGGGCTACAATAATACCAGGCTACTGAATGCAATGACCAGACTTGCTCACAGTGAACATTGCAGCAGGATCAAACACAGCAACAATCTACTCCTGTTTCAATTTTCTATGTTTATATACCTTTAAAGATGACATGCAAAAATACTTAACACAGATATCAGCACAGATATCAGATGTCATTGGATGAAAATCCTATAACTCCTTAGTGAATGGCAATCTGTGATCAGCTTCACCACGCGGACTGCATCACTTCATGGTGGTCAGGAAGATGCAAAATCATTTTCAAAGCTTTTGGACTGACTGGTCTATGTCTTGTTTTCGATTCAGTTCTCATATTGTTGAATATTCTGAGAAATAAACATAGAATGTCGGAAATAAGTAAACATCTTTGGAAATTTTGTGAGACAATGGTGGTTGGGAAAGGACGGAGGAAGTGTGTGCAATGAAGAAACAATGTTTTGCAGTGTGTTGATGCGTGAAGAATAAAATCAATTTCCAAACCCAACACTCCATCATTTTCAACTATATGCTGCACTCACTGCTCCATTCTCTCAGACTCTTTCTCACTGACTGCCAACTCAGACACACAAATATTCGCAGAGAAATTTTCTCATCAAACCCAGTCATTGACACACACTGTGGCGAACAGAGATTGTAGAAACCTGGCTTGAAATCAATATGGCACAAAAAGAAGTAATTCGGCTAACTTTATCATTGCCAAATTTCTGCGCAGGAATGCATACTCGTCAGATAATCTGTTTCCTTGCAGTCAGGCTCAGATAGAGATGTGCAGTTGTGCAACAAGTTAAGGGAGCCTTCCACGCAACTCGTCTATGCCAACCAGAATCTTAAATTGAACTAGTCCCTTCTGTATCTGATTTGTCCTTATCACTACGAAAAAATCTAATTCATGTACCTTAATAAAGGCCATTTGAAAAGTTGTTCAATTACTCAACTGATTTTCAGATGCAGTAACCGTACTCACATCAACCACTTCCTCAAGAAGTTCATTCCACACACGAAACACTCTCTTTATAAAAGATTCTTTTTTTATTCTCGCAAGTCTTTTTAAATCTTCCTCCTCTCACATTAAACGTTTATTCACTAATTTTGAAATCCGTCATCCAAGGTAAAATAAATCAGCCATTTACGTTGTCTATACCGTTTAAGACTTTATAAACTGCTCTAAGGTCACCGCTCAATCTCGTACACCCCACTGAAAACGAGTCCCAGACGTTCCAGCTGCTCCATAAAATACGAAAATCTCCATTCCCAACAAAAACCTGACACATCTTTACTGCACATTCCCCAGCTTAATAATATTCTTCCTCAAGAATACTACTCCCGGCAATGCCTCACTAACGCCCTGTGCAACCACAAGATGACGTACCAACTCCTATACTCAGCGGACTGAGCATCATAAACATCTCCTTTACCACCCGATCTACATGTCATGCAAACTTCAAATAATTATGCGCCTGAACCCCTTGGTATTCTATTGGACAACATCACCCAAACGCACACTATTAATTGTCTAAGTATTGATCATCGCATTTATCCTCATTAAACACAGCCTGCTAATCCTTCGTCGAGTCACATTGTAATCTCAGATAATTTTCTTCACAGTCGACTCTGCCACCAATTTTGACGGCATCTACAAAATTACTTCCCATGCTTGGCATATTTTCATTTAAATAAATTAATATGAAACGGACCAACAGAAGTGGATCCAGCACCGATCCCTGTCATTGACTGTTGTGAACAATCCACCATTTCTGAAAAAGAATCAACCGTCACATTCCGTATCTGTCTCGTGCTATCAGAACAATTTTATATCCAACTGGAAAGCTCACCCTGATTCGCATGTGACATAATTGGAAAAATAAATCTACCATGTGGAACCATTTCCAATGTCCAAGTGAAAAATGTCTTACTGCTCTGCCCTCATCATTTTTCTCAGTTATTTTCTCACAAATACAATCATGTTTGTGAGACTCAATTTCCCTCACCCAAAACCATGCTTAATATATTTTTTTAACTCAGAATGCGAACAAGTCCTGTCTTTTAGAGTCCCTTTTAGAATAACTTAGCAACCACCAAAGTTCGACTCACAGTCCTGTAGTTCACGGGTTTCTATGTGCTTACATTCTTATATAATTGCACAACATTCGATAATCCGCAGGTATTTGGCACTTCACCTGTGGTTAAAGATGATAAAATTATTTCTGAAAGGGGCCCCATATTTTGCTCACAGCCTCCCAAGAAGTCCTAAGTCTGATTCCAGACAAATATCCAAACATTTATTTTCAAATAAATCCAACATTTCCTCATTAGAATTGTGAACTGTTTTTAAAACATCAATTTGAGTTCTCAAACATCGAAAGTAAAAAATGCCAGACAGTCATTGTGTATCTCTTTCATCTACTGCGATTCGACACAAAGATAAATATATACACCTCCAAAAGGCACTAATTATTCTTTTGCTTGTAATGTCCTTGTAGAATCTCTTTTGATTATCGTGATTGAGCAAAAGTATCTCACATCAACTCTCAAATTACCTACATGTCAACATTAAGAGAATACTGAACTAAATCTCACAAATTCTTCAGCATTTCCGATTTTGGAAGCATTTTCCCTTTCAGAAAATATGCTATTTCTCTACTTTTCTGCCCAATACGTCTGACCACGCACTGTTTCATTGAGTATTCCACATGCCAAATCTTTATACACTCTCGGAGATTATCCAGGTCATTCTGCAGGCTTCCCCCTTCTAAATACGAATTATCTGTCCCCGGATCACTGTCTCATCTGAAAACGTAATAATAACGCCCACTATTCCTTTAACCAGATCATTCATGCATAACTTGAACAGTTATGGTTTCAACACAAACACCTGATGAACTTCACCTGCCATCCTGAAAGAACCCCGCTATCCCAACTCCATGTTTTCTGCCAGTCAGACACTCCTCAATCCATGCCAGTACCTTGCCACAAACACAATGTATTCTTACTTAAAACCTTCCCAAAATGTTCTTTCTGAAATGCCTTTTGGAAATACAAACAAATCACATCCAGTGGCTCTGCTTTATTTCACTTGCTCTTCGACTCCACAAAGAATTCTACCAGATTTTATGAAGCACTGCCGTCTCTTCATTTACTCCTGTGAACACATCCTGACAACGATTTGCCACGTTGAGTTTAACATGTGAATATATTAATGGGATATTAGTTCCAGTAAACTTGAACAGCACATCGCACAGACGAGACACTTGCAAGGTTTTTCATCAATGTGAACAGGTTGATGACAAAACAGACCCCAGTAACTTGTATCATGATTCCCATAGTAAGAGCATTGAGAAAATCTCTCCTCAAAGATAAGTGGGAAAACGGAGGACTGGGAAGCTTTTAAAGAACGACAGAGGATTACTAAGAAGGAAATAAGCAGAGAAAAAATGAGGTACGAAGATAAACTGGCCAATAATATAAAGGAGGATAGTAAAAGCTTTTTTAGGTATGTGAAAGGCAAAAAAATGGTTAAGACGAAAATTGGGCCCTTGAAGACAGAAACGGGAATATATTATGGGGAACAAAGAAATGACAAAAGAATTGAATTGGTACTTTAGATTGGTTCACTGGGGAATACACAAGCAATCTCCCTGAGCTAATAGTGGCTGAAGGACCTGAACTTAAGGGAATTTATATTTGCTAGAAATTGGTGTTGGAGAGTCTATTAGGTCTGAATGTTGAGAAGTCCCTGGAGCCTGATGGTCTACATCCCAGGGTACTGACGGAGATGGCTCGAGAAATCGTGGATGCATTGGTGATTATTTAGCAGAGTTCGATAGATTCAGGATCAGTTCCTGCGGATTGGAGAGTAGCTAATGCTGTCCCACTTTTTAAGAAAGGTGGGAGAGAGAAAGCAGGAAATTATAGACCAGTTAGTCTGACCTAAGTGGTGGGAAAAATGCTGGAGACTATTATAAAGGAAGACATTATGCACATCTGGATAGTAGTAACAGGATAGGTCAGAGTCAGCATGGATTTATGAAGGGGAAATCATGCTTGACTAATCTTCTGGAATTTTTTGAGGATGTAACTCTGAAGATAGATGAGGGAGATCCAGGAGATGTAGTGTACTTGGACTTTCAGAAAGCTTTTGATAATGTCCCACATAGTAGGTTAGTGAGCAAAATTAGGGCACATGGTATGGGAGGCAAAGTACTAACTGGGATTGAAAATTGGGTGACTGACAGGAAACAAAGAGGAGTGATAAACGTCTCCATTTCGGAATGGCAGGCAGTGGGGTACCGCAGGGATCAGTACTGGGACCGCAGCTTTTTATAATATATGTTAATGATATTGAAGATGGTATTATCAATAACATTAGCAAATTTGCTGATGATACTAAGCTGGTTGGCAGGGTGAAATATGATGAAGATGTTAGGAGATTACAGGGTGACCTGGACAAGTTAGGTGAGTGGTCAGATGCATGGCAGATACAGTTTAATGTAGATAAATGCATGGTTATCCACTTTGGTGGCAAGAACAGGAAGGCAGATTACGCCCTCAATGGAATCAATTTAGGGAAAGGGGCAGTACAGAGAGATCTGGGTGTTCTTGTACACCAGTCAATGAAGGTAAGCATGCAGGTACAGCAGGTAGTGAAGAAGGCTGATAGCATGCTGGCCTCATTACAAGAGGGATTGTGTATAGAAGCAAAGAGGTTCTTCTGCAGCTGTACAGGGCCCTTGTGAGACCACACCTGGAGTACTGTGGGCAGTTTTGGTCTCCAAATTTGACGAAAGATATTCTGGCTGTTGTGGGAGTGCAGCGTAGGTTCACGAGGTCAATTTCTTGAATGGCGGGATTACTTTACATTGAAAGACTGGAGCGACTGGGCTTGTATACCACTGAGTTTAGAAGACTGAGAGGGGATCTGATTGAGACGTATAAGATTGTTAAAGGATTGGAAACATGTTTCCGCTGATGGGTGAGTGCTGAACCAGAGGACACAGCTTAAAAATACGGGGTAGACCATTTAGGACAGAGATGAGGAGAAGCTTCTTCACCCAGAGAGTGGTGGCTGTGTGGAATGTTCTGCCCCAGAGGGCAGTGGAGACACAATCTCTGGATTCATTTAAGAAAGAGTTGGATAGAGCTCTCAAGGATAGTGGAATCAAGGGTTATGGAGATAAGACAGCAACAGGATACTGATTCAGAATGATCAGCCATGATCATATTGAATGGAGGTGGATGCTCGAAGGGCAGAATGGCCTACTCCTGTACCTATTGTCTATTGTCTCCTGGTTGTATGTAATTAACCAGCCAGCACAGAGTCAGTGCCTTAAAATGAGGAGACTCTAAATCTCCTGGTTATATATATTTAAAAAGACAGCACAGAGACATGCCTTAAACTGAGGATTCTCTAAATCTCTTGGATATATACATATTTATATAAATATTTTACCAGCCAGTGCAGAGTCTGTGCCGAAACTGAGCAGACTCTCAATTCCCTGGTTATATATATGTTTCTTTCCCCAGCCAGCACAAAGTCAGTGCTCTGTAATGAGCAGATTCTAAATCTCCTGGTTATAGATATTTATAAAGACTGAACAGAGTCAGTGCCCTAACCTGAGGATACTCGAAATCTTTTTCTAAAAGATAATTAACCAATCAATCCAGAGGGAGTATCCAAAACTGACGAGACTCTAAATTTCCTGTTTATATATATTTAAACAGACAGCACTGAGTCAGTGCCCTAAAATGAGCAGACTCTAAATCTCCTGATTATTTCTATTTAACCAGCCAGCACCGACTCAATGCGTTAACTGAGAAGACTATAAATCTCCTGGTTATATTTATTTAACCAGCCAGCACCGAGTCAGTGCGTTAACTGAGAAGACTCTAAATCTCCTGGTTATGAGGATGTAAAATTTGAATTTAGGAAACAAGTATGTGTAGATTTTTATTTACTACAAAATGGTTTATTGAATTAAATGAATACTATAAAATACCCTGATTTGCAGATTTAAGATGAAATTCAAAAATAAGAGGACAATAAATTGAATACTGACACATTAATTTACCATTTGAACTAACCTTGAACTGACAATGTACGTAAATTTCTTTTCCAAGGAATACCATTGGATTAGCCTGTTGTCAATTATATCAGCATGTTACAGTTAAGTGGTCTTTTCTTGTCATTAAGAACCCTTTCCCAGGAAATATCATTGGATTAACTTGCTGTAAATCGTCACTTTACTTTATGTGATTGTTATTTTTTTTTTGTAATTAAGGCTGTACTATGTCTTAAAGTACATATAAATAATGTGTAATTTTCAAATGTATTTGTGCAACTTCACCACTGAACACAGAAGTTTCAATCTCTATGTTGCTTGATAGAATTGCGTCAAGCTATGTTAATTGAATGACCCTTGCTTTTTGAACAGACCACGTTTGTCAATTCTTTTGACCAATCTTGAACTAAGAGGCCCATCTTGAGGGGTCTTTGACCAATCTTGAACTAAGAGGCCCATCTTGAGGGGTCTTTGATCTTCATTTTGGTGGCGTGAAACGTTTTCGGCTCAAACAGATTGTGAACAACGGTGTAAGAGCTAAATGTCCTTTGTGTCTAGGAATTTGGCCAGCCAGACGTGAATATTTTAATAACGTTTGGTTTTCCTCTCATTCAAGTGGAGTCTGACGTGACACCCCTCACTGTTTATTTTCCAGTCCAGCCCGAAAGGATCGGTCTTAGCAAGGGTTGGGTTTGGGACTTCTTAAATGTTAAAAAAACGGGCAGAGATTAATTGAAGTTGAGGGTGCTTTGGTACTTCCGGACAGTGGTCTTCAAAACTTGCTGAACTCTGAGGGGAGGGTTGAAATCTGTATTCCGAAACTTTGTTATTTTGTGGGTTTAAGAAAAACTTCGATTACTTCAACTTTTCTCGTTTATTTTCGGGTTCGGACCGTTTGAACTTCGTTTCTTTTCGGTTTAAAAAATACTTCGATCTCCCGAGCTTTGTATATTTCCAGGTTGTAAAAAAATCGGATGTTTGTATTTTCAGCAGTTTTCGGAGGCTGTTGCCCTCAACAGTTTTATTACGGGCAGTTATTAAAGAACTTTGATATTTAAAGTGTTTAGGGAGGCAAGAGGCCCCCAGCTTTTAATAATAGGTTATTATTAATATAATCAAATATAATACTTAATAAGTTAATAAACAATAAATCAGTAATAAAAGTAAATATGTGATTTTTAAAAAAGAAAAGTTAAATTGCGATATTTTATAACAGAAGTTTTTTAAAAAAAGTTTTGTGAAATAATTAGGCTTTATAGAAGTCTGATTAGTGAGTAATATGTTTTTTTTAATTAGTTGCTATAAAACTGAAGTAATTTTAAAATGGGTAATTACATAGACAGAACAAATGATCCATCAGGAACGTTAGTGAAATTATGTGAAAAATTTCCCAAAACGTCTGAGGCCTTTAGAAAACTGCCTGGATGTCTAAACAAAACATTGGGTGAGGAAGAATGGCCATTGGGTGGCCATTCAATGGTGGCCATTCAATGTTCAATTGGTTAAATGTGTTGAAATGTGGCCAATAGGGAGTAATGCGTCTTTAATGTTCTCTCGGAGCTGACGTTGGGAATCGATATGCTTTCATCCTATCAAAAGAAAAACGTACTAATATACACTGACTCTTCATTGTGCTTTTAATATGATCCACGATTTTGGAGCCTTGTGGGGAGACATTGAAGATTTTTAACTTCCAAGGGGTGCAGCAGTATGGTAATGCTATTTTGTCCAATCAATCTGACAGTTATCAAGACATCTGGCTCATACTGATGAAACTGATACTGTTTCTAAAGTAATGGGCAAGTATATGCAGCTGGAAAACAGGCAGCCATACGCCCCAAACGTCTAATCCCATTGGGTCCCCAGTAAAACGCGTTTAAGACACAGTATAAGGAGGGGTATGCCAGATCTGGGTAAGGTGCAAAAATCACAGGGGAATGATACTGTCTGTTCAGTGCCGATTCACAATGTAGAGGTTGATTTGTCTATTGCTTACTGACTGTAATCATATGGGTGAAGTGTTTGGATTATTTTCAATATTGTTTTGAGATTTGGAAGTAATTTGTAAATTTCCATTTCTGAAATAATTACAGGCACTTTATACTACAATATACTACTGACTGAATTATCAAGTGATTTGATTTCATACATGGACGCTAAGCTTAAATATCTTTGCTTTGTGTATGGAACTTATAAGAAATGAACTTATAAGAAATGAACTTTAAACAGTTCATTTACAGAATAAGTCTATCTGAAAAGGGACAAAGCTTAACAGAAATGCCCATATACAAATGTAAAGGTGTTGTGTGCCAGTTTGATTACATTTGTACTATGGGCATTTCTGTTAAGCATTGTCCCTTTTCAGATAGATCACGTAGTAAAAGAGACAAAGGGGGGATTTTTCTAGAAATCCATACTAAAATCTTTGGAAAGAATGAAGTAATTTGTTGCGCCCTTATTTCAACAAGAGACTCCCCGACCCCTTTTATCCTTCCGAATCCTAACATGCGTGCATGGAATCGTACTAAAAATATTTACAGGACGGAATGTCTATTTTAATTATTATCTAAACCCACCGCAATATCCTATCCAAATTACTACAAGGGTACGGAATGGGGGTGTGCTTATGTAAGATTGCCTATTTTTTTTCCTGTGCTATGATTAAAAGTATGAGTCATCACTGCTTTTCTGAAGGACATTGCATCTCATTTGTATGTCTTAACGAAAAATATATCCCTCTTAAAATGGCCTTTAAACCTATACTGCTGATTTGCAGAACTAAGCAGAAATTCAAAGATAAGAGAACAATAGAGTTTTCAAAAGCTGAATACTGACATATTAATTGACCATTTGAACTAATCTTGAACCAGTACATGGCGTGACAATTGACATAAACATATCGTTGAGCATAGAGTACCATTGGCTTAGCCTGTCTTCAATCATGCCACCTTATTACGGATAATTGGACCTTTCTTGTAATTAAGAACCCTTTCCCAGGAAATATCATTGGACTAACTTGCTGTAAATCATGTCACCTTATGATGCATGATTGTCTTTCTTGTAATTAAGGCTGTACTACTTCTTTAAAACGTGTAAATAATGTGTAATTTTCAAATGTAAATGCGCAATTGCACCACGGAACACAAATGCTTCAATCTCTGTGTTGGTGGATAGAATTGCGTCAAAGTACCTTAATTCAATAAACTAATGACCCTTGCTTTTTGAATAGACCGCATTGTCGAATGATTTGACCAATCTTGAACCAAGAGGCCCCTCTTGAGAGGGCGTAGATCTTAAGTGAAAAGGGCACAAACAAATTCTGTCAAGTTTTAAAATAATAACTGTTACTGGGGACTGTCCTGCAAGGTGCACAGACAGACACTGTCAACATTTAAAATCATAACAGTTACTGGGGACTGCCATGCAAAGGGTTCAGAGAGATTCTATCAAGATTTAAAATATTAACTCCTCGTCGATCCTCTTCAGTAAGCTGTACATGTAGATTCTGTCAATAACTATTACTGGGGCATCTCCTGTGAGGGACACAGACAGATTCGGTCAAGGTTTAATGTAATAACTGTTACAGGGGATAGTCCTGCAAGGTGCACAGATAGATTCTGTCAAGATTTAAAATAATAACTGTTACTGGGCAATGTCCTCTGAGGGGTACAAACAGATTCTGTCAAGATTGAAAATAATAATTCTTACTGGGGATGTTCTTGTAAGGGGCGCAGACAAATTCTTTCAGATTTAAAATATTACTTGTTACAGGGTGCTGTCCTGTCAGGGGTACAGATAGATAATGTGAAGATTTAAAATAATTACTGTTACTGGGGACTGTCGTGTAAGGGGCACAGACAGATTCTACCAACATTTACAGTAATACCTGTTAATGGGGGTTGCCCTGTTAGGGGTATGGACAGATTCTGTCAAGATCTAAACTAATAGCTGTTACTGGGCACTGTCCTGTAAGGGGCACAGTCAGTTTCTGTCAAGATTGAAAATAATAACTGTAACTGGGGACTCTCCTGTAAAGGGTACAGACAGATTCTGTCAAGATTTAAAATAACAACTGTTACTGCGGACTGTCATGTAAGAGGCAGAGACAGTTTCTGTCAAGATTTGAAATAATGACTGTTACTGGGGCCTCTCCTGTAAGGAGTACAGGCCTTACAGACACAAGGTGGATTGAAATCTGGAAGAGATAATAATTGCGTATAATCTGCAGGATAGTACCGAGACAAGCAGAGATGAGTTTATAGATGTTTATGGTCTTCAGATTGACACAGGGACAAGCAGGTATGAATTCTGGAAGAGGTAATAGTTATTTAGTCTGCAGGATGTTACAGAGACAAGAAGGAATGAAATCTGGAAGAGGTAATAGTTGTTTTTATTCTGGAAGATGGCACAGGGACAAGTGGGAATAAATTGTGGAAGATGTAACAGTTGTGTATAATCTGAAGGATGTTACAGAGTCAAACAGGGGTCAAATCGGGAAGAGGTAATAGTTGTTACTGATCTGAAGAACTTTACAGGGACAATCAGGAGTGAAATGTGGAAGGCGAAATATTTATTATAATCTGCAGGAGGCTACAGAGTCAAGCAGGAATGAAATCTAGAAGACATCCTGTTTATAAACTGCAGGATGTTACAGAGATAAGCAAGAGTGAAATCTGGAAGAAATAATAATGGTTTATGATCTGCAGGATGTTACAGATACAAGAAGGAATGGAATCGGGACAAGGTAATACTTGTGAATAATTTGCACGATGCTTTAGGGTCAAACAGAAGTGAAATTTGGAAGAGGTAATAGTTGTTTCTGGCCTGAATAATTTTACAGGGACAATCAGGAGTGAAATCTTCAAGCAGTAATAATTGTTTATGGTCTGCAGGATGTTACAGAGACAAGCAGGAGTGAAATCTGGAAGAGGTAATATTTGCTTATAATCCACAGAATGTTACAGAGACAAGCAGAAATTAAATCTGGAAGAGATAATAATTGCTTATGGTCTGCAGAATGATACAGAGACAAGCAGGAGTGAAATCTGGAAGAGGAAATAATCCTTTATGATCTTCACAATGTTAGAGAGACAAGCAGGAATAAAATCTGGAATAGCTAACGGTTGCTTATGCTCTGCAGGATGCTACTGAGACAAGCAGGAGTGAAATATGGAAGAAATAATAATTGTTTATGGTCTGCAGAATGATACAGAGACATGCAGGAATGAAATCTGGAAGAGATACATGTTGTGTATATGGTCTGCAGGACGTTGCACTGACAAGCCAAACGTTACAGCTCTGGTGACTCTCTGTGTGGAGTTTGCAAATTCTCCCCGTGTCTGCGTGGGTTTCCTCCGGGTGCTGCGGTTTCCTCCCACAATCCAAAAATGTGCAGGTTAGGTGAATTGCCCATTCTAAATTGCCCGTAGTGTGAGGTGAAGAGGTAAATTTAGGCGAATGGGTCTGGGTGGGTTGCGCTTCGGCGGGTCGGTGTGGGCTTGTTGGGCCGAAGGGCCTGGTTCCACACTGTAAATAATCTTATCGAATTTAATCTAATCTAATCTAATCTAATCTAACATCTGGAAAAGGAAGTAATTCTTTATGAACTGCAGAATGTTACAGAGACAAGAAGGAATGAAATCTGGAAGAGGTAATAGTTGTGTATAATCTGCAGGATGTTAGAGAGACAAGCAGGAATGAATTCTGGAAGAGGCAATAGTTGTTTGGGGTCTGCTGGATGTTATAGAGACGAGCAGGAATGAAATCTGGAAGAGGTAACAGTTGGTTATAGTCTGGACGATGTTGCAGAGACAAGCAGGAATAAAATCTGGTAGCGCTAACGGTTGCTTATGCTTGCAGGATGCTACTGAGACAAGCAGGAGTGAAATATGGAAGAAATAATAATTATTTATGGTCTGCAGAATGGTACAGAGACATGCAGGAATGAAATCTGGAAAATGTACAAGATGTGTATATGGTCTGAAGGACGTTACACTGACAAGCCAAACGTTACACCTCTGGCGACTCTCTGTGTGGAGTTTGCAAATTCTCCCCGTGTCTGCGTGGGTTTCCTCCGGGTGCTCCTGTTTCCTCCCACAATCCAAAAATGTGCAGGTTAGGTGAATTGCCAATGCTAAAGTGCCCGTAGTGTTAGGTGAAGAGGTAAATTTAGGGGAATGGGTCTGGGTGGGTTGCGCTTCGGCGGGTCGGTGTGGGCTTGTTGGGCCGAAGGGAATGGTTCCACACTGTAAATAATCTTATCTAATCTAATCTAATCTAATCTAATCTAATCTAATATAATCTAATCTAATATCTGGAAAAGGAAGTAATTCTTTATGAACTGCAGAATGTTACAGAGACAAGAAGAAATGAAATCTGGAAGAGGTCATAGTTGTGTATAATCTGCAGGATGTTACAGAAACAAGCAGGAATGAAATTTGGTAGAGTTAACAGTTGTTTGTAATGTGGAGAACATTATAGAAACAAGAAGGAATGAAATCTGGAAGAGGCAACGGTTGTTTATGCTCTGCAGGATGTTACAATAAATAAGTATATATATAACTACGAGATTTCGCGTCTCCTTAGTTTGGGGCTCAGACTATGTGCTGGACGGATAAATACATGTTTGTAACCAGGAGATTTAGAGTCTCCTCATTTTCAGGCACTGACTGTGTGGTGGCAGATTCAAATTTTTTTAACCACAATATTTTGTATCTCTTCAGTTTGCAGCACTGACACTGGGCTGGCTGGTTAAATAAATAGATATAACCAGGAGATTTAGAGTATTTAGAGTTTAGGGCACTGGTTCTGTGTCTTCTGGTGAAATACATATAACACGGATATTTAAGGTCTCCTCAGTTTTGGACACTGACTTTTTTAAAGATTAGATTACTTACTTACAGTGTGGAAACAGGCCCTTTGGCCCAACAAGTCCATACCAACCCTCCGAAGAGCAACCCACCCAGACCCATTCCCCCACATTTATCCCTTCACCTAACACTATGGGCAATTTATCATGGCCAATTCACCTGACCTGCACAATTTTTGGACTGTGGGAGGAAACCGGAGCAAACCCACTCAGACGTGGGGCGAATGTGCAAACTCCACACAGATAGTTGCCTGAGGCAGAAATTGAACCCAGATCTCTAGCGCTGAGGCAGCAGTGCTAACCACTGCGCCACGGTGCCACCCAAAGAGGCTCTGCTGTGTCTTCTTAAATAAATATAACCATGAGATTTAGAGTCTCCTCAGTTAAGGGGACTGACTCTGTGCTGGCCAGTTAAATATAAAAAAAAAACAAGAGAGTTAGAGTCTCCTCAGATAAGGCAATGACTCTGCGCTGGCTGGTTAAATAAATATATAACCAGGAGATTCAAAGTCTTTGCATTATAGGGCACTGACTCTGTGCTGGCTAGTTAAATAAACATATATATCCACTTCTTTCATGTGTAAATCACAAAACCTTTTTTTTTAAATTGCATTTTCAGGTTAGCTGTTAACAACGGTGATAGAATATAGAACATTGAACAGTACAGCACAGAACAGGCCCTTCAGTCCACGATGTTGTGCCGAACATTGATCCTCATGTATGCACCTTCACATTTCTGTGAGCATATGCATGTCCAGCAGTCTCTTAAATAACCCCAATGACCTCGCTTCCACAACTGCTGCTAGCAACGCATTCCATGCTCTCACAACACTCTGTGTAAAGAACCCACCTCTGACATCCCTTCTATACTTTCCTCCAACCAGCTTAAAACTATGACCCCTCGTGTTAGCCATTTCTGCCCTGAGAAATAATGTCTGGCTATCGACTCTATCTATGCCTCTAATTATCTTGTATACCTCAATTCGGTGCCCTCTCCTCCTCCTTTTCTTCAATGAATAAAATCCGAGCTCAGTCAACCTCTCTTCGTAAGATAATCCCTCCATTCCAGGAAGCATCCTGATAAACCTCCTCTGAACCCTCTCCAAAGCATCCACATCTTTCCTATAAAAGGTCGAGCAGAACTGGACACAGTATTCCAAGTGTTGTCTAACCTAAGTTTTATAGAGCTGCAACAAGATCTCACGACTCTTAAACTCAATCCCCCTGTTAATGAAAGCCAAAACACCATATGCTTTCTTAACAACCCTGTCCACTTGGGTGGCCATTTTAAGGGATCTATTTCCTGCACACCAGCATCCCTCTGTTCATCCACACTGCCAAGAACCCTATCCTTAATCGTGTACTCAGCTTTCACGTTCGACCTTCCAAAATGCATCACCTTGCATTTATTCAGGTTGAACTCCATCTGCCACTTATCAGCCCATCTCTGCATCCTGTCAATGTCCCGCTGCAGCCTACAACAGTCCTCTTTTCCGTCAACGGCTCCTCCAACCTTTGGGTCGTCTGCAAACTTGCTGACCCATCCTTCAATCCCCCATCCAAGTCATTAATAAAAATTACAAACAGTAGAGCAGTCCCTGTGGAACACCACTCACCACTGACTTCCAGGCAGAATATTTTCCCTCTACTACCACTCGCTGTCTTCTGTTGGCCAGCCAATTCTGTATCCAGACAGCTAAGTTCCCCTGTATCCCATTCCTCCTGACCTTCTGAATGAGCCTACCATGGGGAACCTTATCAAATGCCTTGCTGAAGTCCACATACACCACACCCACAGCTTGACCCTCATCAACATTTCTAGTCACATCCTCAAAGAATTCAATAAGGTTTCTGAGGCATGGCCTGCCCCTCACAATGCCGTGTTGACTGTATTTAATCAAGCCATGCTCTTCCAGATGGTCATAAATCCTATCCGTCAGAATCCTTTCTAATACCTTGCAGACGACAGACGTGAGACCTACTGGTCTATAATTGCCGAGGATTTCCTTATTTCCTTTTTTGAAGAGAGAAATTACATTTGCCTGTCTCCAGTCCTCAGGTACGATTCCAGTGGAGACCGAGGATGCAAGGTCTTCGCAAGTGGTGAAGCAATCACATTTCTCATTTCCCAAAGTAGCCGAGGACAAATATGGTGCCTGGCGACTTGTCAATCTTAATGTTTAACAAAATTTTCAGCACATCAGATTCCTCTGTCTCTGTCCATTCCAGCATGCAGACCTGCTCTTCAAAGGTTTCATTCACTACAAAGTTCATTTCTTTCATAAAGACAGAAGCAAAACACTCATTTAGGGCTTCTCCTACCTCTTCAGACTCCACACACAAGTTCCCTCTGCTATCCTTGATCGGCCGTACTCTTTCTTTGACCATTCTCTTATTCCTCACATAAGTGTAAAATGCCTTTGTGTGTTCTCACTAATCCGTTCTGCCAAGCCTTTCTCGTGCCTCCTCCTGGTTCTCCTCAGACCGTTTCTGACCTTCTTCCTCGCCTACCTGTAATCTTCTCGAGCTGAGCTTGACCCCAGCTTCCTCCACCTGATGTAAACTACCTTTTACACTTTTGACGAGAAGCTCCACCACTTTCGTCATCCAAGGTTCCTTTAGCTTACCCCTTCTTGCCTGTCTCAGAGGGACATATTTATTCATCACTCGCAACAACTGTTCCTTAAACAGTCTCCACATGTCTATAGTGCCTTTACCATGGAACAATTGCTCCTATGTTCTATGTTCTATGTAAATCTTAACAGAATCAGTCTGTGCACCTTACAGGAGAGTCCCTCGCAGCAGTTATAATTTTAAACCGTGATAGAATCTGTCTGTGTCCATTATAGGAGCGCCCCTTCTAACAGTTATTTGCAGAATCTCTCTGTACAGCTTACAGAACAGACCCGAGTAACAGTTATTAATTTAAATTTCAACAGAACTGTCTTCCCCTCACAGGACAGCCCCCAGTAATAGTTACTTACAGAGTCTGTCTGTGCAGCTAACAGGGGAGGCCCCAGTAGCAGTTATTATTTTAATTCTTGACAGAATGTGCCTGTACACTATGCAGGACAGTCCTCTGTGCCCGTTATTATTTTAAATCTAGATAGAATCTGACTTTTCCCCTCAGAGGAGAGGCCCCAGTAACAGGTATTACGTTCAACCTTGACAGAATCTGTCTGTGCTCCTCACAGGAGATGCCCCAGTAACTGTTAATACAGTACAATTATTATTTGAAATCTTGACAGAATCTGTCTGTCTGAAGGACAGTCCCCAGTAACAGTTATTGACAGAATCTGTCTGTGCAGATTACAGGAAAGGCCCCAGTAACAGTTATTACTTTAAATCTTGACAGAATCTGACAGTGCCCCCTACAGGGCAGTCCCCAGAAATAATAATTATTTTTGTAAATCTTGACAGAATCTGTCTGTACTCCTTATTACCTTATGAGCAGACTCTAAAGCTCCTGGTTATCTATACATATCAGCCAGCATAGAATCAATGCACTAAAATGAGGAGACTCTAAACCAGTTCTGTACTCCTTAACATAATAACTGTTACTGGGGCATCTCTTGTAAGCTGCACAATAACTGTTACTGGGAATACCCTGTAAGGGGAAAAGACAGAGTCTGTCAAGTTTTAAAATCATAACTGATGTTGGGGTGTCTCCTGTAAGGGGCACAGTTAAATTCTGTCAAGATTTAAAGTATTCACTGTTACTGGGGACTCTATTTTTATGTGTACAGATAGATTCTGTCAAAACCTAAAATAATAACTGGTACTGGGGCCTGTCCTGTTGAGGATCTAAAATTTGAATTTATGCAACAAAGTATGTAGATTTTATTTCAACAAATCGGTTTCTCGATTTAAAAGAATACTACAAAATGGCTTGTGAATCATACTGCTGATTTGCAGTTCAAAGATAAGAATGAAATAGTGTTTTCGAAAGTTGAATACTGACACCTTAATTAGCCATTTGAACTAACCTTGAACTAATACATGGCATGAGAATTTACCTAAATTAGATACCCTTCTTAAAGAAAATATCATTGGATTAACTTGCTGGAAATCATGTGTGATTGGTCTTCCTTGTAATTAAGGCTGTACTATTTTTTAAAAAACATATAAATAATGTGTAATTTTCAAATATAATTGGGCAACGTCATCACGGAACACAAAACTTCAATTTCTGTGTTGCTGGATAGAATTGCGTCAAGGTACCTTAATTCAATAAACTAATGAACCTTGCTTTTTGAATAGACCACATTTGTCAATTCCTTTGACTGATCTCGATCCAAGAGTCCCCTCTTAAAGGGACGCAGATCTACATTATAAGGGATACAGACAGAGTCTGTCAAGATTTAAAATTATAACTTTTATTGGGGGTTCTCCTGTAAGGGGAACAGACAGATTCTGTCAAGATTTAAAATAATCATTGTTACTGGGGACTGTCATGTCAGGGGCACAGACAGATGCTGTCGATATTTATAATAATAACTGTGAGGGGTACCGACATATTCTGTAGAGATTTTTTAAAAAACTGTTACTGGGGGCTGTCCTGTAAGGGGTACCGACAGATTCTGTCAAAATTTAGAATCATAACTGTTACTGGGACCTTTCCAGTAAGGGGTACAGACAGATTCTGTCAAGACTTAAAATAATCACTGTTACTGGGGACTGTCTATTAAGGGGCACAGGCACATTCTGTCATGATGTAAATTTATAAGTGTTACTGGGGCCTCTCCTGTAAGGGACACTGACAGATTCTGTCAAGATTTAAAATATACCTGTTACTGGAGACTGTCCTGTAAGGGGTACAAACAGATTCTGTCATGATTTACCATAATAACTGTTACTGGGCCTCTCCTGTAAGGGTTATAGACAGATTCTGTCAAGATTTAAAATACTAACTGTTTCTGCGGCATCTCCTGTAAAGAGTACAGACAGATGTTGTCAAGATATAAAATAATAACTGTTACTGGGCACTGTCCTGTAAGTGGTACAGACCGATTCTGACAAGATTTAAAATAATAATGGGTACAGAGGACTATCCTGCATAGTGTACAGGCACATTCTGTCAAGGTTTAAAATAATAGCTGTTACTGGGGCCTCTCCAGTCAGCTGCACAGAGATATCTTGTCATTAACTGCTACTAGGGGCTCTCCTGTAAGGGGAACAGACAGATTCTGTCGGAATGTAAAATAATACCTGTTACTGGGACCTGTTGTGTAGTCTGTACAGACAGATTCTGTCAATAACTGTTACTGGGGATGCGGGGCACAGACAGATTATGTCAAGGTTTAATATAATAACTGTTACTGGGGCCCAAACTATTTTGGGCACAGACAGATTCTATCAATATGGAAAATAATAATTCTTACTGGGGGCTGTCGTGTAAAGGGCGCAGAAAGATTCTATCAAGGTTTAAAATAATAACTGTTACTGGGGGTTGTCCTGTAAGGAGTACAGACAGATTGTGTCAAGATTTAAAATAATAACTGTTACTGGGGGTTGTCCTGTCAGGAGTACAAACATTCTGCCAAGTGTTAAAATATTAATTCTTACTGGGGACTGTCCTGTAAGGAGTACAGACAGATTCTGTCAAGGTTTAAAATAATATCCGTTACTGGGGGTTGTCCTGTAAGGGGTACAGACAGATTCTGCCAAGTGTTAAAATATTAATTCTTACTGGGGACTGTCATGCAAGGAGCACAGACAGGTTATGTCAAGATTTAAAATAATAACTGTTACTGGGCACTGTTCTGTATGGGGTACAGAGAGATTCTGTCAAGCTTTAAAATAGTAACTGTTACTGGTGACTGTCGTTTAAGGGGCGCATTCAGATTCTGACAAATTTTAAAATAATAACTGTTACTGGGGCCTCTCCTGTATGGGGGACAGACAGATTCTTTCATTATTTAAAATAATTACTGGTCCTGGGTGCTGTCCTGTCAGGGGGACAGAGAGATTCCGTGAAGATTTAAAATAATCATTGTTTCTGGGGACTGTCGTGTAAGGGGCACAATCAGATTCTGTCAAGATTTAAAATAATAACTGTTACTGTGGTCTGTCCTGTGAGGAGTACAGACAGATTCTGTCAAGATTTAAAATAATCACCATTACTGGGGACTGTCGCGTAAGGGGCACAGGCACATTTTGTCAAGATTTAAATTAATAACTGTTACTGGGGCATATCCTTTAAGGGATACCGAGAGATTTGGTCAAGAGTTAAATTAATGATGGTTACCGGGGACTGCCCTGTAAGGGATACTGACAATTCTGTCAAGATTTTGAATAATACCTGTTACCGGAGACTGTCCTGTAAGAGGCACAGACAGATTCTGTCATGATTTACCACAATAACTGTTGTTGGGTCCTCTCTTGTAAGCTGCACAGACAGATCTTGTCATTATCTGTTACTGGGAGGCGCTCATGTAATGGACACAGACAGATTCTGTCAATATTTAAAATAATAACTATTACTGGGGCCTCTCCCCTAAGGGACACAGACAGATTCTGTCAAGATTTTAAATTATCCCTGTTACTGGGGCCTCTCCTGTAAGTGGCACAGATAGATTCTGTCAAGATTTAAAATAATAACTGTTTCTTCGGCCTCCCCTGTTATCTGCACTGACAGATTCTGTCAATAACTGCTACTGGGGGCTCTCCTAAAAGGGGAACAGACAGATTCTGTCGAAACTTAACATAATAACTGTTACTGGGCACTGTCCTGCAAAGGGTATTGACAGATTCTGTCAAAATTTAAAATAATAACTGTTACTGAGGCCTCTTCTGAAGGTGCACAATCAGATTCTGTTAATAACTGTTGCTGGGGGCGCTCCACTAAGGGACACAGATTCTGTCAAGGTTTAAAATAATAACTGTTACTGGGCCATGTCTTGTAAGGGGTACACACAGATTCTGTCAAGATTGAAAATAATAATTCTCACTGGAGACTGTCCTGGAAGGAGTACAGGCAGATTCTGTCAAGATTTAAATAACTGTTACTGGGTGTTGTCCTGTAAGGAGTTCAGAGAAATTCTGTCAAGATTTAAAATAATACCTGTTACTGAGGACTGTCCTGCACAGACAGATTCTGTTAAGATTTAAAATAATAAGTGTTACTGGGGACAGTCCTGTAAGGAGTACAGATAGATTCTGTCAAGATTTACGATAATAACTGTTGCTGGGGCCTATCCTGTTCGGGACACAGACAGATTCGGTCAAGATTTAAAATAATTGTTAGTGTGGAAAGTCCTGTATGGGGTACAGACAGATTCTTTCAAGACTGAAATAATTTTTACTGGGTCCAGTCCTGTCAGGGATACAGAGAGATTCTGCCAAGATTTAAAATAATAATTCTTACTGCGGCCTATACAGACTTAAGACATTCTGCACTCACTACACACACACACACATACACTTTCTCACACTCACAACCCCCAACCCAGACAGACACACAGACAGACAAAGACCCACACGCACACATATATTTTGTGGGGTGAATTTGTACTTTCAGAGTTACATTGTACTTTGCTCAAAAACTGCATGCATTCATGTCGAACTCTGAGCTCAAAAACTGCATGAATTTATGGAAAACTCTGTAATCTCACTTTTTAGATTTGAAGCAATCTAAACATAGACAGAGAACACAGGGGGGGGGGGGGGGCAACACCTCCAACATATTGTCTATCTATCACCATTGTTAACAGCTAACCCGAAAATGCAACTTTAAAAAAAAAGGTTTTGTGATTTACACATGAGAGAAGTGAAACTATCACTGTATTCTAACAGATGAAAGGTTTAACAGACAATCAATTGTTCAATGCATAATTTCAGTTACATCACACTGTAAATGATGTAACTGTTTGCTATAAATTCTGTGTTAGGATTGAGCCTTCCACTACCACCTGATGAAGGAGCGTCGCTCCGAAAGCTAGTGTGCTTCCAAGTAAATCTGTTGGACTATAATCTGGTGTTGTGTGATTTTTAACTTTGTACACCCCAGTCCAACACCAGCATCTCCAAACCACGAAATATCATGGTTATATATATTTATTTAACCAGCGAGCACAGTGTCAGTGCCCTAACCTGAGGAGACTCTAAATATCCTGGTAACATGTATGTAACCAGGCAACCCAGAATCAGTGTCCTATATTGTGGGCGGAACGGTGACACAGTGGTTCACACTGCTGCCTCACAGCGCCAGAAACCCGAGTTGAATTCCCGACCTGGGCGACTGACTGTGTGGAGTTTGCACATTCTCCCCGTGTCTGTGTGGGTTTCCTCCAGGTGCTCCAGTTTCCTCCCACAGTCCAAAAATTTGCACGTCAGGTGAATTGGCCATGCTAAATTGCCCATAATTTTCGCTGAGGGGGTAAAGGTATGGTTGGGTGGCGGGTCGGTGTGGTCTTGTTGGGCCGAAGGGCCTGTTTCCCCACTGTAAGTAATCTAATGAGGAGACTCTAAATCTCCTGGTTATATATATTTACCCAGCCAGACTAGGGTCAGTGCGCCAAACTGCGGAGACTCTAAACCTCTCGGTTATATAAATTTATTTAACCAACCAGCACAGACTCAGTGTCCTATAATGAGGACACTCTAAATCTCCCGGTTATATATATTTATTTAATCAGCCAGCAAAGAATCAGACTCTAAATCTCCTGGTTATATTTATTTTACCAGCTTGCACCGAGTCAGTGCCCTAAACTGTGGATACTCGAAATCTCCTGCTTAAATGTATCAAATCAGCCAACACAGAGTCAGTGCCCTAAACTGAGGAGATTCTAAACCTTCTGGTTATAGACATTTATTTAATCAGCCTTCCCAGAGTCAGTGCCCAAAACTGAGGAGACCCGAAATAACCTGGTTATTTACATTTAACCAGATGGCACCGATTCAGTGCCCAAAACTGAACAGACTCTAAATCTCCAAGTTATAGCTATTTATTTAACCAGCCAGCCCAGAGTCAGTGCCCCAAACTGCAGAGACTCTAAATATCCTGGTTATATAAATTTTAACCAGCCACCACACAGTCGTTGCCTTAAAATGAGTAGACTCTATATCTCCTGGTTATGTATATGCATTTATTCATCCAGCACATAGTCTGAGCCCTAAACTGAGAAGACTCCAATTCTAGTACTTATATATATTTATTTAACACGCCAGCCCACAGTCAGTGCCCACAACAGAGGAAACTCTATATTTCCTGGTTATATATATTTAAATAGACAGCACAGAGTTAGTGCCCTTAACTGAGGAGACTCTAACTCTCCTGGTTATATATATTTATTTAACCAGCCAGCACCGAGTCAGTGGCCAATAAAGAGAAGACTCTAAATCTCCTGGTTATACATATTTATTTAACCAGCCAGCATAGATTCAGTGCCGGAAAATGAGCAGATTCTAAATCTCCTGGTTATAGACAGCACAGAATCAGTGCTCTGAACTGAGGAGACTCTAAATCTCTTGATTATATATAATTATTTAACCAGACAGCATAGATTCAGTGTGTTGCTGGAAAAGCGCAGCAGGTTCGGCAGCATCCAGGGAACAGGAGAATCGACATTTCGGCCATAAGCAAAACTTCAGGAAGGATTCTCCTGTTCCCTGGATGCTGCCTCAGCTGCTACGCTTTTCCAGCAACACATTTTCAGCTCTGATCTCCAGCATCTGCAGACCTCACTTTCTCAGTATAGATTCAGTGCCCTATAATGAGCTGACTCTGAATATCCTGGTTATAAATATTTATTTAAGCAGCCGGCACAGAGTCATTGCCGTGTAATGAGCAGACTCAAAATCTCCTGGTCATATACATTTATTTAAACTTAAAGCACTGATTCAGTGCCCTTTACTGAGGAGGCTCTCAATCTCCTGGTTATATATATTTATTTAATCAGCCAGCACAGAGTAAGTGCACTAAATGTAGAGATTTTAAATCTTCTGGATATATATGTTTACTTAACCAGCGAGCACAGAGTCAGTGCCCTAAACTGAGAAGACTCTAATATTCCTGGTTTTATTTTTATATATATATTAAAAAATACAGCACAGGGTCAGTGTCCTTCACTGAGGAGACTCGAAATCTCATGGTTTTATATATTTATTTAACCAGCCCGCACAGAGTCTGTGCCCTAAACTGTGGAGAGTTTAAATCTCCCGGATACATGGCGGGGGGGGGGGCGGGGGGTGGTGGGGGAGGCTTAAACTAACTCTGCAGGGGCATGGGAAGACAAACTGTAGCTTTAGGGTGCAGGACCTGGAGTGCAGGGAGGTTAGGAACATGGCATCAATTTCAAAGGTGGGTGCCTGTAAACAGGAAAGTGGTTTGAAGTGTGTATACTTCAATGCAAGAAGTATATGAAATAAGGTAGGTGAACTTGCAGCGTGGGTTGGCACCTGGGACTTCGATGTTGTGGCCATTACGGAGACATGGGTAGAACAGGGACAGGATTGGCTGTTGCAGGTTCCAGGGTTTAAATGTTTTAGTAGGGTCAGAGGTGGGGTACAAGAGGGGGAGGTGTGGCATTGCTTGTCAAAGATAGCATTAAAGCTGTGGAAAGGACGATGGATGAAGACCCGCCATCTGAGGTAGTTTGGGCTGAGGTTAGGAATAGGAAATGTGAGCTCAACCTGTTAGGAGTTTTTTTACAGGCCTCCTAATAGTCCTAGAAACGTAGAAGAAAGTATTGCAAGGTTGATTCAAGAGAAGAGTGAAAGTAATAGGGTGGTTGTTATGGGGGACTTTAACTTTCCTGATATTGATTGGGAAAGCTATAGCTCAAGTTCGTTAGATGGGTCAGTGTTTGTCCAATGTGTGCAGGAGGGTTTCCTGATACAATATGTAGATAGGCCAACAAGAGGTGAGGCCATACTGGATTTGGTTCTGGGTAATGAACCAGGCCAGGTGTTAGAATCAGAGGTAGGTGACACTTTGGGGACAGTGACCACAATTCGGTGACTTTTACTCTGGTGATGGAGAGGGATAAGTGTGCACTACAGGGCAAGAGTTATAGCTGGGGGCAGAGAAATTATGATGCTGTGAGGCATGACTTATGATGTGTGGCTTGGAAAAGTAGGCTTCAAGGGTGTAATTGATATGTGGAGCTTGTTCAAGGAGCTACTATTGAATGTCCTTGATAAGTATGTACCCGTCAGGCAGGGAGGAAAGGGTCGTTTGAGGGAGCCGTGGTATAATAAGGAATTGGAATCCCTTGTTAAATGGAAGAGGGCGGCCTATGTAAAGATGAGGCGTGAAGGTTCAATTGGGGCGATTGAGAGTATAAGGTAGCCAGGAAGGACCTGAAGAGAGAGCTAAGAGCAGCAAGGAGGGGACATGAAAAGTCCTTAGTTGGTAGGATTACGGAAAACCCTAAGGCTTTCTATAGGTATGTCAGGAATAAAAGAATGACTAGGGTAGGAATAGGTCCAGTCAAGGATAGTAATGGGAAGTTGCGTGTGGAGGCTGAAGAGATTGGGGAGACACTGAATGAATACTTTTCGTCAGTATTCAATCAGGAACAGTACATTGTTGTACACTGAGTACACTGAGTCACAATGAAGTAGAATGGATGGCTTTGAGGTATGTAGAGAAGAGGTGTTGGAAATTCTGGAAAGGGTGAAAATAGATAAGTCCCCTGGGCCTGATGGCATTTATCCTAGGATTCTCTGGGAAGCAAGGGAGGAGATTGCAGAGCCATTGGCCTTGGTTTTTATGCCCTCGTTGTCTACAGGAGTTGTGTCAGAAAATTGGAGGCTAGCAAATGTGGTTCCCTTGTTCAAGAAGGGGAGTAGGGATAACCCTAGTAACTATAGGCGGTGAGTCTAACTTCTGTTGTGGGCAAAATCTTAGAGAGAATTGTAAGGGATAGGATTTATGAACATCTGGATAGGAAAAATGTGATCAAGGATAGTCAGCATGGTTTTGTGAAGGGCAGGTCGTGCCTCACACCCTTATTGAATTCTTTGAGAAGGTGACTAAGGAGGTGGACGAGGGGAAAGCAGTAGATGTGGTGTATATGGATTTTAGTAAGGCGTTTGATAAGGTTCCCCATGGTAGACTACTGCAAAAAATACGGAGGTATGGCATTGAGGGTGAGTTGAAGGTTTGGATTAGGAGTTGGCTGGCTGGAAGAAGACAGAGGGTAGTAGTTGATGGCAAAGGTTCATCTTGGAGTGCCGTCACTAGCGGTGTTCCGCAAGGATCTGTTTTGGGACCATTGCTGTTTGTCATTTTTATAAATGACCTGGAGGAGGGGTTAGAAGGTTGGGTGAGCAAGTTTGCGGATGATACGAAAGTCGGAGGAGTGGTAGACAGTGAGGAAGGATGTGGCAGGATACAGCGGGATATAGATAAGCTGCAGAACTGGGCAGAAAGGTGGCAAATGGAGTTCAATGTAGCTAAGTGTGAGGTGATTCACTTTGGTAAGAGTAATAAAAAGATGGGGTACTGGGCTAACGGTTGGATACTTGGTAGTGTGGATGAGCAGAGGGATCTTGGTGTCCATGTACACAAATCTTTGAAAGTTGCCACCCAGGTAAATAGTGCGGTGAAGAAGGCATATGGCGTACTGGTTTTTATTGGTAGAGGAATTGAGATCCGGAGTACTGAGGTCATGTTGCAGTTGTATAAGACTCTGGTGCGGCCGCATCTGGAGTATTGTGTGCAGTTTTGGTCGCCATACTATAGGAAGGATGTGGAGGCATTGGAACGGGTGCAGAGGAGGTTTACCAGGATGTTGTCTGGTACGGTAGAAAGCTCGTATGAGGAAAGGCTGAGGCACTTGGGGTTGTTTTCATTGGAGAAAAGAAGGTTTAGGGGTGACTTGAGAGAGGTGTACAAGATGATTAGGGGTTTAGATAGGGTCGACAGTGAGAATCTTTTTCCACGTATGGAGTCAGCTATTACAAGGGGACATAGCTTTAACTTAAGGGGGGGGGGGGGGTAGGCATAGGACAGATGTTAGGGGTAGGTTCTTTACTCAGCGAGTCGTGAGTTCATGGAATGCCCTGCCAGTAGCAGTGGTGGACTCTCCCTCATGATGGGCATTGAAGCGGGCATTAGATAGGCATATGGAGGATAGTGGGCTAGTGTAGGTTAGGTGGGCTTGGATCGGCGCAACATCGAGGGGCGATGGCCCTGTACTGCGCTGTATTCTTCTATGTTCTATGTTCTATGTGTTTATTTAACTAGCCAGCACAGAGTCAGTGTCTTATCTGAGGAGTCTCAAAAACTCCTGTATGTTGATATTTAACCAGCCAGTACAGAGTCAGTGCCCTAAACTGAGGAGACACTAAATCTCCTGATTACATATTTATTTTAACCAGCCACCACAGAGATAGTGCCCTAAACTGAGGAGACTCTAAATCTTCTGGTTGTGTGCATTTTTCCAGCCAGCCCAGATGCAATGCCCCAAACTGAGGAGACTCTAAATATCCTGGATAAAAACTGGTAACCAACCATCACACAGTCAGTGTACTAAACTGAGGGAACTCTAAATATCTTGGTTATATATAATTAACCAGCTAGCACAGAGTCAGATTCCGAAACTGAAGAGTCTCTAAATCTCCTGGTTATATATATTTAAACAGCAGGCACAAAATTAGTTCCCTTAACTGAGGAGACTGGTTATAATCTACTGGTTATACATATCTATTTGACCAGCGAGCACAGAATCAGTGCCCTATAATGAACAGACTCTAAATCTCCTGTTATATATACATATCATCCAGCATAGAATCATTGCACTAAAATGAGAACACTCTAAATCACCTGGTCATATATATTTCAAAAGGCAGCACAGAGACAGAGCCCTAAACTGAGGAGACTCTAAATCTCCTAGTTATGTATATCTATTTAACCAGCGAGCACAGTGCCCTAAACTGTGGAGATTTTAAATCTCCTGGATATATATGGTTATTTAACTAGCCAGCATAGAGTCAGTGCCTTATCTGAGGAGACTCTAAGTCTCCTGGTTAGGTGCATTTATCCAGACAGCCCAGAGTTAACGCCCCAACTGAGGAGACTCTAAATATCCGGGTTATAAAAATTGTAACCAGCCACCACACAGTCAATGCCCTAAACTATAAGACCATAAGACCATAAGTCATAGGAGTGAAAGTAAGGCTATTCGGCCCATCGAGTCCACTCCGCCATTCAATCATGGTTGATGGGCATTTCAACTCCACTTACCCGCATTCTCCCCGTAGCTCTTAATTTCTTGTGACATCAAGAATTTATCAATCTCTGCCTTGAAGACATTTAACGTCCCGGCCTCCACTGCACTCTGCGACAATGAATTCCACAGGCCCACCACTCTCTGGTTGAAGAAATGTCTCCGTATTTCTGTTCTGAATTTACCCCCTCTAATTCTAAGGCTGTGTCCACGGATCCTAGTCTCCTCGCCTAACGGAAACAATTTCCTAGCGTCCACCCTTTCCAAGCCATGTATTATCTTGTAAGTTTCTATTTGATCTCCCCTCAATCTTCTAAACTCCAATGAATACAATCGCAGGATCCTCAGCTGTTCCTCGTATGTTAGACCTACCATTCCAGGGATCATCTGTGTGAATCTCTGCTGGATACGCTCCAGTGCCAGTATGTCCTTCCTGAGGTGTGAGGACCAAACCTGGACACAGTACTCCAAAATAGGGCCGAACCAGAGCATTATAAAGTCTCAGTAGCACAACGGTGCTTTTATATTCCAACCCTCTTGAGATAAATGACAACATTGCATTCGCTTTTTAATCACGGACTTCACCTGCATGTTTACCTTTAGAGAATCCTGGACTAGCACTCCCAGATCCCTTTGTACTTTGGCTTCACAAATTTTCTCACCGTTTAGAAAGTCGTCCATGCTTGTATTCTTTTTTCCAAAGTGCAAGACCTCGCATTTGCTCACATTGAATTCCATCAGCCATTTCCTGGACCACTCTTCCAAACTGTCTAGATCCTTCTGCAGCCTCCCAACTTCCTCAGTACTACCTGCCTGTTCACCTAACTTTGTATCATCGGCAAACTTCGCTAGAATGCCCCCAGTCCCTTCATCCAGATCATTAATATATAATGTGTACAGCTGCGGCGCAATACTGAACCCTGCGGGACACAGTTTGTCACCGGCTGCCATTCCGAAAAAGAACCTTTTATCCCAACTCTCTGCCTTCTGTCAGACAGCCAATCCTCAATCCATACGAGTAGCTCACCTCGAATAGCATGGGCCCTCACCTTGCTCAGCAGCCTCCCGTGTGGAACCTTACCAAAAACCTTTTGGAAGTCTAGATAGACCACATCCACTGGGTTTCCCTGGTCTAACCTACTTGTCACCTCTTCAAAGAATTCCAACAGGTTTGTCAGACATGATCTCCCCTTACTAAATCCTTGACTTGTTCTAATCTGACTCTGCTCTTCCATGAATTTAGAAACCTCATCCTTAATGATGGATTCTAGAATTTTACCAACAACCGAGGTTAGGCTAATTGGCCTATAGTTTACCATCTTTTGTCTTGAGGAGACTCTAAATCTCCTGGTTAGGAGCATTTATCCAGACAGCCCGGAGTCAGTGCCCCAACTGTGGAGACTCTATCTATCCAGGTTATAACAATTGTATGCAGCCACCCCACAGTCAGTGCCATAAACTGAGGGAACTCTAAATCTCTTGGTTATATATAATTAACCAGTCAGCACAGAGTCAGTGCCTTAACTGAGGAGACTCTAAATCTACTGGTTAAAGAAATTTAAACAGAAAGCACAGAATCTGTGCCCTAAACTGAGGAGATTCTAAATCTCCTAGTTATGTATATTTATTTAACATGCCAGTACAGAGTCAGTGCTCTAGAAGGAGAAGACTCGAAATCTCCTCGTTGTGTATATTTATTTAAACAGCGAGCACAATGTCAGTGCCCAAAACTGTGGAGATTTTAAATCATCTGGATATATATATGTTTATTTAAATCGCCAGCACAGAGTCAGTGTCCGAAACTATGGAGATTTTAAATCTCATGGATATATATGTTTATTTAACTCGCCAGCACAGAGTCAGTGCCCTATAATGCGAAGACTCTGAATCTCCTGGTTATATATACCTATTAAACCAGCGAGCACAATGTGATTGCACAAAACTGTGGAGATTTTAAATCTACTGGATATATATGTTTATTTAACTAGCCAGCACAGTGTCAGTGCCCTATAATGCAAAGACTTTGAATCTCCTAGTTATATATATTTATTTAACCAACCACTCTCTTGGTTTTTTTAAAATATTTAACTGGCCAGCACAGAGTCAATGCCCTAAACTGTGGAGATTTTAAATCTCCTGGATATATGTGTTTGTTTAACCAGCCAGCACAGAGTCAGTGCCCTATAATGAGCAGACTCTAAAGCTCCTGGTTATATCTACATATCAGCCAGCATAGAATCAATGCACTAAAATGAGGAGACTCTAAACCAGTTCTGTCCCCTAAATTGAGGAGACACTAAATCTGCTGGTTAAATATAAATATATATTTAAAAAGGCAGCACAGAGACACAGCCCTAAACTGAAGAGACTCTAAATCTCCAAGTTATGTATATTTATTTAACCAGCGAGCACAGAGCCCTAAACTGTGGAGATTTTAAGTATGCTGGATATTTATGTTTATTTAACCAGGAGCACAGAGTCAGTGCCTTATCTGAGGAGACTCTAAATCTCAGGTTATGTGCATTTATCCAGCCAGCCCAGATTCAATGCTCCAACTGAGGAGACTCTGAATGTCCGGGTTATAAAAGTTGTAACCAGCCACCACACAGTCAGTGCCCTAAACTGAGGGAACTCTAAATCTCTTGGTTATATATAATTAACCAGCCAGCACAGAGTCAGTTCCGCTTAACTGAGGAGACTCTAAATCTCAATGTTATATTTATTTAAGAAGGCACAGCAGAGACTTTATGGGTGGTACGGTGGCACAGTGGTTAGCACTGCTGCCTCAGCGCTAGAGATCTGGGTTCAATTCCTGCCTCAGGCAACTATCTGTGTGGAGTTTGCACATTCGCCCCACGTCTGAGTGGGTTTGCTCCGGTTTCCTCCCACAGTCCAAAAATTGTGTAGGTTAGGTGAATTGGCCATGATAAATTGCCCATAGTGTTAGGTGACGGGATAAATGTGGGGGAATGGGTCTGGGTAGGTTGCTCTTCGGAGGGTTGGTATGGACTTGTTGGGCCAAAGGGCCTGTTTCCACATTGTAAGTAAGTAATCTAATCTTTAAAAAATGTCAATGTCCAAAACTGAGGAGACCTTAAATATCCGTTTTATATGTATTTCACCAGAAGACACAGAGCCAGTGCCCGAAATTGTAAAGACTCTAAATCTCCTGGTTATATCTATTTATTTAACCAGCCAGCCCAGTGTCGGTGCCGCAAACTGAAGAGATACAAAATATTGTGGTTATAAAAATTTGAATCTGCCACCACACAGTCAGTGCCTGAAAATGAGGAGACTCTAAATCTCCTGGTTACAAACATGTATTTATCCGTCCAGCACATAGTCTGAGCCTCAAACTGAGGTGACGCGAAATCTCGTAGTTATATATATATACTTATTTTACCCGTTAGCCCACAGTCAGTGCCCTTAACTGAGGAGACTCTGAATCTCTTGATTATGTATAGTTATTTAACCAGCCAGTACAGAGTCATTGCCCTATAATGGAAAGACACTAAATCTCCTGGCTATATATATTTATTTAACCAGCGAGCACAGAGTCAGTGCCTAAACTGTGGAGATTTTAAATCTGATAGAACATAGAACATAGAAGAATACAGCGCAGTACAGGCGCTTCGGCCCTCGATGTTGCGCCGATCCAAGCCCACCTAACCTACACTAGCCCACTATCCTCCATATGCCTATCTAATGCCCACTTCAATGCCCATAACGAGGGAGAGTCCACCACTGCTACTGGCAGGGCATTCCATGAACTCACGACTCGCTGAGTAAAGAACATACCCCTAACATCTGTCCTATACCTACCCCCGCTCAATTTAAAGCTATGCCCCCTTGTAATAGCTGACTCCATACGTGGAAAAAGATTCTCACTGTCGACCCTATCTAAACCCCTAATCATCTTATACACCTCTCTCAAGTCACCCCTAAACCTTCTTTTCTCCAATGAAAACAACCCCAAGTGCCTCAGCCTTTCCTCATACGATCTTTCTACCATACCAGGCAACATCCTGGTAAACCTTCTCTGCACCCGTTCCAGTGCCTTCACATCCTTCCTATAGTATGGCGACCAAAACTGCACACAATACTCCAGATGTGGCCGCACCAGAGTCTTATACAACTGCAACATGATCTCAGTACTCCGGAACTCAATTCCTCTACCAGTAAAAAGCCAGTACACCATATGCCTTCTTCACCGCACTATTTACCTGGGTGGCAACTTTCAAAGATTTGTGTACATGGACACCAAGATCCCTCTGCTCATCCACACGACCAAGTATCCGACCGTTAGCCCAGTACCCCATCTTTTTATTACTCTTATCAAAGTGCATCACCTCACACTTAGCTGCATTGAACTCCATTTGCCACCTTTCTGCCCAGTTCTGCAGCTTATCTATATCCCGCTGTAACCTGCCACATCCTTCCTCACTGTCAACAACTCCTCCGACTTTCGTATCATCCGCAAACTTGCTCACCCAACCTTCTAACCCCTCCTCCAGGTCATTTATAAAAATGACAAACAGCAATGGTCCCAAAACAGATCCTTGCGGAACACCGCTAGTGACGGCACTCCAAGATGAACCTTTGCCATCAACTACTACCCTCTGTCTTCTTCCAGCCAGCCAACTCCTAATCCAAATCTCCAACTCACCCTCAATGCCATACCTCCGTATTTTTTGCAGTAGTCTACCATGGGGAACCTTATCAAACGCCTTACTAAAATCCATATACACCACATCTACTGCTTTCCCCTCGTCCACCTCCTTAGTCACCTTCTGAAAGAAGGAGGAGAAAGTGAGGTCTGCAGATGCTGGAGATCAGAGCTGGAAATGTGTTGCTGGAAAAGCGCAGCAGGTCAGGCAGCATCCAGGGAACAGGAGAATCGACGTTTCGGGCATAAGCCCTTCTTCAGGAATGAGGAAAGTTTGTCCTGCAGGCTAAGATAAAAGGTAGGGAGGAGGGACTTGGGGGAGGGGCGTCGGAAATGTGATAGGTGGAAAGAGGTCAAGGTGAGGGTGATAGGTCAGACTGGGGTGGGGGCGGAGAGGTCGGGAAGAAGATCTCAGGTTAGGAAGGCGGTGCTGAATTTGATGGATTTGACTGAGACAGGGTGTGGGGAGGGGAAATGAGGAAACTGGTGAAATCCGAGTTCATCCCTTGTGGTTGGAGGGTTCCTAGCCGGAAGATGAGGCGTTCTTCCTCCAACCGTCGTTTTGTTGTGGTCTGACGATGGAGGAGTCCAAAGACCTGCATATCCTTGGTGGAGTTAGAGGGGGAATTGACATGTTGAGCTACAGGGTGGTTGGGTCGGTTGGTCCGGGTGTCCCAGAGGTGTTCGCTGAAACGCTCCGCAAGTAGCCGGCCTGTCTCCCCAATATAGAGGAGGCCACATCGGGTGCAGAGGATGCAATAGATGATATGTGTGGAGGTGCAGGTGAATCTGTGGCGGATGTGGAAGTTTCCTTTGGGGCCTTAGAGGGAGGTGAGGGGGGAGGTGTGGGCGCAAGTCTTGCACCTCCTGCGGTTGCAGGGGAAGGTGCCGGGAGTGGAGGTTGGGTTGGTGGGGGGTGTGG
Organism: Chiloscyllium plagiosum; assembly: GCF_037043375.1. Lineage (NCBI taxonomy): Eukaryota > Metazoa > Chordata > Chondrichthyes > Orectolobiformes > Hemiscylliidae > Chiloscyllium > Chiloscyllium plagiosum. Next base: position 7,125,489 of record NW_028270188.1, on the reverse strand, counting down.
ATCTGACGAGGGAGTCACGGAGGGAGTGGTCTTTACGGAATGCTGATAGGGGAGGGGAGGGAAATATATCCTTGGTGGTGGGGTCCGTTTGGAGGTAGCGGAAATGACGGCGGATGATGCGCTGTACATGGAGATTGGTGGGGTGGTAGGTGAGGACCAGTGGGGTTCTGTCCTGGTGGCGGTTGGAGGGGCGGGGTTCAAGGGCGGAGGAGCGGGAAGTGGAAGAGATGCGGTGGAGGGCATCGTCGACCACTTCGGGGGGGAAATTGCGGTCCTTGAAGAACGAGGCCATCTGGGTTGTGCGTTTTTGGAACTGGTCCTCCTGGGAGCAGATGCGGCGGAGTCGAAGGAATTGGGAGAATGGGATGGCGTTTTTACAGGGGGCAGGATGGGAAGAGGTGTAGTCCAGGTAGCTGTGGGAGTCGGTCGGTTTGTAGTAGATGTCCGTGTTGATTTGGTCGCCTGAGATAGAAATAGGAAGGTAGAGGAAGGGGAGGGAGGAATCTGAGACTGTCCAGGTGAATTTGACGTCGGGGTGGAAGGTGTTGGTGAAGTGGATGAACTGTTCAACTTCCTCGTGGGAGCACGAGGCGGCGCCGATACAGTCATCGATGTAGCGGAGGAAAAGGTGGGGGGTGGGGCCAGTGTAGTTACGGAAGATGGATTGTTCCACATATCCTACGAAGAGGCAGGCATAGCTGGGGCCCATGCGGGTGCCCATGGCTACTCGTTTCGTTTGGAGGAAGTGGGAGGATTGGAAAGAGAAGTTGTTCAGGGTGAGGACCAGTTCAGTCAGTCGAAGGAGGGTGTCAGTGGAAGGGTACTGGCTGGTACGGCGGGAAAGAAAGAAGCGGAGGGCTTTGAGTCCTTCGTGATGGGGGATGGAGGTGTACAGGGACTGGATGTCCATGGTTAAAATAAGGCGTTGGGGACCGGGGAAGCGAAAATCATGGAGCAGGTGGAGGGCATAGGTGGTGTCCCGAACGTAGGTGGGGAGTTCTTGGACTAAGGGGGACAGGACGGTGTCAAGGTACGCAGAGATGAGTTCGTTGGGGCAGGAGCAGGCGGAGACAATGGGTCGGGCGGGGCAGTCAGGTTTGTGGATTTTGGGCAGGAGGTAGAAGCGGAAGGTGCGGGGTTGTGGGACTATGAGGTTGGAGGCGGTGGATGGGAGATCCCCCGAGGTGATGAGGTTTTGGACGGTCTGGGAAATGATGGTTTGGTGGTGGGGGGTGGGGTCATGGTCAAGGGGGCAGTAGGAGGAGGTATCTGCGAGCTGGCGTTTGTCCTCAGCGGTGTAGAGGTCGGTGCGCCAAACTACTACCGCGCCTCCCTTGTCTGCTGGTTTGATAGTGAGGTTGGGGTTGCAACGGAGTGAGTGGAGGGCTGCGCGTTCCGAGGGTGAGAGGTTGGAGTGGGTGAGTGGGGTGGGGGAGTTCAGGTGGCGGTTAATTTCGCGGCGGAAGTTGGCTATGAAGAGGTCGAGGGCAGGTAGGAGGCCAGCACGGGGTGTCCAGGTGGATGGGGTGTGTTGGAGGCGGGAGAAGGGGTCGTCAGAGGGTGGGCGGGAGTCTTGGTTAAAGAAGTGGGCACGGAGGCGAAGGCGGCGGAAGAATTGTTCGATGTCACGCCGCGTGTTGAATTCATTAATCCGGGAGCGTAGGGGAATGAAGGTGAGGCCTCTGCTGAGGACTGATCTTTCATCCTCAGAGAGGGGTAGGTCTGGAGGGATAGTGAAAACAAGGCAGGGCTGGGAGCTAGGACCTGGTGTGGGGCTGGAGGTGGGTGTGGGGGCGGGGTTAGGTCTGGGGGCGGGGACGGGGCTCGGCGTGGGGGCGGGGTTAGACGTGGTGACGGATATAGGCGTGGGGGCGGGGTTAGGCATGCATTCGGAGATCCGCGAAGGGGCGGGGTTAGGCGAGGTGACGGAACTCGCCGGGGGGCGGGGTTAGGCGTGGAGATCGGCGTGGGGGCGGAGACACATGCGGCGTTGTGGGCGTGTAGGTTAGTGACGTCAGTGGGGACGGAAGTGGCTGCGGCGACCGCAGAGACAGAGTTATTCCCCATAGCCGCGGAGGTCGCGAATCTGCCGGCATTGTCTTCATGGCGATCGCGGAGGCGGTTGTCTGGGCGGCGATCGCGGAAGCGGTTGTCTGGGCGGCGATCGCGGAGGCTGCGAGGTCGGTGGGGGCGGATGTGACGTCATCGTCGGCAGCGGCGGCAGCTATTGCCGCGGGCGATGTAGCGGCCGCGTGTGTAATGGCGCCAGACTGATTTCGGAGGCCGATGGAGGATTCTGGAACAGTTGAGGAATCCGGAGTGTGGGGGTAAGTACATGAAAGTTTTTGGTACTTACTGTCTTTGATTTAATTCAATAAGGTTTGTGAGGCATGACCTGCCCTTCACAAAACCATGCTGACTATCCTTGATCACATTATTCCTATCCAGATGTTTATAAATCCTATCCCTTACAATTCTCTCTAAGATTTTGCCCACAACAGAAGTGAGACTCACTGGCCTATAGTTGCTAGGGTTATCCCTACTCCCCTTCTTGAACAAGGGAACCGCATTTGCTAGCCTCCAATCTTCTGGCACTACTCCTGTAGACAACGAGGACATAAAAATCAAGGCCAATGGCTCTGCAATCTCCTCCCTTGCTTCCCAGAGAATCCTAGGATAAATGCCATCAGGCCCAGGGGACTTATCTATTTTCACCCTTTCCAGAATTTCCAACACCTCTTCTCTACATACCTCAAAGCCATCCATTCTACTTCATCGTGACTCAGTACTCACATTGACAACAATGTCCTGTTCCTGATTGAATACTGACGAAAAGTATTCATTCAGTGTCTCCCCAATCTCTTCAGCCTCCACACGCAACTTCCCACTACTATCCTTGACTGGACCTATTCCTACACTAGTCATTCTTTTATTCCTGACATACCTATAGAAAGCCTTAGGGTTTTCCCTAATCCTACCAACTAAGGACCTTTCATGTCCCCTCCTTGCTGCTCTTAGCTCTCTCTTCAGGTCCTTCCTGGCTACCTTATAACTCTCAATCGCCCCAATTGAACCTTCACGCCTCATCTTTACATAGGCCGCCCTCTTCCATTTAACAAGGGATTCCAATTCCTTATTAAACCACGGCTCCCTCACGCGACCCTTTCCTCCCTGCCTGACGGGCACATACTTATCAAGGACACTCAATAGTTGCTCCTTGAACAAGCTCCACATATCAATTACACCCTTGCCTTGAAGCTTACTTTTCCAAGCCACACATCCTAAGTCATGCCTCACAGCATCATAATTTCCCCGCCCCCATCTATAACTCTTGCCCTGCAGTGCACACTTATCCCTCTCCATCACAAGAGTAAAAGTCACCGAATTGTGGTCACTGTCCCCAAAGTGCTCACCTACCTCTAATTCTAACACCTGACCTGGTTCATTACCCAAAACCAAATCCAGTATGGCCTCACCTCTTGTTGGCCTATCTACATATTGTGTCAGGAAACCCTCCTGCACACATTGGAAAAACACTGACCCATCTAACGAACTTGAGCTATAGCTTTCCCAATTAATATTTTGAAAGTTAAAGACGCCATAACAACCACCCTATTACTTTCACTCTTCTCTTGAATCATCCTCGCAATCCTTTCTTCTACGTTTCTCGGACTATTGGGCGGCCTGTAAAAAACTCCTAACAGGGTGAGCTCATCTTTCCTATTCCTAACTTCAGCCCAAACTACCTCAGATGGCGAGTCTTCATCCATCGTCCTTTCCACAGCTGTAATACTATCTTTGACAAGCAATACCACACCTCCCCCTCTTCTACCCCCACCTCTGACCCTACTAAAACATTTAAACCTTGGAACCTGCAACAGCCAATCCTGTCCCTGTTCTACCCATGTCTCCGTAATAGCCACAACATCGAAGTCCCAGGTACCAACCGACGCTGCAAGTTCACCTACCTTATTTCGTATACTTCTTGCATTGAAGTATACACACTTCAAACCACTTTCCTGTTTACAGGCACCCTCCTTTGAAATTGATGCCATGTTCCTAACCTCCCTACACTCCAGGTCCTGCACCTAAAGCTATAGTCTGGGTTCCCATGCCCCTGCAGAGTTAGTTTAAACCCCCCCCCCCCCCGAAGAGCACTAGCAAACCTCCCACCAAGGATACTGGTGCCCCTCACGTTCAGGTGTAGACCATCCTGTTTATAGAGGTCCCAACTTCCCCAGAAAGAACCCCAGTTATCCAAATACCGGAATCCCTCCCTCCAGCACCATCGCTGTCGCCACGCATTTCACTGTTCTCTCTCCCTCTTCCTCGACTCTCTATCACGTGTCACGGGTAACAAACCAGAGACAACTGTTCGTTCTCACTCTGAGCTTCCAACCTAGCTCCCTGAAAGCCTGCCTAACATCCTCAGCGCTCCTCCTACCTATGCCATTGGTGCCAATGTGGACCACGACTTCGGGCTGCTCCCCCTCCCCCTTAAGGACCCGGAATACACGATCAGAGACATCACGTACCCTTGCACCTGGGAGGCAACATACCAAACGTGAGTCTCTCTCGTTCCCACAAAACCTCCTATCTGTGCCCCAAACTATCGAGTCCCCAATTACTATTGCTCTGCTCTTCTCCACCCTTCCCTTCTGATTAACGGGGACAGGCTCCGTGCCAGAGGCCTGAGCCCCGTTACTTGCCCCTGGTAAGTCGTCCCCCCACAAGTATCCAAAACGGTATACTTGTTCTTGAGGGGAACGGCTGTAGGGGGTCCCTGCACTGGCTGCTTCCTCCCAGTCCCCCTCACTGTCACCCATCTATCTGCCATCTTTGGAGTTACTACTTCCCTAAAGCTCCGATCTATGACCCCCTCTGCCTCCCGAATGATCCTAAGTTCATCCAACTCCAGCTCCAGTTCCCTAACACGGTCTTGGAGGAGCTGGAGATGGGTGCACTTCCTGCAAGTGTTTTCAGCAGGGACGTCCATGGCATCCCTCACCTCAAACATGTTGCAAGAGGAACATCTCCTGGATATATATGTTTATTTAACTAGCCAGCACAGAGTCATGCCTTATCTGAGGAGACTCAAAATCTCCTGGCTTTTTTATAGTTAACCAGCCAGCAAATAGTCAGTGTCCTAAATTGAGGATACTCCATGTATCCTGCATATATTCAAGTATTTATCCATCCAGCACATAGTCTGAGCCCTAAACTGAACAGACTCTAAATCACCTGATTTTTATCTGGTTATTTAACCAGCCAGCACAGAGTCAGTACCCTAAAATGAGGAGACTAAATCTCTTGGTTATATATACTTATTTAATCAGCCAGCACAGAGTCAGTGCCCGAAACTGAGGGGACCCTAAATTTTCTGGTTATTTTTATATATTTATTTAACCAGCCAGCACAGAGTCAGTGCCCAAAACTGAGGAGACCTTAAATGTCCTGTTTATATATATTTCACGAGAAGGCACAGAGTCAGTGCCCTAAACTGAAAAGACTCTAAATCTCCTGGTTATATCTATTGATTTAACTAGCCAGACCAGAATCAGTGCTCCAAACTGAGGAAACACTGTTATGGTGATAAAAATTTTAACCAGCCACCACACAGTCAGTTCCTGAAAATGAGGAGACAATGAAACTCCTGGATATATGCATGTATTTATTCATCCAGCACATAGTCTGAGCTCCAAACTGAGGAGACTCGAAATCTCGTACTTATATATATTTATTCAACCCGACAGAGCACAGTCAGTGCCCTAGACTGATGAGACTCTAAATCTCCTGGTTATATATATGAAAACAATAGGCACAGAGTTAACGCCCTTCACTGAGGAGACTCTCAATCTCCTGGTTATATATGTTTATTTAACCAGGCAGAACAGAGTCTGTGCCCAAGAACGAGCAGACTCTGAATCTCCTGGTCATATACATTCATTTAATCAGCCAGCATAGAATCAATGTCCTAAAATGAGGAGACTAAATCTCCTAGTTATATATATTTAACTTGCCAGCACAGAGTCAATGCCCTATAATGAGACGACTCTAAACCTGCTGGTTATATATATTTATTTAAACAGCGAGCACAATATCAGTGCCAAAAACTGTGGAGATTTTAAAGCTGCTGAATAAATTTGTTTATTTAACTAGTCAGCACAGAGTCAGTGCCCTATAATGCAAAGATTTTGAATCTCCTGGTTATATATATTTATTTAACCAGCCAGCACAGAGTCAGTGCCTTACCAGAGGACACTCTAAATCTCCTGGGGTTTTTTTAAATTTAACTGGCCAGCACAGAGTCAGTGCCCTAAACTGAGGAGTCCCAATGTCTCCTGCATATATACAAGTAATTATCCATCCAGCACGTAGTCTGAGCCCTAAACTGAACAGATTCGAAATCACCTGTTTTTATCTATTTATTCAACCAGCCAGCACAGAGTCAGTGCCTTACCTGAGGAGACTCTAAATCTCCTGGGTTTTTTAATATTTAACTGGCCAGCACAGAGTCAGTGCCCTAAACTGAGGAGACCCAATGTCTCCTGCATGTATACAAGTATTCATCCATCCAGCACATAGTCTGAGCCCTAAACTGAACAGACTCGAAATAACCTGTTTTTATCTATTTATTTAACCAGCCAGCACAGAGTCAGTGCCCAAACCTGAGGAGACTCTAAATATCCTGGTCATGTGTATTCATCCAGCCAGCCCAGAGGTAATGCCCCAAACTGAGGAGACTCTAAGTTTCCTGGTTTTATATATATATATGTATTTAATCAGCTAGCATAGGGTCAGTGGCCTATAATGAGCAGACTCTAAATGTCCTGGATACATATATTTATTTAACCAGCCAGCAGAAAGTCAGTGCCCTATACTGAGGAGACCCTAATTGTTCTGGTTATATATATTTATTTAACCAGCCAGCACAGAGTCAGTGCCCTATAATGAGCAGACGCTAAACCTCCTGGTTATATAGATATCAGCCAGCATCGAATCAGTGATCTAAAATGAGGAGACTCTAAATCTCCTGGTTATGGACATGTATTTATCCATTCAGCACATAGTCTGAGCCCCAAACCGAGGAGACTCAAAATCTCAAAGTTATATACATTTTTTTTTCCCACCAGACCACAGTCAATGCCCGAAACTGATGAGACTCTAAGGTTCCCGGTTGTATATATTAAGCCGGCACAGAGTTCATGCTCTTCACTGAGGAAACTCTCAATCTCCTGGTTATATATGCAACACCTCGCATTTATCCAGGTTGAACTCCATCTGCCACTCTCAGCCCATCTCTATATCCTGTTTATGTCCCGCTGCAGCCGACAACAGCCCTCCATACTGTCAACGACACTTCCAACCTTTGTGTCATCTGCAAACTTGCTGACCCATCCTTCAATCCCCTCATCCAAGTCATTAATTAAAATTACAACAGTAGAGGCCCAAGGATAGAGCTCTGTGGAACACCACTCACCACTGACTTCCAGGCAGAAACTACTAAATGGAAAAGTTACGAAAGGGCTTTTTGAAATATGAGAATTTGCAACAGAGCATCAGATAACGGGCGAATTAGTGCAGTTCAGCACTAAATGAATGAGTTATGCTGTGTTGCACTAAATGAGAGAATTGGGGCAGGACAATACTATTTGGGAGATACAGAGTAGGGCATCGCTAAATTGGGCGAGGGCATCAGTCACTATGCAACAATGAGTGGAGACGTTCAGGAAATCAGTAATTGCGGGAAATGGTGCTCAGCAACACTGAATTGGACAATTGGTATGGGGTATCAGTAAGTGAAAGAACTGGTGCAGGGTGCTGATAACTTTGAGAATTGGAGCAAATGGGAGAACACTGGCAGTGAATCAGTAAATAGGACAAATGTTGCAAAGGATTAGTGGTCTAGATTCAATACAGTGCACCACGAAATGGGGGAGTTGGTGCTGTTCATCACAAAAGGGAGGATATGTGTAGGATCGGTAATTTGGAGATGTGATGCAGGGATGGCAAGATTAGAGAAGTCAGGCAGCAGACTACTAAATGGGAGAATTGTTGCAGGGAAATACTGAATGGAAGAACACAGTGGAGCTCAATTAGAGAATGGGTGCATGGCACCAGGAAATGGGAGAATTAGAGTAGGACACCCTTAAATGGTACAATCTGCTAGAGCATCAGTAAATGGAAGAATTAGTACAGGGATATGAGTAAGTGGGAGATTCGGTGCACAGTGCCATTAATTGGAAAACTGGTGTGAATGTCAATATATTAGAAAATTGGCCCCTCAAGCCTGCTCCACCATTGAATTAGATCAGAGTTGATCATCTATCTCTATGGCACCTTCCAACACTGTTGCCTCATCCCTTAATTTCCTTAGTATCCAAACATTCAATTAACATCGTTTCCTCTTCTCCAATTAAATATCCTCCCATTTTGCCTAATCCTCTTCTTCTCCATAGCTATGTAGAATGTGAGGAAGTTGCGATTACCATCACCAAAATGGTCTCCCACACATGCACCCCGTCACAGACTTAAGACACTCTGCACTCACTACACACACACACATACACTTTCTCACACTCACAACCCCAAACCCAGACAGACACACAAACAGAGAAAGACCCACACTCACACATATATTTTGTGGGGTGAATTTGTACTTTCAGGGTTACATTGTACTTTGCTCAAAAACTGCATGCATTCATGTCGAACTCTGAGCTCAAAAACTGCATGAATTTATGTAAAACTCTGTAATCTCACTTTTTTAGATTTGAAGCAATCTAAACATAGACAGAGAAAACAGGGGGCCAACACCTTCAACATATTGTCTATCTATCACCATTGTTAACAGCTAACCCGAAAATGCAACATTTTAAAAAAAGGTTTTGTGATTTACGCATGAGAGAAGTGAAACTATTCTAACAGATGAAAGATTTAACAGACAATCAATTGTTCAATGCATAATTTCAGTTACATCGCACTGTAAATGTTTGCTATAAGTTCTGTGTTAGGATTGAGCCCTCCACTACCACCTGATGAAGGAGCGTCGCTCCGAAAGCTAGTGTGCTTCCAATTAAACCTGTTGGACTATAATCTGGTGTTGTGTGATTTTTAACTTTGTACACCCCAGTCCAACACCAGCATCTCAGAATCACGAAATATCCTGGTTATATATATATATATATATATATATATATATTTAACCAGCGAGCACAGTGTCAGTGCCCTAACCTGAGGAGACTCTAAATATCCTGGCAACATATAGGTAACCAGGCAGCCCAGAGTCAATGTCCTAAACTGAGGAGACCTCAAATATCCTGGTTATATATATTTAACCAGCAGGCACAGAGTCAGTGTCCCAAACTGAGAAAATTCGAAATATCCTAGTTATAAAAAAACTGTAACCAGCCACCACACAGTCAGCACCCTAAACTGAGGAGATTCTAAATCACCTGGTTACATGTATATATTTATCCATCCAGCACATAGCCTGAGCCCTCAACTGAGGAGACTCTAAACCTTCTGATTATGCGTATTTAATTAACCAGCATAGATTCAGTGCCCTTAAATGAGCAGCCTCTAAATCTCCAGGTTATATGTATTATTTAATCAGCCAGAACAGAGTCAGTGCCCTAAGCTGAGTAGACTTTAAATATCCTGTTATATATATTTACAAAACCAGCCAGCACAGATTCAGTGCCCTTAAATGAGCAGCCTCTAAATCTCCTGGTTATGTATATTTACCTAGCAAGCGAGAGTCAGTGCCCCAAAGTGAGGAGACTCCAAATATCGTGGTTATCAACATTTTAACCGGTCAGCACAGAGTCAGTCCCCTACACTGAAGAGACTATAAATCTCCTGGTTATATATAGTTATTTAATCAGTCAGCACAGAGTCAGTGCCCTAAACCGAGGAGACTCTAAATTTCCTGGATATATATATTTAAACATCAGCACTGAGTCAGTGTCCTACACTGAAGAGACTATAAATCTCCTGGTTATGTCTGTTTACCCAGCAAGCCCAGAGTCAGTGCCCCAAAGTGAGGAGACTCCAAATATACTGGTTATAAAAATTTTAACCAGCCAGCACAGAGTCAGTCCCCGACACTGAAGACACTAAAAATCTCCTGGTTATAAACATTTTAACCAGCAAACACAGAGTCTGTGACCTTCAATGTGCAGGATCTAATTCACGTCTCCTGTTATAGACATTTGTTTATTCAGCCAGCGCAGAATCAGTGCCATGAACTGAGGAGACACTAAATCTCCTGATTATTTATATTTATTTAACCAGCCAACACAGAGTCAGTGTCCTGAATTGAGGAGACTCTAAATTTTCTGGTTTTATATATACATATATATTTAAACAGCCAGCACAGAGTCAGTGCCCTAAACTGTGGAGATTTTAAATCTCCTAGATATATATGTTTAGATAACCAGCCAGCACAGAGTCAGTGTCCTATATTGTGGGCGGAACGGTGACACAGTGGTTAGCACTGCTGCCTCACAGCGCCAGAAACCCGAGTTCAATTCCCGACCAAGGCGACTGACTGTGTGGAATTTGCACATTCTCCCCGTGTCTGTGTGGGTTTCCTCCGGGTGCTCCAGTTTCCTCCCACAGTTCAAACATTTGCAGGTCAGGTGAATTGGCCATGCTAAATTGCCCATAGTGTTAGGTGAAGGGGTAACGGTATGGGTGGGTGGTGGGGCGGTGTGGTCTTGTTGGGCCGAAGGGCCTGTTTCCCCACTGTAAGTAATCTAATGAGGAGACTCTAAATCTCCTGGTTATATATATTTAATCAGTCAGCACAGAATCAGTGCCCTAAACTGAGGAGACACTAAATCTTCTGGTTATATATATTTACCCAGCCAGACTAGGGTCAGTGCGCCAAACTGAGGAGGCTCTAAACCTCTCGGTTATATAAATTTATTTAACCAGACAGCACAGACTCAGTGTCCTATAATGAGGACACTCTAAATCTCCCGGTTATATATATATATTTAATCAACCTGCAAAGAATCAGACTCTAAATCTCCTGGTTATATGTGTTGAACCAGCTTGCACAGAGTCAGTGTCTTATCTGAGGAGTGTCAAAATCTCCTGTATTTTTATATTTAACCAGCCAGTACAGAGTCAGTGCCCTAAACTGAGGAGACACTAAATCTCCTGATTACATATTTATTTTATCCAGCCACCACAGAGATAGTGCCCTAAACTGAGGAGACTCTAAATCTTCTGGTTATGTGCATTTATCCAGCCAGCCCAGATTCAATGCTCCAAACTGAGGAGACTCTAAATAACCAGGATAAAAACTGGTAACCAACCATCACACAGTCAGTGCACTAAACTGAGGGAACTCTAAATATCTTGTTTATATATAATTAACCAGCTAGCACAGAGTCAGATTTCGAAACTGAAGAGACTCGAAATCTCCTGGTTATATATATTTAAACAGCAGGCACAAAATTAGTTCCCTTAACTGAGGAGACTGGTTATAATCTACTGGTTATATATATCTATTTGACCAGCCAGCAGAGAATCAGTGCCCTATAATGAACAGACTCTAAATCTCCTGTTACATATACATATCATCCAGCATAGAATCATTGCACTAAAATGAGGACACTCTAAATCTCTTGGTCATATATATTTCAAAAGGCAGCACAGTGACAGAGCCCTAAACTGAGGAGACTCTAAATCTCCTAGTTATGTATATCTATTTAACCAGCGAGCACAGTGCCCTAAACTGTGGAGATTTTAAATCTCCTGGATATATATGTTTATTTAACCAGCCAGCATAGATTCAGTGCCTTATCTGAGGAGACTCTAAGTCTCCTGGTTAGGTGCATTTATCCAGACAGCCCAGAGTTAACGCCCCAACTGAGGAGACTCTAAATTACGGGTTATAAAAATTGTAACCAGCCACCACACAGCCAATGCCACAAACTATAAGACCATAAGACATAGGAGTGGAAGTAAGGCCATTCGGCCCATCGAGTCCACTCCGCCATTCAATCATGGTTGATGGGCATTTCAACTCCACTTACCCGCATTCTCCCCGTAGCTCTTAATTTCTTGTGACATCAAGAATTTATCAATCTCTTCCTTGAAGACATTTAACGTCCCGGCCTCCACTGCACTCTGCGACAATGAGTTCCACAGGCCCACCACTCTCTGGTTGAAGAAATGTCTCCTTATTTCTGTTCTGAATTTACCCCCTCTAATTCTAAGGCTGTGTCCACGGATCCTAGTCTCCTCGCCTAACGGAAACAATTTCCTAGCGTCCACCCTTTCCAAGCCATGTATTATCTTGTAAGTTTCTATTTGATCTCCCCTCAATCTTCTAAACTCCAATGAATACAATCGCAGGATCCTCAGCTGTTCCTCGTATGTTAGACCTACCATTCCAGGGATCATCTGTGTGAATCTCTGCTGGATACGCTCCAGTGCCAGTATGTCCTTCCTGAGGTGTGAGGACCAAAACTGGAAACAGTACTCCAAAATGGGGCCTAACCAGAGCATTATAAAGTCTCAGTAGCACAACGGTGCTTTTATATTCCAACCCTCTTGAGATAAATGACAACATTGCATTCGCTTTCTTAATCACGGACTCCACCTGCATGTTTACCTTTAGAGAATCCTAGACTAGCACTCCCAGATCCCTTTGTACTTTGGCTTCACGAATTTTCTCACCGTTTAGAAAGTAGTCCATGCTTGTATTCTTTTTTCCAAAGTGCAAGACCTCGCATTTGCTCACATTGAATTCCATCAGCCATTTCCTGGACCACTCTTCCAAACTGTCTAGATCCTTCTGCAGCCTCCCCACTTCCTCAGTACTACCTGCCTGTCCAGCTAACTTTATATCATCGGCAAACTTCGCTAGAATGCCCCCAGTCCCTTCATCCAGATCATTACTATATAATGTGAACAGCTGCGGCCCAATACTGAACCCTGCGGGATGCAGTTTGTCACCGGCTGTCATTCCGAAAAAGAACCTTTTATCCCAACTCTCTGCCTTCTCTCAGACAGCCAATCCTCAATCCATACGAGTAGCTCACCTCGAATACCATTTGCCGTCACCTTGCTCAGCAGCCTCCCGTGTGGCACCTTACCAAATGCCTTTTGGAAGTCTAGATAGACCACGTCCACTTTTTGGGGCACAGACAGATTCTGTCAAGATTTAAAATCGTAACTGTTAGTGTGGACAGTCCTGTCAGGGGTACAGAGAGATTCTGTCAAGATTTAAAATAATCACTGTTACTGGGGACTGTCGTGTAAGGGGCACAGTCAGATTCTGCCAAGATTTAAAACAATCACTGCTACTGGGGACTGTTGTATAAAGGGCACAGACAGAATCTTTCGAGATTTAAAATAATAACTGTTTCTGGGGGGTTGTCCTGTTATTGGTACAGACAGATTCTGTAAAGATTTACAATAATAACTGTTACTGGGGCCTCTCCTGTAAGCTGCATATACATATTCTGTCAGTAACTGCTACTGAGGGCGCTCGTGTTAGGGACACAGACAGATTTTGTCAATAACTATTATTGGGGGCTCTCCTGTAAGGGGCACGGAATGTTTCTGACAAGGTAAAAATAATAACTGTTAATGAGGCCTCTCATGTAAGGGGTAGAGACTGATTCTGTCAAGATTTAACAGACTAACTGTTTCTGATGCCTCTCCTATAACGAGTAGAGACAGATCTTGTCAAGATTTTAAAAAAGGACTGTTACTGGGCTCTATCCTGTATGGGATACAGACAGATTCTGTCAAGATTGAAAATAATAATTCTTACTGGGTACTGTCCTGTAAGGAGTACAGACAGATTCTGACAAGATTAACAGTAATAACTGTTACTGGGGTCTATCCTGTTTAGATTAGATTAGATTAGATTATTTACAGATTGGCAACAGGCCCTTCGGCCCAACAAGTCCACACCGAACCGCCGAAGCGCAACCCACCCATACCCCTACATTTACCCCTTTAACCTAACACTACGGGCAATTCAGCATGGCCATTTCACCTGACCTGCACATCTTTGGACTGTGGGAGGAAACCGGAGCACCCGGAGGAAACCCACGAGATACGGGGAGAATGTGCAAACTCTACACAGTCAGTCGCCTGAGTTGGGAATTGAACCCGGGTCTCTGCTGCTGTGACGCAGCAGTGCCTGTTAAAGGCACAGACAGATTATGTGAAGATTTATAATGATAACTGTTATTGTGGATTGTCCTGTATGGGGTACAGAGTGATTCTTTCAAGATAGAAATAATAACTGTACTGGGCATTGTCCTGAAAGGGGTACAGACAGATTCAGTAAAGATTTACAATAATAACTGTTCCTGGGACCTCTCCTGGAAGCTGCACAGATATATTCTGTCAGTAGCTGTTACTAGGAGCTCTCCTGTAAGGGGGACAACAGATTCTGTCAATATCTGTTACTGAGGGTGCGCCTATAAGGCATACAGACAGATTCTGTCAAGAACTATTATTGGGAGTTCTCCTGTTAGGGGCACAGAATGTGTCTGACAAGGTAAAAATAATAACTGTTACTGGGGCCTGTCATGAGACAGATTCTTTGAAGATTTAGAGTATTAACTATTTCTGTGGCCTCTCTTGTAAAGAGTACAGACAGAGTTTGTCAAGATATAAAATAATGAATGTTACTGAGGTCTCGTCTGTAAGCTGCACAGACAGATTCTGCCAATAACTGTAACTGCAGGGTCTCCTGTAAGGGGCACAGGCAGATTCTGACAAGGTAAAAATATTAACTATTACTGGGGCCTCTCATGTAAGGGGTAGATATAGATTCTTTCAAGATTTTTTCAAGATTTAAAATAATAACTGTTATGGGCACTGTCTTGTAAGGGGTACAGACAGATTCTGTCAAGATTGAAACTAATAATTCTGACTGGGGACTGTACTGTAAGGAATACAGACAGATTCTGTCAAGATTAACAGTAATAACTGTTACTGGGGTCTATCCTGTTAGAGGTACAGACAGATTCTGTCAAGGTTTAAAATGATAAATGTTACTGTGGACTGTACTGTGTGCGGTACAGACGATTCTTTCAAAATATAAATAATAACTGTTAATGGGGACTGTCCTGCAAAGGGTACAGATAGACCTCTGTCAAGAATTACAATAATAACGGTTACTGTGCACTGTCCTGTATGGGATACAGAGAGAATTTTTTCAAGATTGAAAATAATATCTGTTACTGAGCACTGTCCTGTAGGGGGAACAGACAGATTCTGTCAAGATTGAAAATAATCATTCTTACTGGGGACTGTCCACAAATTCTGTCAACTGCTACTGGGGAAATTCCAGTATGGGGTACAGAGAGATTCTTGCAAGATTTAAAATAATAACTGTTACAGTATGCTGTCCTGTCAGGGGTACAGAGACATTCTGTGAAGATTTAAAGTAGTCATTGTAATTGGGGAATGTTGCGTAAGGGGTACAGACAGATTTTGTCAAGATTTACAATAATGACTGTTACTGGGGCCTATCCTGTTGGGGTACAGACAGATTCTTTCAAGATTTGAAATAATAACTGTTTCTGGGTGCTGTCCTGTGAAGGGTACAGAGAGATTCTGTCTAGATTTAAAATAATAACTGGGCACTGTATTGTAAGAGGTACAGACAGATTCTGTCAAGATTAACAATAATAACTGTTGTTGGGTCCTATCCTTTTAGGGGCACAGACAGATTCTTTCAACATTTAAGATAATAACTTTTGCTGTGTGATGTCCTGTCAGGGGTACAGAGAGATTCTGTCAAGATTTGAAATAGTCATTGTCACTGGGGGTTGTCCTATAAGGGGTACAGGCAGATTCTGCCAATAATTGAAATGGTAGTTCTTACTGGGGCCTCTCTTGTAAGGGGTACAGACAGATTCTGTTAAGATTTAAATAATAACTGTTATGTGGACCTCTCCTGTAAGGGGTACAGACAGATTCTGTCAAGATGTAAAATAATAACTGTTATGTGGACCTCTCCTGTAAGGGGTACAGACAGATTCTGTCAAGATGTAAAATAATAACTGTTACTGTAATCTGCCCTGTAAGGGGTACAGATATATTCTGTCAAGATTTATCATAATAACTGTTACTGGGCCCTCTCTTTTATGTTGCTCAGACAAATTCTGTCAATAACTGTTCGTAGGGGTTCTCCTGTATGGAGAAAAGACAGAGTTTGTGAAATTTCTGACTTAGTGCAGGACTGGTCAAGGGGAGAATTGGTGCAGGGAAGCGGAGCACTAATTAGAGCCTTAGAGATGTACAGCACAGAAATAGACCCTTCAGTGCAACTGGTCCAGGCCTAAATTTAAGAATTCTGGCAGCTCTCCACTAAATTGGAGAATCATTGCAGAAACTACAAAATGGAAAAATTGCGAAACGGCTTATGTGAGAATCCGACGGCAAGAGGGCATCAGACAATGGGTGAATTAGAGCTGTTCAGCACCGTTCAGCATAAAAGAGAGGGCCCAGTAACAGTTATTATGTTGTGTTGCACTACATGGGAGAATTGGGACAGGAAAATACCTTTTGGAAGATTGAGAGTAGGGCATCATTAAATTGGGCGAGGGCATCAGTGAGTATGAAGATTGGTGTAAGGCAACACTGAGTGGAGAACTTGTTCAGGACGTCAGTAATTGGGGGAAATGGTGCTAAGCAACACTGAATTGGAGAATTGGTGCGGTGTATCAGTAAATGAGAGACCTGGTGCACAGTGGAGCTAAATTAGAGAATTGTTGCATGACAACAGTAAATGCGAGAATTAGAGTAGTGCACCCGGAAATGGGAGAATCGGCCTAGGGCATCAGTAAGTGGAAGAAATAATACAGGGGGATGAGTAAATGGGAGATTTGGTGAGAATCAATAAATGGAAGATTCGGTGCACAGTACCAATAAATTGGAAAATTGGTGGGAGTTGAAAATGTGTTGCTGGAAAAGCGCATCAAGTCAGGCAGCATCCAAGGAGCAGGAGAATCGACGTTTCGGGCATGAGCCCTTCTTCAGGATGAGGAAAGTATGTCCAGCAGGCTAAGGTAAAAGGTAGGGAGGAGGGACTTGGGGAGGGGCGTTGGAAATGCGATATTTGGAAGGAGGTCAAGGTGAGGGTGATAGGCCGGAGTGGGGCTGGGGGCGGAGAGGTCAGGAAGAAGATTGAAGGTTAGGAAGGTGGTTCGAGGGTTGGGACTGATACAAGGTGGGGGGAGGGGAAATGAGGATACTGGAGAAATCTGACTTCATCCCTTGTGGTTGGAGAGTTTCTAGGCGAAAGATGAGGTGCTCTTTCTCCAACCGTCATGTTGCTATGGTCTGGCGATTGAGGAGTCCAAGGAACTGCATGCCCTTGGTGGAGTGGGAGGGGGAGTTGAAGTGTTGAGCCATGGGGTGGTTGGGTTGGTTGGTCCTGGTGTCCCAGAGGTGTTCTCTAAAACGTTCTGCAAGTAGGCGGCCTGTATCCTCAATATAGAGGAGGCCACATCGGGTGCAGCGGATGCAATAAATGATGTGTTTGGGGGTGCAGTGAATTTGTGGCGGATATGGAAGGATTCCTTGGGGCCTTGGAGGGAAGTAAGGGGGGAGGTGTGGGCGCAAGTTTTGCATTTCTTGCGGTTGCAGGGGAATGTGTCGGGGGTGGAGGTTGGGTTGGTGGAGGGTGTGGACCTGATGAGGGAGTCACGGAGGGAGTGGTCTTTTCGGAACGCTGATGGGGAGGGGAGGGGAGGGAAATATATCCATGATGGTGGGGTCCGTTTGGAGGTGGCGGAAATGACGATGGATGATACGATGTATGTGGAAGTTGGTGGAGTGGTAGGTGAGGACCAGTGAGGTTCTATCCTGGTGGCAATTGGAGGGGCGGGGCTCAAGGGCGGAGGAGCAGGAAGTGGAGGAAATGCAGTGGAGGGCATCGTTGATCACCTCTGGGGGGAAATTGCGGTCTTTGAAGAAGGAAGCCATCTGGGTTATACGGTATTGAAACTGGTCCTCCTGGGAGCAGATGCGGCGGAGACAAAGGAATTGGGAATATCGGATGGCATTTTTACATGGGGCAGGGTGGGAGGAGGTGTAGTCTAGGTAGCTGTGGGAGTCGGTCGGTTTATAGTAAATGTCCATGTTGATTCGGTCGCTCGAGAGAGAAATGGAAAGGTCTTGGAAGGGGAGGGAGGAATCTGAGATGGTCGGGGTGGAAGCTGTTGGTGAAGGTTGAACTGTTCAACCTCCTCGTGGGAGCATGAGGCAGCGCTGATACAGTCATCGATGTAGCGGAGGATAGGTGGGGGGTGGTGCCAGTGTAGTTGCGGAAGATGGAATGTTCCACATATCCTACAAAGTGGCAGGCATAGCTGGGGCCCATGCGGGTGCCCACGGCTACTCCTTTGGTTTGGAGGAAGTGGGAGGATTGGAAAGAGAAGTTGTTCAGGGTGAGGACCAGTTCAGTCAGTCGAAGGAGAGTGTCAGTGGAAGGGTACTGGTTGGTACAGCGGGAAAGGAAGAAGCGGAGGGCTTTGAGTGCTTCGTGATGGGGGATGAAGGTGTACAGGGACTGGCTGTCCGTGGTGAAGATAAGATGTTGGTGTCCGGGGAAGCGAAAATCATGGTGGAGGTGGAGGGCGTGGGTGGTGTCCCGAACGTAGGTGGGGAGTTCTTCGACTAAGGGGGAGGTATGCAGAGATGATTTCGGTGGGGCAGGAGCAGGTTGAGACAATGGGTCGGCCAGGGCAGTCAGGTTTGTGGATTTTGGGCAGGAGGTAGAAACAGGCGGTGTGGGGTTGTGGGACTGTGAGTTCTGAGGCGGTGGATGGGAGATCCCCTGAGGTGATGAGGTTATGGATGGTCTAGGAGATGATGGTTTGGTGATGGGAGGTGGGGTCATGTTCAAGAGGGCAGTAGGAGGAGATGTCCGCGAGCTGGTATTTAGCCTCAGAGATGTAAAAGTCAGTGCGCCAAACTACTATCGCTCCTCCCTTGTCTGCCAGTTTGATAGTGAGGTTTTGGTTGGAACGGGTCGACTTGGAGGGGAACTTGCAGATGATGGTTATCCTGTATTTCTGCTGCCTTTTTCTTCCAAGTGAAAGTGTCTTGGGTTTGGAATGTGCTGCTTAAGAATCCTTGGTGAATTTCTGCAGGACACCTTCTAGATCATAGCAGTACTGTGTGCTAAGTGTCTGGAGGTGGCAAATGTGGATGTTCCTGGTTTTTGGAGGTCAATCATCTCAGCCCCCCTAGGTAGTGTCCCGTGTCCTACCACCTTCAGCTGTTCCAATGACCTTCACCCATCATGATCTCCAATAAGAGATTATCTAACCACGGCCTTCTGACATTCAATGATGTTACGTTCAAGGAATTTCCCACTTTTAGCAATTTGTTCACAGTCAAACAGACTGTTTGTCCTGGCTGTTGTCAAGCTTAAATTGTTGGAGCTGCACTCATACAGGCGAGTATTACAGGGAGTATTCCATCACACAGCTGACTTTACCTTGTAGATGGATGGACGCTTTGGAAAGTCAAAAGTTATTTGCTGAAAAATTCCCAACCTCTGTCCTATCATACAATTCGTCTCAATCAATCTGAAGCATCTCCCTATCCACCTCATCGTTCACCTTCCCCAGACTTTGTGTCATAAGCACACATGGTGATGGGGAAAGGCTATCAGGCCTAACGGGTAACGGAGGAATTCTTCGTGAAAATGCGAAACAGGATTCCAAAGTTGGATAAAATGTTGAAAGGAGCACAGCAATATGGTATGGTGAAATTACTAAATGTTTTTTCAGATTCAAGTACTTCAGATTTTACAGTGATAGTACAGAGATCATTTTTTCATGCAACTCTATCGATTTTAAACAGGTTTGGAGCAATTTGATTGAGCATTGCACAAGGTTTATCTGAAGTACCCAGTTAACTGAAAGGTAGGGATGAAACAAATTTCACACTCTATTTATTTCTGAGAATTTTCATGATGATCGAACCATTAATTATCAAAACGTCGGAATCAGGAAACATAGTCAGGGAGAAATGGTTGGACATTGTTTGGATTTCTTATCATTTCCCAACTATTCTACACAGGATTTAGTTAAAAATAGTGATGCTTGTTTATTTTTTTTTTGTAAATATGTAGATGCGACATTACTGTGTTTAAAACAAAAAAAAATCCTGAGATGTGAGTGTTGCTGCCTGGCCGCTATTTATTTTTGGTCCCTCCCTAATTGCCTTTGTGAAGGTGGTGATGAGCTGCTGTCCACCTGCTGTGGAGTGACCTACAATGCTGTTCAGGAGGGAATTCTTGGACTTTGGCCCATTAGTGAGGGAGCGGCGAAATACTTTCAAGTCAGGATGATAAGTAGCTTGAAAGGCAACTTGCAAGTGGTGATGTTCCCATGTATTAGCGGCTCTTGCTTCTCAATGCAAGTGGTCATGGGTTTGGTAGGTGCTGGTTAAGGAGACTTGTTGAATTCTGCATTCATCTAGTCAATATTATATCCTGCTGCTGTTGACCATTGGTGATGGTGGGAGTGGATCTTTGTGGATGAGATCCCAATCAAGTGGGCTGCATTGTCCTGGATGGTGTTCAGCTTCTTCACTGTGGTTGGAGCACCCATCCAGGCAAATGGGAATATTCCATGACACTTTTGATTGGTCCCTTGCGGATGATGGGGAGATTTTGGGGGGTTAAGGAGATGAGTTACTCATTGCAGCATTCCTCACCTCTGATCTGTTCTTGTTGCCACTGTTTTCATGTGATGAGTCCAGCTGAGATCTAGTGAATAGTACCCAAAAGATGTTGATAGTGGGGAATTCAGTGATGGTAACAAAATTGAATATCAAGGGGTGATAGTTAGATTGTCCCTTATTGGTGCTGGTCATAGCTTGCCAAATGTGTGGCACTTGCCATTTGTCAGCCCAAGTCTGAGTATTTCTACATTTTGTTGCATTTGTGGAGTCAGGAATGGTGCTGAGCATTCTGCAATCAATGGCGAACATTCCCACTTCTAACCAAATGCTGGAGGGAAGGCCATTGATGAAGCAACTAAAGCCCAGTCCTGTAGCTATGTCCTTCAGGACACGACCAGCTCGATCAGTAGTGCTGCTGCTGCTGAGCCATTCCTGATGGTGGATATTGAAATCCCCCACCCAGAGTACATTTTGTGCCCTGACCATCCTCATTGCTTCCTCCAGATGTTGTTCAACGTGGAGAAGTATTTATTCATCAGTCACGATATGTGGTTATCAGCAGGAGGTGAACTTGTTCATATTTAACCTGAAGCCATGAGATTTCATGAGGTGTACAGTCAATGTTGGGGAATCCCAGGACAGCTCCCTCATGATTCTATACCACTGTGCCACCACCTCTGCTCGGTCTGTCCTATGTTGGGACTGGACATATCCATGGTCATGGTGACACCTGGGATGTTGTCTGTAAGTATGACTATGTCAGGCTGTTGCTTGAATCGTCTGTGAGACAGCTCTTCTAACATTGGCCCGAGTCTCAAATTTCGTGAAATGGACTTTGCAGGGTCAATTTTCGTTTTATTTCGCATTGTGGTTCCTGTGAGTGAACTTGTAAACTACACGCTCTGGTGACTTATTTCCCTCACTGTTTCTCGTTATTCCACAAAAGAATTCAATGTTCTTACCTCCTGCATCTAGGTATCGTCGAAACATTGCACAAATGTCATTTAATACATCGACGTTTCCCACAACTGTCTGGCTGTTTACAATATCAATAGATCCATCACTGTGTTACTAATGCACACACGAAGAGCAACGCAAAACAGCAATCGATACTGGGTTACAAACACAGATGACTGCAGCCACATCTCAGAGTACTGACAAATGTACGATCACAGAAGCACATATCGAAACGCAGGAAACTCCATATAAGTACACTGCCAGAGGCTGTGCTAGGCATTGCACCTGAAACACCACAGAAATGCTCTTTTCGCCGAGGGACCTGGTTGTGTTTCTCAATTAGCAATCAAATGTTACACATCAATAGTTCCCGCAAACAAAGAACTAATCACTACTGCAGACGGAAGTGAAAGTGAGGACTACATGTGCTGGAGATCAGAGTCGAGAGTGTGGTACTGGAAAGAATAGCTCGTCAGGCAGCATCCAAAGAGCAGCAGAATCGACGTTTTGGGCATAAAAATGATGAAGTATTCATGCCCATAAACGTCGATTCTCCTGCTTCTTGGATACTACCTTACATGTTGTTCTTTTCCAGCAACAAACTCTCCACTGCGACAGACTGCCATATAATCCGAGTTCCTAGACACGGAATCAGAGAGCCCGAGTGCCCTGAGTACACATACCAGGGGCACCTCGCGGTGGCGTTTGGGAGCAATTTGTTCTTCATGAATGTGGGTCTTGACTTGCCTTCCTCTTGGTCCTTTACAATGTTTTCTGCACTCGTTGCATGGAGCATTGTTTGTCCACATGTGTCCTGCACATGTTGGTTATTGGTCATTTGTTCTGGTGAGTTGTTGGCTGAACCTCGCTTTCAAATTATGTTCTCTCATAAATCCGAGTGGTGAGAGGAGTGTGGCTCTCAGTTCTGAGAAATTCTCTTCATATATAAGGTAGAGTGCTTAGTATATCGAGTCATAGCGTGTCCTCCGAACCTTGTTTCTCTGTAAGGATTCTATTGTTGGCAAAGCATTTCTGGAGGAGCCAGTGAACACAAAGGCTAGCTGCCCTTCGTCGCAATACACACTGTCGACGGGAAAACAAGTTGGACTGGGTCAACACAAAAATAATATAAGAAGCCAAATAGAGGGCGGCCAGAGAATTTCTAGAAGGACTCATCCATGAACTCCACCAACAATCACGTTGAGCTAAACCGAACGTACTGGGATCTGCAACGAACTACCAGAACCAACAAACGGAAGCAGTGGAAACGAACTCAAATCAATTCCAAACGCAACAGGACAGTCACGCTTCACAGGAGTCTCAGCACCCCTGAAGATGTCGCCGAGAAAGGGGAGGAAACGGCTGAAAACCAACTTCACAAAACCGCCAAATTTACCCACTACTGCACCCTGCACTTGAATTACAAATCTTTACACAAACCTTGAAATCCCAAAACAGTCCGGGCCGTGGCAGCAAGGAAATGAACTCTGCACTCCCACGTGACAGGTGAGGACACTAAATATCCCACCACGGAGGAGGTCAGAGCTAGCCAAGCTCCCTTGTTCGTAACCTTGTTAAAACTAACTGGTTGACTCTCCTCATCCCATTTTCCGTCCTTTGGCATTGTGTGCCGTAAGCATTACAAATTTACAAGTGAATACCTCAGAAGGTTATTAGGGTTTCTGCCTCTCTGACACTTGGAGACAGTGAGTTCCAGATTCCAAACACTCGCTGTCTGATCACGTTTTATATATATCTACTCAAACATTCTTTCATCTTACCTTAATTCTCCGGTTCCCTGGTGATTGACACCTCCATCAGAGGGAAACGTTTCGCTCAATGTGCCCAATCCATACCCCTCATTATTTTCAATCATGTCTCCTCTCAATCTCCCCTGCTCTCAGGAAAATAACTCCAGTCTGTCGAAACTCTTCAATAGCTGCACTTCTTCAATCCAGACAATATCTTGACAAATCACTTCTGCACTGTTTTGATAACTGTCATATCGCTTCTATAATGTGAATTGCAGAATTGTAATCAACACCCTAGCGACAACTGAATGATGATATGAAACAAATGTGCAGAAACCACCGAAATTGGTCTTTTCCAATAAAGTATCTTCACCTCGATTCGGTTCAGAGCGCTTTTTCGTGAACCTGATGCCCCAATACTCTCCGGTCCATTCAAATAAATCACTATACGTGAGGATTGATCATATCTGAGTGCATTAAGTGGTTTAAGGTCCTGATGGTGATATTGGGGCACGTTCACCGAGCAACAGTGACTTAATGGTGTCAACGTGAAAGTCAGTGTTAGACGGTGGAATGCATCAGTGACATGGTAGGAGTGACAGAACGGGAGGAGAGTGATTGTGAAAGAGAGAGAAGTCTGCGATATTGGGTGAATTGGAATCCTGATATATGAATCGCAATGACGTCAGAGAGCAGACTGAAGGAATAAAATCATCACCTTGGAGATTATTTTCCCGTTAAAAATGGATTGATTCATTTCAGTGTTTGTTTCACACTGGTTACGTTGCACAACATGTAACAAATGTGCCATGCCATTACTCAGAAATGAGCGGTGTTTGCTGCTGTCACAATGTGATTTTTTTTCGTTCTTTACTCTCTCTCTCTCTCTCTCTCTCTCTACTGAGTCGTTTTAACGCCTCTTGTTGATGACTGAATCAAAGAAGTGTTTCACCGGAGCTGCGTGTGAGACGGGTTTCCTGTAGTTTGAGGGATTACGCATCCACCGGAAAGTCATTTAAAATCTACAGTGAAGGAATCGTAGTTGTGATTGGAACCTGCGCAGGGAACCCCTAATGGATATCTAGTACTTCGCCTTACCCACTCAGCCACAACTTTAACCCTGAGATCCTGCTTAATATTTAAATTGGGGCTTCCAAGAGAAAACGTGAGTACACTACTCAGTTTGTTCTGTCTGCGAAATGACTCCAAAATAGGAGTCATTTGATAGGAAATTGGATTGAATGACACTTATTGATGAGAGATAGAGTGCTTGGGAAGTTGCATTTTTATGACTAGAGAGATGAGTAATAGAGAAATGAAGATGTCACAATATTTTAGAGCGCCTTTCAGCACTATCTGTGTCCCAGGCAGTGAAAACAATTTGATGTAGATGTGTCGTTTTCAAATGTAATGTGCAAATCTGAGCAGTTTGTTCAACGAGAAGTGAAAAAGAAACTGCTACAAATACTTAGAACTGACACTGGAGACGCCAGTGAGTTTATGTCTTACATTTAGCGTTTGTTCTGCTCTGATTGCTATCCGGGATAGTACAGGACTGGTGGTCCTAATAAAGGAGAAGAGTTTACGCAATTAAGACACAGATGAGGAGACTGTTGTCACATTCTGAGGGTAGCAAATACGTGTAATTATTTACAACAGAGAGGTCTGTCAATATTGGGTATATTTACGGCTTCAATTACGTCTCTCTCTGTTTGTCAGGTCTGCTCATTTGTTGACAAGCAGGAAACTTGGGTTGTGAACCGGAAACGGACATGACTCAAAACGTTTGATCTGTTCCTCCAACCACAGGTAATGCCAGACCAGTGTAGTTTATTTAGAATTCGCAAAGTTTATTCGACACAAATGCTGTTCTTCATTAAATGTCCTCAATCCCAGTCCTCTGGGAAGTTGAACTGGCCAGAGACAAAAGTTCCTCCTGATCATCAACTCTCCCAACCCCACTGCTCCATCCACCATCGTTTTAAATCTCCCCAGGATATCTCCCGTTCACTTTATTTGCTTCAAAGAGACGGTTCGCAGAGTCGGGGATTTCTCCATAAAAGACGATTTCCTCATCTCTAGACCTGGTGCAAAACAGAGGATTGTGAAAAACATGCTGGAAAATGTTCCGAAGTGGAATGTGGAAAAATGATCAAGAGGCAAACAGAAATTCCATTCTCCAGCTTTGTGAATCTTTAGACATTCCTTGGATAGCGGATTCAGAGGAGAATGAAGGGTGAACTGTCCGACTGAGCAGAGACAGTCCTGATACCTTCCCATGCTTTAAGAGGCCGATACATTGACTCTGATATTTTCTGGATAAGAACTAATCTGAAAAATTGAATGGACTCCCGTGTTTGCACGTCATTTCAGCTCCGGGACAATTAGAAAACATAGGAACAGAAATGCACTGAAATTATCGAAGGAAGACGGTTCCAGTTGTAGGACAGCTAGTTCCCAGTGACATGGAGGTGCCTTCAGAGTGTGGGATCAGACTGTTCTCTATTTCCACAATTAATATTCCAGCATTTAGAATGGAAAAGGTGATAGGCCGGAGTGGGGTGGGGGCGGAGAGGTCAGGAAGAAGATTGCAGGTTAGGAAGGCGGTGCTGAGTTCGAGGGATTTGACTGAGACAAGGTGGGGGGAGGGGAAATGAGGTACCTGGAGAAATTTGAGTTCATCCCTTGTGGTTGGAGGGTTCCCAGGCGGAAGATGAGGCGCCCTTCCTCCAACAGTCGTGTTGCCATGGTTTGGCGATGGAGGAGTCCAAGGATCTGCATGTCCTTGGTAAAGTGGGAGGGGGAGTTGAAGTGTTGGGCCACGGTGTGGTTGGGTTGGTTGGTCCGGGTGTCCCAGAGGTGTTCTCTGAAACGTTCCACAAGTAGGCGGCCTGTCTCCCCAATATAGAGGAGGCCACATCGGGTGCAGCGGATGCAATAGATGCTGTGTGTGGAGGTGCAGGTGATTTTGTGGCGGATATGGAAGTGTCCCTTGGGGCCTTGGAGGGAAGGAAGGCTGGAAATGTAGTGGAGGTGCAGGTGATTTTGTGGCGGATATGGAAGTGTCCCTTGGGGCCTTGGAGGGAAGGAAGGCTGGAAATGTAGGCACACGTTTTGCATTTCTTGCGATTGCAGGGGAAGGTGCCGGGAGTGGAGGTTGGGTTAGTGGGGTGTGTGGACCTGACGAGGGAGTCACGGAGGGAGTGGTCTTTTTGGAACGCTGATAGGGGAGGGGAGGGAAATATATCCCTGGTGGTAGGGTCCGTTTGGAGGTGGCGGATATGATACGCTGTACATGGAGATTGGTGGGGTGGTAGTTGAGGACCAGTGGGGTTCTTTCCTGGTGGCGGTTGGAGGGGCGGGGCTTAAGGGCGGAGGAGCAGGAAGTGGAAGAGATGCGGTGGAGGGCATCATCGACCACGTTTGGGGGGAAATTGCGGTCCTTGAAGAAGGAGGCCATCTGGATTGTACGGTCCTGGAACTGGTCCTCCTGGGAGCGGCAATTGGATAGGTACATGGATGGGTGCTTAAGCTAGGACAAATGTTCGGCACAACATGGTGGGCCGAAGGGCCTGTTCTGTGCTGTATTGTTCTATGTTCTATGTTCTATGTTCTATGTTCTATGTTCTATGTTCTATGTTCTATGTTCACTCCCTCCGTGACTCCCTCGTCAGGTCCACACCACCCACCAACCCAACCTCCACTCCCAGCACTTGCCCCTGCAACCGCAAGAAATGCAAAACTTGCGCCCACACTTCCAGCCTTACTTCCCTCCAAGGCCCCAAGTGACACTTCCATATCCACCACAAATTCACCTGCACCTCCACACACATCATCTATTGCATCTGCTGCACCTGATGTGCCCTCCTCTATATTGGGGAGACAGGCCACCGACTTGTGGAACGTTTCAGAGAACACCTCTGGGACACCCGGACCAACTAACCCAACTACCTTGTAGCCCAACACTTCAACTTCACCTCCCACTCCACCAAGGGCATGCCGATCTTTGGACTCCTCCATCGCCAGACCATGGCAACACGCCGATTGGAGGAAGAGCGCCTCATCTTCCGCCTGGGAACTCTCTAACGACAAGGGATGAACTCAGATTTCTCCAGTTTCCTCATTTCCCCTCCCCCACCTTGTCTAAGTCAAATCCCTCGAACTCAGCACCGCCTTCCTAACCTGAAATCTTCTTCCTGACCTCTCCGCCCCCACCCCACTCCGGCCTATCACCCTCACCTTGACCTCCCTCCATCTATCGCATTTCCAACACCCCTCCCAAGTCTGTCCTCCTTATCTTTTATCTTAGCCTGCTGGGCACACTTTCCTCATTCCTAAGAAGGGCTCATGCCCGAAATGTCGATTCTCCTGTTCATTGGATACTGCCTGACCTGCTGTGCTTTTCCAGCAACACATTTTCAGCTCTGATCTCCAGCATCTGCAGTCCTCACTTTCTCCTTTTGAATGGAAAAGCAAAACCGACAGATGCCAATTGTTATACTGCGAAGGCCATGCAAAAGCTTGGATCCACTCACCGCCTGCTTTGTGAGATGTTACAAGAAGCTTGTTCCCCAGTTTCTGTGGTGCCATGGGTTGCGCCTTCGGCAGTTAATCGAGAAGGTGGTGGGTTGCACCCACTCATGGATGGAATGGTCGCTGTACTTACTTCATCTGTTTCCTTTGCTGCGTAGTTTGGTGTTTTTAATGTGGTCAGGGATATGTTCCCCAAACGGACACCTTACCCTCTGAGGAACCATAAAAGCGCTTCTGTATTGTTGTGGGGGCTAACGAGGGGCTGTGGATGCCCTGAATCAGAAACAAAATCAGAAACTGATGCAGAAACTCAGCAGGTTTGCAGTAACTGTCAGTAAACAGAGGTCTAACAAGCCTCTGAAGAAGTTCTGAATCGTTGTCTCTGTTTCTCATTCCGCAGATGCTGCCAAACGTGTTTAGTCTCTCTGATATATCTGATTTTGATTTTAACTTAATATCCATTCCAACTATTGGGATGGATCACACAGACCATAGATTCCCCGATGTTTAACACTGTCGAAGCTGTACTGATTGAATTGAAACAAACCTAACAATGATTCACTGTCCCTCAGCTCCACAGGGAGAGAGAACTGGCAAACCAGTTCAGTCGTGTGCTTCTGCAGTTGCTGCCAAGTGGGTAAGGTGATGAGTTTTAATACAATATGGTTTTCTCGTGCAGTTTCACATCTTGCTGACTGTAATTGAGAGCCGCGAGTAAACTGGAAGTGAGTGTGTTCTTTGCTTTTGTGTTTGAGATTCGAGACACTGAATAGGGAAAAACGACATAACCCACATTAGGAATGTTGGGAATCTGGAACTATCGCATTTTTAGGGTTTAACAAGCAGAATCTTCCAGAAGAGATGAGACCCATTTAATTCTACACATCCATTACTGACTTCATTTTACTCCTCTGCGCTTAGTGCTGCAAAACGAGATAAGAACAGTGAGGGGATTACGTGGAACTGGAGCAGACCCTGGTGGTCCAAAGCACATTTTCTGTACTAATGATCACCATGGACATGTGTGGGGACCTCAGTTTGTGAAGGAACAGGAGATTGTTTGCAAAATGTCCCGGAGCGTTGAAGGTTTTGAACTACTCTCTCCTGATCTATCTGTCATTGCAAAATTTCCATTGGTAATAACTGATATGGTGCACATTCCTGGAATCAGTCCATAGGATAATCAAAAAATAACATTGTTGTGTCACATTTTCCAGCCGTGTGCAAGTCCTTTTGTCTTACATTTCCTGGTTCTGCTTTCGAGATAAAGATTGCCTGCATTATCTGTCTCTATTTGTATCAAGCAGCTCATTGAGCACGGAGTTGGATTTTCAGAAGTTGGAAGTGTGGCAGGGACAAAAGCAGGAAGAGACGAGACTTGAAAGTGCTTTGAATTTGCGTGCGTCGGTTGTTATTAGTGGTAAATATCTGCTGAACGCTATCCTGTCTGATACCAAGAGTCGCAGGGACTGTTTGGTTAGAATTTGGAAATTTAAAGTTACACACAAGCAGTGGGTTGGACTATTTCAACTCAGTTTCCATTTCATACCCCAGCTCACAGCAATGGTTCACATTTTCTGTGGAATTGGCTAGTGTTGCACGTGAAGCTTCCGTTTTCCAGAGAAACTTACAGACTTGAAACACATAACGCTGAGGCTTCAGTCACTATCGGGAATGTGCTGGTGTGTCTGCCTTTGTGAGTGAATATGAGAATAAGTTCCTCAACGGGGTTACAACGCAGTATGACCATGTCAAATTTCAGTCCCATTGTTGTGTCATTTAAGATCACAGAAAGTATATCGTTGACATTTGCCCTGGAAACATCAAAACACGTCAGGTTATGGGCCAAATGCGACAAACTGGGACTAGAATATATGGACGTCTGATGACTTGCACTGCACGGTGGACGAATGATCCTTTTCTCCCACGCTTTTAAATAACGAGGACAGAGAGAAACTGATCTGACGAGAAACCCTTTTTTAAAAATCTGACATAACCTTTTGTACTGTCCACTCTACTACCAACCTTGATGTCATCTGAAAACTCACTGACCATGCTTTCTGTATTTTAATCTAAATCATTTGTATGAATGTAAAACAGAAGTGGGCTCAGCATCTATCCCTGTAGAACGAAGCTGGTCAAAGTCTTCCAGTCTGGGAACTACTCTCCACCATCGTTTCCATCCAACTAGCATTAAATTAATTTTATATCTTATCGGAAAGTTCACGTTGAATTCAATGTGATCTAACTTTAAAAATTAATCGACCATGTGGAATCTTTTAAAAGGATTCATTAAAGTTCAACTGAACAATGCCGACAACTTAGTCCTCACCAATATTATTGGTTACGTCCTCAAAAAAAAACAACCGTGTTTGTGAGACACAAATTAACTCGCACAAAACCATACTGATTATCCCTATTCATTAATCGTCTCTCAAAATGCTTATAAATCCTATCGCTGAGAATTACTTCCAACAACTTTGCCACGAGCTGAGCCAGCCTCACAGGTCTATGGTGTTCAGTTTTCTCCATTCATCCCATCCTCAACAAAACCGCCCCCAAACTATTCGGTATATCACTTGCAGTAATAGATGTTGCAAATATTTCTAACAAGGGCCCAACAGTTTATTTCCCTGATTTCCCACAAAGCCCTGGCTGCACGAGATCAGATCCTAGAGAAATATTCAATTTTATATTTTCCAAGTCCTCCAGAACTTTCTCTTTTCAATGTGAACTACTTTTAAAACATCAATATTTGTAGCCGCCATTTTGCTCTCCACGATATAATCTAATGCGAAATGAAATTTTAATATCTCTCCCACCTGCTGACGTCCAAGACAAATATGAGTTCTTACATCTTTTAGGGATCCTATTTGGTCTCCAACTCTGAATGCAATTATAAAATCTTTTTCGATCATCCTTAACTTGGTGCACTAAAGCGATCTAATATGCTCACATTGTCTTCATGATTTCCTTTGAAGAACGCTCCTCCACGCCTTATATTGTTCAAGAGATTGATTTGAGACAACATGTTTACATGGAAACTGTGAATTATTTTAATATAAGCTCTGAGACGATAAGTCCTTCATCCCTGCGATCAACGTTATTCTAATAGAATCCCGACAATGTGGGAACAGGCAATTCAGCCCAAGAAGAACCCATGAAACATGCGAAGGTCATTTTACTCAAACTCACACCTCGACCCGATTCCTGTAACACTGCATTTCTCATGGCCAAATGACGTCATATCTTTCCTATGTTGAGGAAACCCAGGCAGACACGGAAAGAATGT
The DNA here is from genome assembly GCF_037043375.1 of Chiloscyllium plagiosum. NCBI lineage: Eukaryota > Metazoa > Chordata > Chondrichthyes > Orectolobiformes > Hemiscylliidae > Chiloscyllium > Chiloscyllium plagiosum. The sequence goes on along the minus strand of NW_028270188.1, from coordinate 7,094,271 downwards.
GCAACCTGCAGACAGTCGCCCAAAGATGAAATTGAACCAGTGTCGCTGAGGCTGGAAGACAACAGTGCTGAGCACTGAGTCAGCCACTGTAAACCTCCTATCCACCACTCATAATATATCTTCCCTTAGACATGTGTCCAAAAGCTACTCCCGATTATCCAAATGCATCTGACGAGAGCCTCTTATTGCGTCTGTTGCAAAACTTGGTGGTTGGTTTTTAACTCGCGTGAATGAATGCTGACATTGCATTTACCCTCCTAACAGCCAACAGAACCTGCATGTTAAACATAAGAGAAATCTCAACTGGATCTCTCAACTGCCTTTAAACTATAGATCTCTGAAGCCTTTCCCCGTCACAAAGTGGTCGAGGCCTCTAATCATTCCATGACCTCACGCTTTATGACCTCACGCTTTTTCACAGTGTTCTATCTGCAACTTTTTTTATCCAAGCACTCAGCCCGTCCACGTTTTTCTGCAGCCTATCCGCTTGCTCACTGCGATCTGTCCTTCCACCTGTCATTGTGTATTCTGCAAATGGACCAACAATTCTGGAAAAGTCCCCTTCACCCAACTGTCTGCCTTACGCCAGTCAACCAAAACTCAAGCCATGCCACTATTTTGCCCATAATACCAGAAACTCTTATTTTGCATCTTCTGATACCGCACCTTGACAAATGTCTGCTGGAAATTCAAGCTGATCACATTCACAGATTAGACTTTTTCTCACTTGCTCATAATCGCCTCATAAAATTCTAATATATTTATCCTTGAGAACCTATTCTGATGCTTCAAGTACTGCGTTATCCCATCCTCACATTGACCTCTCATGCGTTATTAAATCCAAAATTGATGTGTTTGACATTTATCTCAAATATTAAAACTTTGCTTTCAGTCCTGAATGTCATGAACAACTAAGTCCATTCGCAGTTGAGATATGTGAACTCGCAATGTCTCAGCAGGCTCGATGAGAGAGTGAATTCCTTCCCCCAGTGGATCCCTCTGCTGTCTCAGCAGGGTCATGAGTGAGCTAACAGTTTTTCTCAAAAGAAGGAGGTAAATATGTTCTGTCCAGTGCAAACTCGCTGGTGTACTGAGAGTTAAGATAATCGCCTGAACCTCGTCCTACAATGAAAACCATTGAAGTGTCTCTCATCTTGTGATGGAACACTGGTCCTGCAGAGACTGCAAGCACATCCCACACATTAGATATTTGATAGGTCTCTCCTCAATTTGAAGACATTCATGATAAAAAAAGATCCCAAGGAACTTGTATAGTGATTTCCACAGTCTGAGCATCTAAAAGGTCTCATCTTTGTGAACACGCTGATGTCATGTCAGCCCCAAGAACATTTGCAGCACTTCCTACTCTGGGCTTTGAAAAGACCTGTTAATAATGTTGATGGGACTTCACGTCGCTCGGACATTTGTAGCACGTCCTACACTTGTGGAATTGAAGGTGTCTGTCCTCCGGGTGAGCACGTGGATCGGACGTCAGGTCCCCAGAAGTTTTAAAGGACTCTCATTCGTGTGAGCACGTTTCCCATGCATTAACTGCACAGAGGTCTGATAATATTTTCTAAAGTCTGGACAGATAAAGGGTTTCTCATTAGTATGAGCATTGTGTTAGATAATCCAATCAACGGAGGTTTTAAAACATTTTATGCAATCCAGACATTGAGATGATTTCTCTTCATTGTGATCGAGCAGTGGTCGCAGCAGAGAGCTTGTTCCAGATATATTGCTTTCATGAGGATCAAGCTCAGATGGAAAAATGAATCCTCACATGTCTACAGTCTCACCTAAATATGACTGCAGTTGTAGTTTGTCAGCTCTGATGATAGCAGAAGCCTTGTCCACACACCCAACAAGTGAACGATTCTCTCCCACTGTAACCGAAGCCTTTTCATTCCATGTTCTATCTCTGATCAAGTTCTATTTGGGATAAAATGCGCGATTTGATCAGATCATGTTGGAGTGATTGTTTTTTTCTTTAAATATCGCCCTTCTAATATGCTCCGAAATTGATGTATATTTTTTAAAATAAAGAGAATGAGAAAGAGTCTCTCACAGACTCTGGATTGTGCCTGAGGTTAGGGATTGAAGTTAAGGGATTTAGACACCAACAATCTGACCGGAATTCTGCCAGAATCTTTCATAAACACAACCTCCACTACTGCGAAGAGCCCATCATTTGGAATGAGGCTTGTGAGTCAAACGGTAGAGAGACAAATAGGAGGAGGCATGGTAGCTGAGAGTGTGATAGGTGGGTTGAGGTGGGGGCAATAGTGATAGGTCGGAGAGCAGGGTGGAGCGGATCAGCGAGAAGGAAATTGTACAGAGAAGAAAGGTCATGAGATCGGTGCCAACTAGGACATTTAGATCTGGGATAAGATGGGGGAAGGGAAATGAGGAATATATTGAAGTCTCCATTGGTGCCGTGTGGTTGGAGGGTCCCTATGTGAAAGATGAGGCCTTCTTCCTACGGGCGTCGGGTGGTAAAGGTGTAGCGATGGTGGATGCCCAGGACCTGCATGTACTTAGGCTGAGTGGGAGGGAGAGTTGAAGTGTTCGGCCACAGGGCAGAGATGACATTTGGTGTGGGTGTCCCGGAGATGTTCTCTGAAGCGTTCAGCAATTAGTCACTCTGTCTCCCAAATGTCGTGAAGACTGCATTGGGAGCAACGGATAGAGTAAATGTCATGTGTGGAAATGCAGGAAAAACTCTGATGGATGCGAAAGAATCCTTTGAGTCTTTCGACGGAGTTGAAGGCGGAGGTGTGGGTGGATTTTCCAAATCCTGTGATGGAATGGAAGGTGCCTCGAGGGGAGGGTGGTTTGGTGAGTGACGTGGACCTGACAAGGGAGTCACAGACGGAATGATCTTCACAGAAAGTGGCGAGAGGTGGGGAGGGAAACACATCTCTGCTGGTGGCGTCCGTTTGAAAATTGGGAAATGGTGGAGGATGATATGATGTCAATGGAGTTTGGTGGGGTGGAAGCTGATGACCAGGGGATTCTCCCTTTTCCATAGATGGAGGGGGTGAGTCTTGAGTGCGGAGTTACTGGAAGTGGATGAGATGCGCTGGAGCGCAGCATCGGTCACATTGGTGGAGAAATTGCCTCACCACTGACTCAATCTTCACCTTGAAAATTGTCTGAGTCTGAACCAGTTACATCATGACTATGGAGACATACTTCACCTCATTAACATCATACGGCTCTTTGACATCTCTGCTCATCTGCAGCTCAAACTCTCTTCCATCTCTTTGGACTAAGCTATCGTAATGCAATTCCATCCGTCCTGTCACATTCCCTTTCAACTCTGATCAAACTTCCTCTGCCTCTATACATGCGTGTACTTGATCTCTGTTCAGTGTTTTATTGTAACTTATTTGAATGAGGTTTTTACCTGCCCATTTTCCCAACCGGGTGCTGCTGCCTTCGAAGCTTTATCTTTCCACACGGGCTCTCACATGATGGAAGGGAAGGGGTTGTAGGTTGTTCACCCAATGATGCAATCCTGAGGTTTTCGAACAACTCTGCACGAAGGAGTATTCGCAACAGGGGTTCTTCACAGATCACCCCTCAGCTACTTCTCAAAGGTTTCGTCATTTTATTCAAATTTTTAAACTCCATCTATCGTTGTCATGTCCTACAGCCCACTCAAGAATAACTAGAGATGGTCAATAAATGCCAACTCAGCCAGCGAACCACACCAACATTTTATTTCTTTTTTTAAAAAAGCTCTCTCAGATATCTACCTTCCCTCGAATTCCAACCTGTCATCATGGTCGATTTTAACTCTTTCATGTCTGGCGCCCGAAACGTCATGTATCAAGGCCATAAAGCATGAAATCTCTTCCCTCAGGAGATCGCAGAATGCCATTAGGTCAGGAGAAACTCACCAAGTGATGTAGAAAAACTGTGATACGAGTTGAAATCCACGGCAGTAAATTGTATCAATCCTCCATCATGCTTTTCATTTAATGGAAACTTCAAAGCTTTTCCTCTGAAAGGAGTTTAAGCAAATTTTGTTCGCAGTCACATAACGAGATATTGGGAAGCTGACAAAATGTAATATCAAACAAGTGATCAAACAAGGAGGTTTCAAGCAGAAGTTTAACCACAAAAATCTGGTCGCATCACAAATCTCGGATCATGGAGTTTGTTCTACACGAGGTTATCATTTTCTTGTCAGTATAAAAGTAACACATTCGCGCATGCATCCGCAGCTCAGTGATTCGTGCTCTAGTCTTGTTTGCCATTGGACATGAAAATTCCACTGGGGCCTTGCTGTATTTTCTCACATATACTGCAGCAAACAGCTGAACGTGCTTTCACACTGTTATTCGGAATCATTTCTGATGAAAAAGCGTGAAGTCATTCTCTCCAGAGCTAATCTGTTTGAGTTTGGAATTCCATTTCTGTATTTCACCTTCGAGAACATGAGGATAACAAGCAGCTGATGCGAAGAATGCGCCATTTTGACAGGAAGAACAACGTGACACAGTACAAGCCGGAGAGCAACGGGGAAACAGTTGGGGGTGGGGTGGGGGAAGTACGGAAGCGGCTGAATGCTTCTGTTGCTGACGTAGTGACAAAACAACTACGGGAATCCAAAGAAAACAGGCAGGGCCTGGAAGAACACTGGAAGCCAGACTGCCTCAGGAGGTATACGTTCAGCATTTATCAATACTTCATAGCTGGGCCTGTCCTCCAATGGCAGCCTGCTGCCGGTTTACCCCTTTGCTGACGTAAACAGACTTTGGTTTTAAAATCTAAAGTGAAGGAAGAAGAAGCCAAATGGTTAAAAACATTGCAAAGGAAACCACTGAGGTCCTGGTGGATAAAGCCATTAGAAAATACAAGGCGGGGTTTCATGGGGTGGTGGAACAGACCAAGAGATCACGTGGCGTGAAAAACTCAGTTGTGTCTATATGGAAGTTTTCCAGATGATGCGAATTTGGTGAGAATCTATAACTCGAGTTTAGAACCTCAAAACCAGTGATGGATTATAAAGAAAAATTTGGAGCACGACTTGTTTTGTTTTCATTCTACAGTTATTAAATCGGGAATGATTCTTTTCAGTGAAAAGTAGTTTCAATAGCTAATTCTAAAATATTTATAAAGTTGCGAACAGACACACAAAGAATGAATTTAAACGGGACAGAGAGTCTGCGCTGTAGAGATTGGGTTGTGTTAAGTGCACACTCTCTAATTTGCTACGGTTAATTTGAAAGAAATTGTATCACACCGACAATTGAGTATGACTAAGTGTGAAAATATCCAAATGTTAGGAAGGGTTTTGCAGCTTGATCTGAGTCAACTTCTATAAATTCTCTAAGAACTGAATTGTTTGTGTTAACTCTGCATTAAAGGAAAGTTGGTTAGTTCAGTCCGTTGCAAAACGGTTTACAATAAAAAGTGATACCAACAGTGTGGGATTAATTCTCGCAACGTCTCAGTTGACCATTCTGATCCTGATATCCCCACTCACCTATTCCATTCAACGATGGCGAGAATCAAAGGGAAATTAAACCACAGTGTGTTTGTACTGATCTGTCGATATCACGCACCTTAATTTTCATTTGTTGCCTTGGACATTTCGCTGCAATCACAGCGAAGGGTTTGAGTTCTTTTGCTGCACACTCATCTTCCCCCAAAATATCCAGTGACAAGACTCAGATATATTCCTGTTTGAATTCTGTAAACTTCACAGCAGCAATTTAAAATAACTTTATCATTTCGATTCGAGTTTTTCCAACACCATTCAAAGTTCCAATGAGATAAACATCATTCTTTTTGCATTCTTTTAATAACCAGAATGAGTATACAACAATTGCAACAATATGAAACGAGCTCCGCGTCCTTTCCACAGTATAACACATTTGAAAAGTGTGGTGCTGGAAGAACACAGCAGGCCAGGCAGCATCCGAGGAGCAGGAGAATTTATTCAGGAATTCCTGCTCCTCCAATGCTGCCTGGCCTGCTGTGTTTTTCCAGCACCACACTTTTCAACTCTGGTCTCCAGCATCTGCAGTCCTCACTTTCTCCACAGTATAACACAGTGCAGGATCAGCGTTATGAGAAAGAGAATCCATCTCAAACGTCATCTCGGTATCTCTGTTGAGAGATGGATATTCTCCTGGGGAGTATTTCTGACTGTTTGTAGGTAACAGAGGCATTTCCCAAGGACAGAAGACTCCACAAAATCAGAAGTTAAATTTTTAGAGTAAAAGCTGTTTTACTCAACGCAGTGTTGCAACGTTTAAATATATATGCACACACATACATGCATATATGCACACACCCATTTATATTTATGTGTGTGTGTGAGAGTAAATGTGTGTGTGTGTATGTGTGTGTGTGTGTGTGTGTGTGTGTGTGTGTGTGTGTGTGTGTGTGTGTGTGTGTATAAGAATTGAGATGGTTGGGAATAGATGGTCAGGCAATTGAATGTTCTTCCTAAAGAATGTGGGAGGTAACAGTCACCAATAGTGTCCCAGATATCTGCATCTGTGGGAACTGCACCCAGACCTAGTTCCTTGGAAACTGTGTTGGGGAACTGATGTTAGACGTTGGGTCATTCTGGAGACTGAGGAGGTAATTGAGATGAGTCATAGGCAGGCCGTAACATCTCAGGTACAAGAAAAAGGTCGATGGGTTTCAGGCGGGAAACGAAAAGGGAACTGCCAGACGGTGCATGCATCCCCATTGGCCGTGCTCCTCGGTTACAAGCATATTTATATTTTTGAGGGGGAATGACTTACCAGGGGTTAAACATGGAGTACAGGTCTCTCGCACAGGGATTTTTACTTTTGATCAGAACGGTAGGGGAGAGAGGAGGAGACATCATAGTGAGGGGAACAGATTGCAGATTCAGTGGGTACGGGACACACGGATGTTTGGAATGTTGCCTCCCAGCTCACAGTGTTTGTGATGTCTCGCATCGTGTTTTTGCGATTCTTAACGGGGAGGGGGAACAATCCCAAGTCATGGTCCACATATGCACTAACGACATAGATAAGAAAAGGCATAGTGACATCTTCGATCCAGATCAAACAGTCGTTCTCTCTGATTTGTTACCTGTTACACATCGTACTGAGATGAAGAATACGGACAGAGCTTTTGAAAATGCGGCTACTGGGATGGTGCAGGCGGGAGGGATTCGGACACCTGGACAATTGCGTCCCTTTCTGGAGTAGGTGGTACCTCAACAAATAGGATGGTTTTCACCTGAACCACAGGAGAACCAAAATCCTGCGTGATGGGGGCGAGGATAATTTGCTAATACTCTTTAGGAAACGAATTCAGCAGCCGAATGGGAACCTGAATCGTAGCTCAATTGTACACGAGGTTTTGATTAGTGAGGACATAATTATGTTTTCTGGTTTGCAAGAGTGTACTGGCAAGGATGAAGATGGTTTGAAGGGTGTTTACTTCAACACCAGGCGCATCTGGAATAATGTAGGAGAACGTAAAGCATGGGTTGTTAACTGGGATTTCGAAGTTGTGGCCATTTTAGAGACATGAAAAGAGCAGTGAAAGTGGGTGTTCCTGGTGCCGCAGTCTCGATTTTTCAGTAAGAGCAGGGAAGGTGGTTAAAGAGGATGAGGTGCGGCATGATTAGCCAAGGACAGTATTACGGTAGCAGAAAGGATATTTGATGAGCACTCTACGGAGTCTACCGACCTAGAATGATCTGATATCAGACTCAGTAAAGGAGAGATCCCTGCGAATGGAGTTTTCAATAGCCAACTGAAATGTCCCAGAGATATAGAGTAAAAGATTGCAAAGATGATTCGGGATAAGAGCAAAAATAACTGGGTAGTTGTTCCGGGGAACTTTAACTTTTCAAATATTGATTGGAAAAGTTATAGTTTAAGTAAATCTGATGGGTGAATTTTTGTCCAATGTGAGCAGGAGGGTTTCCTGACACAGCATATAAACAGGCCAACAAGAAGAAAAGCCGCATTGGATTTGGTACTGGGTAATGATACAAGCCATGTGTTCGATTTGGAGGGAAGTGAGCACTTTTCGTGATAGGAACAGGTTTATATTGTAGGGCAAGAGGTATTGCTGGGAGAAAGGTGATTAGGCAAGAGTTAGGGTGCATAAGATGGAGAAATTAACTACAGGTGTTGGGTACAACTGAAATCTGGAGATGACTCATGGAGGATACTGCGTGCCCTTGATAAGTATGTATGCATCATGCAGGGAATATGTGGTCGTGTCAGGGAGCAGTGTCTACTGAAAAAGTTGAATCTCTTGTCAAGAGGGAGAAGGAGGCTGATGTAAAGATGAGATGTTCAGTCTCAGATTGGATGCTTGAGAATTAAAAACTAACTAGGAAGGACCTAAAGAGAGAGCTAAGTCGAGCTAAGACGGGACATGAGATGTCTTTGGCTGGCAGGATGGAGGAAAGCTGAGCTGAAAATGTGTTGCTGGAAACGCGCAGCAGGTCAGGCAGCATCCAGGGAACAGGAGAATCGACGTTTCGGGCATAAGCCCTTCTTCAGGAATGGAGGAAAACCCTGAAGCTTTTTATTTGCATTTCAGGAACACATGAATGACTAGGATACGATTAGAACCTGTCAGGAACCGTAGTGGGAGGTTGTCCGTGGAGTCCGAAAAAAGGTAAGGCGCTGAATGAATATTTTTTTTATCAGTGTCACAAATGAAAATAGAGAATGATGTCATGGAGAATATTGAGATACAACCTATAGGAATATACGGAATTGTTGTTCGTAGGTAGTTTGTTTTGGCAATTCTTGAAAATGTTAAAATAGACCTGTCTCTTGGGCTTTTATGGAATGTATCCTAGGATTCTCTGGGAATCGTGGGTGGAGATTGCTGAAATATTTAACTATGAACTTTGTGTCATCTGTGTCTATGCGATTAGCGTGAGAAGACTCAAATTTAGCAAATATTTTCCCCTTCTCCAAGATGAGGAGTAGAGAAATCTCTGGTAATTGTAGAACAATGAGCCTTTGTTTCGATGAAGGTAAAGTTTTGGAAAAGTTATGAGAGATAGGATTTATGATTATCTAATAAGGAAGAAGTTGATTTGGGATAGTCAATTCGATTTTGTGAAGAATAGTTTGTGCTTCACAAACCTTATTTAGCTGATTGAGAATGTGAGCAAATCGGTGGATGAGGGTGAAGCGAATGAAATGGTAGAAATGGTTTTCACGAAGGCATTGATAATATTCCCCACGGTAGGCTATTGCATAAAATACGCAGACATAGGATTGACGGTTATTTAGCTGTTTGGATCAGAAAATGGGACCTGAAAGAAGACAGATGGGAAAACTTCGTCCTGGAGTTCAGAAACGAATGGTATACCAGAAGGCTTTTTTTTGGTTTCACTGCTGTTTGTCATTTGTATAAATAATCTGGATTAGAGCATGGAATGATAGGTCAGTAAATTAGCCATTGGCTCGAAGCTCGATGGAGTTGTCAACTGTGTCAAATGCTGCTGCAGGTTGCAGTGGGACATCTACAATGTGCAGAGCTGAGCTCAGAGGTGGCGAATAGAGATTAATGTGGGAAAATGTGTGGTCATTCACTTTGGAAGATACAACAAGAATAAAGAGTTCTGGGCTAAATGTCATATTCTTGGAGGTTTGGGTGAGCAGAGAGATTTCAGTGCTAATGTGCATAAAACGCTGAAAGTTACCACCCATGTTGATAGGTTTGTTGGGAAGGAGCACGTTGTCTTAGATTTATTGGGCGAGGAATTGAGTTTCACAGCCATGAGGTCATGTTGCACTCCAGAAATTCTCTGGTGTGGCTGCACTTGTGAAGTTGCATACAGTTCCAGTCGCGACATCATTGGACGGATGTGCAAGCATTTGAAAGGGTGCAAAGGAGATTTACTACGATGCTGTCTTGTATGGAGGGAACGTCTTACGAGGAAAGACTGAGGGACTTGACGTTGTTTATGATAGAGATAAGAAGTTTGAGAAGTGATTTAATAGAGACATACAAGATGATCAGAGGTTTGGTTAAGGTGGAAGTGAAGGACTTTATTCTTCAAATGGTAATGGTTGGCACAAGGGCACACAGTTTAAAGTTGAGACGGATAGATGGCGAGGTAGGTTTTTTCTCAGTGAGTAGGAAACGTGCAGAACGCCTTGCATTCATCAGTCGTAGACTCACCAACTTTCAGGGCTTTTAAATGATCAAGGGATAATCTTTTGAGTTACAATGATGAAATGTCGTTAAGCTGGACTTCTGATTAATATCGCAGGTTGCTTGCATCATCAAGGGCCAAAGACTCTTTATTGCACAGTAATATTCGGTCCTCAAACTGTTCTTCAGCCTGATGTTGCAATCATCCCTGGTCACTATCAGCGAAATGAGCGCCTGGGGAAGATCAATCCCGCAATTTCGGCAGCTCACACACTTCTAATCTGTTATAGAAGCACGGCAACTTGATCAATTGCCTTGCTAGAGATGGCACCAGAGGACGCCTAACGGCTCCCGATCTTGCCACTGAGATCATGAATCCAATTACTCATTTTTTTTGCTATGGATCTGAAAATAAAATCAGCGTAGAGGTGGATGCACTGAGAATGGATCATCGATCGTGTCGCATCAGGTTTTTTTAGATTAGATTACTTACAGTGTGGAAACAGGCCCTTCGGTCCAACAAGTCGACACCGATCCGCCGAAGCGCAACCCACCCATACCCCTACATTTACCCCTTTAACCTAATACTACGGGCAATTTAGCATGGCCAATTCACCTGACCCGCACATCTTTGTGACTGTGGCAGGAAACCGGAGCACCCAGAGGAAACCCACGCAGACACAGGGAGAACGTGCAAACTCCACACAGTCAGTCGCCTGAGTCGGGAATTGAACCCAGGTCTCGAGCGCTGTGAGGCAGCAGTGCTAACCACTGTGCCACCGTGCCGCCCACAGGTTCAGGAAAAGGACAGAGAAAAATGTGGCGAAAAACAGATGTTACTGAATATAAGTTTACCGTACCTTCTTGCGTTGATCATGGACAATTTTACATCGCCACTGTCATGGGATTTTCCTTCCATCAGTTTCAACTCGTCACAGAATTCGATTCACTGACACTTCTCCAAGTTCCTTTGGACAGTTCATCCGCACAATGCCCACATTGCACACAACGTCAACAATCTTCAGCATTACGACATCCAAGAGCCCGTGGTTTGTATAAATAGTAGAGATGCAGCAACGTTATGCAGGGGCAAATTGAATTTCAGTTTAGATTAGATTACATTCCCTACGGTGTGAAAACAAGCCCTTCGGCCCAACCAGTCCACACCTCCAAAGAGTAACCCGCCCAGGCCCATTTCCCTTTGACTGATGCACCTAACACTACGGGCAATTTTGCATGACCAATTAATCTGATCTGCTCATTTTTGGATTGAGGGAGGAAACCGGAGTACCGAGAGCAAACCAAGGCAGACACGGGGAGAACGTGCAAACTCCACCCAGACAGTAGCCCAAGGTTGGAATTGAATCTGGGGCACTGCTGCTCTGAGGCATCAGTAGTCATCACTGAGTCACCGTGCCACTGATGATGTAGTATCACATTGTCCTCATTATGTTCGTGTTAAAAAACCTGGGCCAGAAACAGCACAGACAGGAAGGAACATGAGGAGGCCACGCCTCCCGGCCCGGCCATTCAATATCATCATGGCTGAGCCAGCATATTAATTTTTTTCAGCTTATCAACATCATCGTGTTGCCTACTGGCTAACAGATATTTATCGAGATCGACCTTCAACAGACATCGAAATTGTTCATTTGTGAAAAAAGAAGGTACCTTTTCAAGACAGTTGGGATCCTACATGCGTAATACCGGATGTGCAGAGGAGTCTGCTCTGATCACGTTTCAAACCAAATTCGACAGTGGTGGAGCTCGAGCACACGACCTTTGAACAGGAACTTCAATAACCACGTAGAACTCTTGCGCCACACAGCCGGATGAGCAAATGTACCAAAACACACAGGGTTACCTTTGACTTGGGACTCCCCATTCACGTATGTCTGCCTTCGTCACAATTTCCAGTACCTGCTGCTTATCCAAGTGTCTTTTCAAATGTTTGGCTATATAAAACTGAAAAGGTCTGCTGACACTTAGCTTTACCACACTTCCATATAGTGAATTCCAGATAAACAACACTGTCTGGGTGAAAACATTTATCCTAAATATCCTCTTTATCCCTTGTCTCTTGCTTTTCATCTGTGCCACTGGTTATTATTACTTCCCAAAAACATGCTCATTTCTGTCACATATATCTGTCCTCTTCATAATATATGCATGTTTATCAGTTTCTCACACAGCCTTCTCTGCACTGACATAATCAGCCGCAGCCTGGCTCGTCTACCTTCACAACGGGAATGGTCCAGCCATTGTCATTCTTATCATCTCCCATGAACACCATCTCCTGCAATCAGACGCTTCCTGCAGCCTACAATGGTAAAAACGTTCTCTGAAAAAAAGCCAAAATGTATGAACAGAATCATTCGCTCTTGGAAATCTGTGGAGAGAAAGGAGAGTTAATGTTTCGAGTCCAATGATCCGTCTTTGGAACTAATGGGACGTGCGGTTGGGTAAAGAATGTGGAAGAAGGCGGACGGGTTCTGAAATGATTGAACTCGCTGCTGGGTCCTGAATACTGCATAGTCTGTCAGTAGAAAATGATGTGCGAATCTTCCAGCTTGTGCTGTGCCTTGAAGTATCACTGCAGCAGACCGGAGTCTGAAATCGTGCCTTCGGAACACAGTGCAACATTCAAGTGACAGGAGACTGGAAGATCAGGATAACTTTGATTAGTTCCATACAGAACGTAGGTGATCTCAGCTTTGTCACTGACTGTGTTTTTCACTCCCCATTGTGGAGAGATAACATTCTGAGGAGGAAATACAGCTGCCTGGATTGAATGAAGTGCAGACAAAGCACTGAAAGGTGTGTCTGGAATGTTACACATTGAGAAGAGATATCATAACCTAGCAGGACTTATTGCTTAGAACCTAGAACATTACAGCGTAGTGCAGGCCCTTCGGCCCTCAATCTTGCACTGACCTGTGAATAAAAATGTGATGCCTATCTAACCTTCACTGTTACATTATTATCCATATGTATGTCGAATGCACATTGAATGCCCATATACTCAGTGGGTCTACGATTGTTGCCGGCACAGCTATCAATCGCCATTCAATTTAATGCTATGCCTCTTCGTGTTGGCCTTCACTATCCGAGGAAAAAGGCTCTTACTGTCCACTCCATCTAACCTTCTGATAATCATATAAGTCGCGATTAATTCACCTGTCAATCTTCTTCTCTCCGACGAAAACAGCCTCAGGCTCCTCAGACTTTGTTTTTAAGACCTTCAAACCACACCAGTCAACATCCTAGTAGACCTCCTTTGAACTCTTTCCAGAGCTTTCACATCTTTCCAAAATTCAGTGACCAGGATTGCATGCAATACTCCAGATGGAGCCCTACCAGGTGGTCAAGCCACACCTTCTGTGATTTTATGGAATGGTGCTGTATTGCAAGTTGCTGGGATGCAAGGAATTCTGGACCAGGGGGTCGCGAGAGAAAATGTCCTGCATTGTGGTGGCAAGGTGTGGAGTTCAGTGGGATTGGATATTGGTGAAAGTGGAACAGAATGTATACCTTCCACCGCTTCCTGCTTCCAGTAAGCATTTCAATTCGGAACATATCTATCAAATAGCTTGCATTCCAACATGGGCACAGGGTATGGCTTGCAGAACAAACGTGTTTTCACTTTCACTGACACTGTGCCTCTCCGAGAGCGTGTTCCTTCCCCACACTGACTCATACAGCACCGTCCTTCCTGAAACATATCACATCGATAATGGAAGCAGATGTTTAAGTAACCCCCGTTTGGGAATGAAATGAACAATTTACAATTCCTAAACTTGTTTAATTTGTTCATTTGGCTAAAACTAGAATCTTGTGTGAAGATCTGCAAGTCACATTTTCGGATGGGTGTTAAAAAATGAAGAAAAAATATACAAACGACAAAACCTCGGAGGGAAAGAACTGATAGAATCCCTACACTGCAGACAAAGACCGTTCGGCCCATTTAATCTGCACATTGAATCTGTGAGCAACAGAACTCACTCATATATCAGCCTGAGACAAAGCCTTGGAAACAAGAACAATTTATTATAGCCTTGCAAGTGCCGGACACTACTGCAATCAAGGATAAATGCGCGCGAAAACAGAGCATGTTAGCTTTTTTATTCAGTTTACAAGTTGCAGAATCACGCCTCCCTTTTCCAATCCCATCATAAACCCACTTGTTTTTTTTCCTCTCTAGTTATTTTCTTATCTGGCCATCCTGCTGTCCTTGTATGATTGCATTTTTTGTTCCTTGTTTGTTACAGCTTGTTCTTTTATCCAGTTTCTCTTACCATACTGTAAGCTTTATTGTGAAATGCCCCTGCTGTTTCTTTTTGTGGTCAACTACAACACTTTAAAGTTATTTCCTAGCTTAAAACTATTTTCTTTAATAGACCGTTTATATTCATTAAAGTCTTAGCCTAAAGTATGCTACATGCTCCAAGAATTCCGCGACCGTTTGTATAATGTCCCATCCCCGCAACACCCTACCCCCCACATCCAGAAACTACATTTCTAATCTCCCACAATTCCCCCTTTTTCTTTTTTTAAAACTGTTGTTTCTGCACTTATTAAGTCTCATTTAATCAGTTTTCTTCTGTTCTGCCCTCTTACACCTTTTGGCGATGAGGTTCACAATCTTACATTTCACATTTATGTTGTTCGTCCCTCGAACTCCAGAAGCATTCTTTGACTTTCACTTTGTGGCATATCACCTGCTGATTATAAAAGCACCAGATGATTTATTTGGGTTCCTTCCCCAAGGGATGTCATCAGTCGGCTCATTACCCATTTTAGGACATTGAACCCGACCATCAGACCCACCAATATCAACAATCCATAGATAACCAGATTGACTAAACACCTTCCCCAATTAGTGCATAGGTACCACCTTTCTCTGCCAGAATATAATCTAGAGCGGCATGGTGGCACAGTGGTTAGCACTGCTGCCTCACAGCGCCAGAGACCCGGGTTCAATTTCCATCTCAGGCGACTGACTGTCTGGAGTTTACACGTTCTCCCCGTGTCTGCGTGGGTTTCCTCCGGGTGCTCCGGTTTCCTCCCACCGTCCAAAGATGTGCAGGTCAGGTGAATTGGCCATGCTCAATTGCCTGTAGTGTTAGGTTAGGGGTATGGGTGGGTTACGCTTCGGCGGGTCGGTGTGGACTTGTTGGGCCGAAGGGCCTGTTTCCACACTGTAATCTAATCTAAGCTATCCTGTTCTGAAGAGTCGTTAGCCTAGTGGCAATTATTTCGTTCGTTATGGTTGTTACTTGGGATTGGGTTTCGGCCAACTCATCAGCAGTATTGTTGGTTAACTCTTCCAGGGAAGCCGCTAACTTTTGTATCTTACTCCTGCTCGAGCAGTCCCATACATAGGTATCAAAGTCCAGAGGAGGCGATCTCCTTCAGTTACTTTCCGGGTTACTCGCCTTCCTCCCTGTTTATTGCGAGGTATTTTTGGGGGTCACTTGAACAACCTCATGTGGGGAATTATATAGGCAAGGAAGCAGCAGCCACTCCAACCTTTCTGGTTTTGAGGTAGTGTCTCAACCGAATGGTCCCAGCACTCATTCCCGTTACATCCTCCACACCAAACGTACTTCTCGCCGGGGATAAATGAGTAGGCCTTTAAGGCACCCATCCTATATGTCCCATTCAATACTTGGGGAGTGGCTGTGGCAGTGGCTTGGCTGGTGTAGACACAAGATGATTTTCCTAATCGGAAGGGTGAGGCATCATTCTGATTACAGAAACACATGGTATTTACTGCTCCTTTCGGTTGCGGGGGAACTCTTCGGCCATCGATAGTACCCAGAGTCTTTGGGGCTGGTCGACAGAACCATCCCGCAAAGTTTTAATTACCCCTGTCAGATCTCAATTTTTTTTAATTGTTTGAGCCTGAGTCAAATTGTTGTACATCGTACACTTCTTTGGTCAGTGGTACCACCGTGAGAGGAACTCCGGATGTGGGATCTCCACACATACTCAACAGTCAGTATGTCACTTTAGTTTCGCATAATTCTGACATAAAGTGGTAAAACGATTTTTCCCACCCACCCCCACCCTCTCCCTTGGCAGCTAGCGCCAATGTTATTGTGACATTATAAAGCTGACCACTCATTTCAGCTCACAACCCTATCTGTCTATTCCCCAGTCCTTTATATGTCAGGGAGGAGTGAGTCCATGCAATACTTACAATTGTTTTGGGATACTTTTTTTTATTCAATACTTAATAGTCTCTGATCTCCGTCCATTCATTTTTGCTCAGCTTGACTTACAGAGTGTTGTCTGTAGGATGAGCTTGCCATTCTGCCGAAGGGGAAGGAACGTTCACGGGGCCCTTCACACGAGTGTGATGACTCCACTCTTTTTCAGCAGTTCGGACGACTGTTTCAGTAGTCAGGAGGGTTAGGAACGGTCCCGCCCAGCTTATGTGCAGTTTGGTATCTTTCCAGATTTTGATCAAGCCCCAATAACGCGGTTGTATTTGCTGTACGGCGAACTCAAGTGGAGGTGTTTGGGTCAACAGACCCTTCTTCCTAAGGACAGACAAAGAAGAGACGAGCGCCGCAATATAGTTCTTTAAAAACTTATCATTTAAATCTAATTCCCCTCTTCCACCCAACAAAAGTAATCCAAACACCATCTCATAAGGAGAGAGGTCCAGATCACGCCTAGGCGCAGTCCGAATGTGTAGCAATGCGATAGTTAAACATTTTGTCCATGGTAATCGAGTCTCTAGGACTACCTTAGACAATTGCTTCTTTAAGGTTTGATTTATTCGTTCCACCCCTCCAGAGGAAGACGGGTGCCAAGGGTTGTGGAATTCCCAAGAGATTTCTAATCCCGCCAGTACTTCTTTTAGGATCTTAGAGGTGAAATGGCTACCTTGGTCTGAATCTATGCTTCCCCCCACTGCATATCGATGAATTATATGTTCTAAAAGAGTTTTCACTACTTCCTTCGATGTTGCTGAGGACATTGGAAATGCCTCCACCCACTCAGTTAGGTGATCCATTAGGATGAATAAGTACTTTTGTTTCCCTTCTGGGGGCAATTCTGTGTACTCCACATGTATTCTTTGAAAAGGTTTTACCCTCGGGTTTCTTTCACCTCTTGTCGCCCCCTGTTACTTTCTTATTAATCTCTTTGGTAAGTCGGGCATCCTGGCATACCTGCTTGGCTAATATGTATATCCCTTTACATCCATACTTCCTTTACAGTACGTCACACAAAGCTTGGGAGCCCCAATGACTGCCTTGGTGCCAGGTGGTTAGGATATTTCTCATGACTGGTTTACTTAATAACTCCCTTCCATCCGGGAGCACCCATCTTCCTTGGGTTATCATAGCCATCGTTACAGTTACTGCACTATCCTCCACCCCAACTTTTAAGCCCAGCAATATAATCAAATCCCTACCTAATAGATTACTTCCAATGTCAGGAATATATAGTAATTGTCCTATCACTTCCACATCATTTCTTATAATTAGGGTTGGTTCAAACATAGGCACCAAGAATTCCTCGCCTTTTACTCCGGAAACCCTGAGATTCTTCTCAGTCAATTTAACACCGGTAGGTCTAAAACTTAGGGATTATCGGGCCACTCCCGTGTCCACCAAAACTATTGCCTCCTCCCCTTTAGGTCCGACCTTTAAATTTGCCAAGGATCCCCGGTGGGTCTCAGGAGGAAGGAACTCCTGAATCCTCTAATCTTCATCTAAGGTCATTAGGGAAACGGCTTCCATTTCTCGTGCTAATTCCGGGCATTCCCGTTTAAAATGCCCCACTTTCCCGCAATGGTAACACCCTGCCTGTTGCCTCCTTCTCCAGGTGTCTGACCTTTGTCTTTCGTTTCCTCCCCTATCCTTCCTGTTATCCCTTGATCCCAGTCTCCTTTTTGTTATTTCTTCTATTACCTCCACCATCATTTTGGCTTTCTTTTTCTGCTTCTCGTCTCCCCTTTTCACATACACTTTCTGTGCCTCACATAACAGTTCTTCCATCTGTTTCTATCACTCCATCCATCTAATTTCTGTAATTTATTTTGTATGTCCGGCCATGATTTAGTGACAAACTGGACCTTTAAGAGTCCCTGTGCTATCGGATTATCGGGATCCATTCCCAAATACTTCATTGTAGCCTCCTTGAGCCTTTTAAGAAATGCAGAATGGGTTTCATCCTTCTCTTGTCGTACTTCAATGGCCTTAAAAAAGTACTGTGATCTAGGTGCTGCCTCTTTAATTCCTAATTTTACCATCTCTGGGAGATCCAGTATTGACTCTCTATCTTCTCTGTCATTATTTTCCCAATGAGGGTCAACATTTGGGAATTTGTGTTCTGCTGGGGGCCCTTCTTCCCCAACTGGGTGCTTCTTTCCCCATTCCGATAAAGCCGCTCTCCTAATCATACCTCGTTCTTCCCCAGAAAATAACGTTCCTAAAATTGCCATCAGTTCTCCCCATGTATATAAATTAGGCCCTAGGAATTGATCTAATTGTTCGGCTAGTCCAACCGGATCCTCTATTAAACTTTTCACTTCTTTTTTAAAGATCCTAACTTCATTACTAGTAAAGGGAGCGTTTACATATCCGATTGTACCTTCCCCAATCGGAACCTGTCTTAAGGGACATAATTTTACATTTGCCATTATCTCTGCCCCTCCATTACATCTGGCGGCTCGAGTGATTCTGAGCCCCCTAGGTTCAGCGTCTTTTAGTTCAGAGTCCGTTCCCCTTTCCGTGTTTGGACTCTGTTCTACTTCGGGGGCTGTAGGTTCGTTCCGGGGAGTAGCATATGGGGGCAGCAAACACGTTAAGCGATCCCATTGTGGCTTCCCTTGTTTATTCTTTTTCTGTCCTTTCCCTGATTCATCCGTATTCATGGGACATAATTTTACGCCCCCGCTCCCTATCCAACAAGCCACATAATCGGACTCTTTTTGACTGTATGGTTCTTTTCGATTGACATATATATTAAGATCTTGACACGGCCAATCCTAATCGGACCCATATTTGGGCCAAAAAATACCAGGCGCCTTAATACTTTTTCTAGTCCAAACGAAACAACAATAGTTTATTGTTGTTTCTCTTATCTTTCTCCCGCGTCCGGGAGTTGTGTTCCCAATTACACAACATTCTCTCCAAAGAACGACCAGGCGGGATATATCCCCTTTAACGACACTTACAAATCGATCCTTACACAGGCAACGCCCCGTTAATTTAATTAATCTTAACGAGGTCCGGTGTCACTTTCTTCCACACCCCTTCAGGATACTGACTAGATACCTTACTCATCTGATTAATATGACCAATTATATGCTTTTTTGAGACTTAAACTTTTCTCCATAAATCACTTTTATGTAAGGATAAACGAGATTATTTAGAAACTGATAGTAAAGCAGTCATGATCTGTAAAAAGAACAGGAGTTTACATTTTATTTCATAATCTGTAAAATCCTTAACCTTAAAAGAAATCATGTTAAAATTTCCATAGTAGAAATCAGATTCAAAACAGTCCCGGATCTCAAGCGCCAGGGAACAAAGCACAAACATTCAATCACCAATAATGTGCATTCAAACCGAATCACAAAGGGTTAAACTTTCTACTAGCTGCACAGCTCTTTCTTTCTCTCTCTCTCTCTCTCTCTCTCTCTCTCTCTCTCTCACACACACACACAAACACACACAGAGACACAGACATCGTGTCTCACAGACACTTTGAGCTTCCTGCAACAACCCCTGTAGCTTTTGAATGTTTTTCTGGATGTCTGGCCATAAGTTAGTTACGAAGTGAACCCTCAGTAGCCTTTCAGCTACTAGCCCTTCCAACACGGGCTGTTTTCCATTGACAGATCCTTTATTTTATATATCGCCAATTCCCCATACTTTCGTACGTCCCGACCACCAAGGCCATAATTAAAGGTCTCTTTTCTTACCATGGTCTGTGCACAGAGTTACCTGGTCGTTTCGGTGCGCCCTATCCCACGGCAATTCCTGCAGTAAATACTGCCGCCCCCGGTTGCCCGGCTATACCCTTTAAGACATTTCCCTACCCGGGTCATGTGCACAAGAGTTGCCCGACGGAACCTGCCGCGTCTGCTCGCCTTGTTTCCAGGCTCTCCCAGTCTGGACCGTACTCACCCAAACCGCGAATGACAAGCAAGGGAGTCGGAGATCACCAAAGTCGGCGATGTGTACCTCCCCCATCATCCCAAGAGTGTCGAGTGGTCGGAGTTTTGGATCTTGGAACGAGGCCCACAATTGTGAGAAACATAACTCGCTCATAAATCAGCCTGAGACAAAGCCTTGGAAACAAGAACAATTTATTATAGCCTTGTAAGTACCGGACGCTTCTGTAATCAGAAATGCGCGTGAAAGCAGAGCATGTTAGCTTTCTTGTTCAGTTTACAAGTTGCGGAATCACGCCTCCCTTTTCCCATCATATCGTAAGCCTCACTTTTTTTTCTCTCCAGTTATTTTATTATCTGGCCATCCTGTTTGCATTCTTTGTTCCTTGTTTGTTACAGCTTGTTCTTTTATTCAGTTTCTCTCATCATACTATAAGCTTTATTGTGAAATGCCCCTGCTGCTTCTTTTTATGGTCAACTACAGCACTTTAAAGTGATTTCCCAGCTTAAATCTATTTTCTTCAAAAGACCCTCTATATTCATTAAATGTTTAGCCTTAATTATGCCACATGTTACATGCTACAAGAATTCCTGACCGTTTGTATAATGTCCCACCCCCACGCGCAGAAACTACATTTCTAATCTCCCACAAATCCGAAAACGTTCACACTCCACTACCCTTTCTTTCCAATCCCGCACTTATCAAGCATCTACAAAAATTCTCAGCCGATCTGACATCATCAGTGGAGACAAATCAGAGTCAACGCTTCAGTCAAGAACTGTTCTAATGAAGGTTCACTCGACTCGAAATGTTAACTCCGAATTCTCTGATGCTTTAATTCCTATTTTTGTCTCTGATTTACAGTACTTTCATCTCTTTCGCGTTGTATTTACCAACTACCTAACGTGCTAATCACTGGGCACTTTGAAGTAATCTAAGCAGCCAAAGGAAACCCATGCGGAAGAATGCGCAAATTCCACGTTATCAATCACTCCAGGTTAAAATAAAACCTCGTTTCCTGGCGCCGAGAGACAACAGTGTTAACCACAGAGTTGCCTGAAAAGGCAAGCACGTCTCTCGATGGGATTGCCGCGGTGACAGGCAGACTTGCTACCCAGGGCGACTGTGAAAAAGGCAGACCCCTCAGCCTCTATGTCAGGACTGGGCAATAACAACTATTTCACAATCCTAATCCCTTTAAAACCACTGACCTCATAGCTATGTGATCGCTTCAGAAATTCACACCTGAATAGTTCTTCAAGTGATTAGGGTTTCTGACCTTTACTGCGAGTTCAAGATTCCAAACACGTGATGGCTGAAAAGGTGGTTTGTTTCCCAAACACATACTTAAATCTTTCTGCCTCTTAATTCTCTGCATCCCAGGTGATTGACCACTTCATCAAGGGGAATTGTTTCTTTAACTTTAACCTTTCCTTATCCCTTGTTACTTTATACATCTCAATCTTGTCTCCTTTCAATTCCCTCTGCTATAAGAAAAAAAAAGCCAAAACTCTCTTTATAACTGAAACTCCTCAGCTCAGACAATATCTTTATAAATCTCTTCTGAACCGTTTCCCGTGCTATCACATCTCCTTTGGAAAGTGAATTGCAGACTGCACACAATAGTCCAGCTGGAGCCGAATGTACAAATCAAATAAACTATCAGAAAGTCACATACATTTTTCCAGCAAACTCTCTTTTGCTCAATAATATTTTGTGTCCTTTTCAGAGAACATGGAACTTGTACAGTGTGGAAAGAGGCCGTTTACTTCAACAGGTCCACACTGATCATCCGAAGAGTAACTCAATTCGACCTATTTTCCTGTCCTTTTATTGTTTTTTTTTTACCACTAACTAATGCGCTTAACTTACACATGCCTGAAAACGATGCGAAATTTAGCATGGCCAATTCACCGAAATCTTCTCGTCTCCTGATACTCGTGCTCCAAGAATCTTTGGTTCATGCCAGTTAAAGTTGCTACATGAGCTTTGATCGAACAACCACGCCATCTAACAAAATCGATTAGTTTGTAGTTGCCAAAGCTGAGATTGGAGCATGTGCATCCAGCAACAATGACTGCAGCACCACAGATTGAATGGGGTCAATGTGAAATTAAGTGTTAGATTGCGCAGTGCCTGAGGGAACTTGGAGAGGGTATTGAGAGGAGGGTCAGCAAGTGTGTGAGAAAGACAAAAACATCTGACAATGATTCCTTATATATAACAGGCTGACATGTGAGAGAGCAGGTTCTGAAGAAAGAAAATCATCACCTTGGAGAATATTTTCATGTGAAAACAACTGATTCCATGCTGTGCTGATTTAGTACATGTCACATAGAGTAAAAAGGGGAAAATATTACGTACCATGACTCGAATTCTAAATGTACTGATGCAGCCATAAAGCAAGGTGTTGACCGCTGAATAGTAACGCAGCATCACACAAACCAATGTACTTAAAGAAAAACACTTACGGTGGCAGAGGATATGTCAGAAACAGCAACACAAACACAAGAAGACCACTTAGCGAAGTCTCGATTGAGATGTTGGAACTCGGAATGGGCTGAAACTTCAACTGCGATATTTCCAGAGGCTCTGGAGTTTCCATCATTGGATATGATGACGAGTGAGATGAACTGTTTTCCACAGAATATCAAAGGCTGAGAGGATAGCCTGGGATATTGTTGAAATGCATGTTTCAATAGTCATGTAGTTTGACATCATTTACTTCAGCCGTTACCTCACATGTGGAAGTAACCACTGCTGTCAACGATCATATACATTTAAATACCATTGAGAGGAACTGAGTGGTACGGCCGCGAAACTCCCAAATTAATGAGAATACTCAACTTTTTTATTCAACTCAACTCGATACCGAGGAAAAGCACGAAAGTAGACTTAGAATTTTTCAGATCAGCAGTAATCCCATTCAGTGGCTGCGCAGACATAGCGTGAATGAAAGCTTTATGAGAACAAGTGTGTTTTCTTTGCGAAATTGTCCGCTTCACAATGTGGGGACTATTGCAGTAAAGTGGTGACGTTGATTATATTTACTAGTTGTTCACCCTGAGACGGTTACAATTGTTTCTCATGTCCCTGATATCATCACAGACCTGCAGAAAGTGCACTTGAATCAGTGGCTTCATGATTTGCTTGTTTGCAAATCTGGGGGATGTTCATTCGACTGTTCAATGTCTCAAGAACACTGCCGCATTTTATTACACTTGTAAACTCATTGTCCCAAAGTCGAGATGTGCTTTGAGTTCCTTATCTGCAGGAAGAAGAATTTTTCCTCAACAACAATGCACCACTTTCTTATGTACAAGAATGTTTGAAATGCTGAGATGTCTGAACTATTGATATGAAGCTATGCCCATCCTCAATCTATTGTCCACATATAAGTATTGTCGGCTGCCAAGACTTACTGTTGGCAATGTTTCAATCGATTATACCGCAATTCTTTGTTTAACAGATTCGCTTTTAAACAGGGGCTCGGTGTACTAATAGAAAGTACTAAAATGATGAACACAATTCCATCGAGTCATTCAAAAGAATTGACGTCTTCATTAGAAGCATTTTGCAAAGTGAATTGTTCATCTTCTTAAGCTTGATTTTCCTCAATATCTTTCTAAACTGTGCAGTTTCTGAGTACTTTGTAGTCAGAACATTTGAAAGAATTTCATTGTGTTTGGAATTGTGGCAATTCTTAATATACCGATTAATGTTTCCAATTGAAGAATGTAACCGAGAATATCAGAGTCAACCGAAAGGCGCTGTCAGAAGAGGGAAAGATAGAATCGTCTCGCACGCTGCTCTTGTGCACATTATCAATTTTAATCCAACCCGATCTCTGCAATCCCTGGGAGCGAAAAGGAAACAATTAAACAGAGCCCCGTTTCAAATCTGTGAATCTTTAGAAACTCTGGGGGAGGGGAATGAAGGGTGACCTGACCGACTGAGCAGAGACTGTCAAGATACATTCCCCTTCTTGGAGGAGCAGGGGCATTAACTCTGATGTTCTCGAGGCATGAACTGATCTGAGACATTGAAAGGATCCCCATCAGAGCTGTTCCACTCTCGCTGTTGTCACTGTCAGGAACAATAAAACCTGATTCCCTGACCAGGCACCTAACTGTGGCCGCGGTGAAGAAAACACCGACTCTTAACCATTACACCACCAGTGCTATCTCATGAGTTGTTGGACAGCTTCTAAATGTCAAAGCATATGGTGTTTTATTTATCAGGACATAAGTTTGAGCAAGTCGTCGACTGCTGACTGAACGGAAAGAGGCCCATCATCCAAGTTTTCAGTACTTGGCCTGTCGCCATGTTTTCTCAGATTTTTCAAGCACTCGTCAAATGCTATTATCCAGTCACGTTTTACAATGAATGTGACTGAAGGTGAAGATGGACAACTTGTGTTCATACCGCCTCGGTGAGCTGAACCCCATTTCCAATACAGAGGGAAACACACAGACACGTTCTGAGGGGTGACTGAGGTCTCAGGAGAGATCAACCAGAAGGAAGGATTTCACCCAATTGGCTTATTTTGTCTCATTTCAGATTTAAACACCAGAGTCTGGTTACAGCAAAGAAAGGAAGCATTCAGCCATTCCCGTGTCCGTGTTCCTCCCCAATCTAAGCATTGAGCGACGGAGGCAGTGTGCTCTGAGAGAAGGATTCTCACTCATTGGAAACTGCAAGATAATAGATGTTTGGAGAGCCTGTGCATTAGAAACTAGTCGTAACAAAACCAAGCCAGAACTGAAGGCATCATGTGCAGAAGGATGAGAGAATATAATGACGAATCAGACACTGTCCAGGGTGAAAAAAACAGAAACTGTCCCTGGAAGTCTCGTCATTTGGTTTCCGTGCTCTCACAGCCATGGCCTGCAAATCGTTAGCATTTATAGTTATGAATGCTGCCTTCGCCTGAAAGTAAAATTATGAACCTGAACATACACAGATAAATTGTGAAATGAATAAAAATTGATCTGATTTTTTAATTCCATATTTGGGCAGAGAGAGTAACATGCAAACTCTTAGATTATCATTAAAATCCAATATTAAAGCCAGTTAGTGTTTTCACAAAACTACAAAAGCAGAGGAGGAGCTGGGAGTTGCATGACTGAAGGAAGCGACTGCTCCTGCTTTCGACCCACAACTTTTCATCCCTTTCTTCCCAAGAACAAGTGCAGAAGCAAAATACTGGCAATCTGATATATATGAAAAAAAAAGTAAATGCTGGAAATATACAACTTGTCTGGCAGCTTCTGAAATTGTGGTCGAGGTCAACGCCATCACAACCTGATTGTCTTTCCTTTGTATTCATGATAACTAATTCCCAAGTCACAACTCATTCAGACACGTTTCCTCATCTTTAAAATGAATGTACGCTTTTAGTTTGCCATGAGAAACGTTTTGTCAATTAATTCGGTACTGACAGGACCACCGTTTAAAACTGTATGAAACATGTTACAAACGGTCAAACCAGACAAAATGACGTGCCACGTGAAGAAATATATGTTTCAGTCAGGAAAGCTAAAATAGAATTGTTCATAGAAAATCGTGGTGAACTGTCTGCTGATGTTTTTGATGAGGTAAGAAGAAGTCTTCATGATGATAATCGAAAACGATCAGATAAATGTAGATTGGGGAGGAAAAATGGCAAAAGTTCTATGAACTTTAAAAAGTTCCATGAAACCTGGGGGAAAAGGAATATAAGGGAAAGTAGCAATATTGATCATAAATTGGCTGTGTGATGGGTTACTGATGAAAACTGCCTGTCTGAAATTCAATTTTCATGCTCCTCGGATGCCGCATGACCTGCTGTGCATTTTGAGTACCACCCCGATCCTGAATCTGATCTCCAGCATCTGCAATCCTCACTTTCGCCTGCAGGAAATGGAACAGAGTCATCTTTAAAAAATTGTCTTTTGAACTGGAAAATGTTTACGTCAATACGTGTGGGAGTTCTGGATAGCTTAATTTAGCCCAACAGCATTCTCTGATTTATCAGGGCTCCCAGCGCGACCAGGAGTTTCTCTGATTGGTTGGAGGACCAGTGCCTCCAGCTTGGTCCTGTAGGGCCGCCGCTTCTTCGCTGTTGGCCATTATACGTCAACAGTTGGGATTGGTCCTGCAGCATGCATAGGGTTAACATGAACTGTCAGCATGCTCGCGGCGAATGATCATTGGAACGACATGTTGTTGTCTCCAATCGATAGTTGGTGAGTGAGGACGAAAGGGGAGGGAAACGCCAGGTGCTATAGCCCAGTTAGGGGTTTCATGTTTGGTCATTATATGATTCTGGACCCAACCATAGTGTTTCTGGGGCCGCGACTTAAGCCACAGAGAGCCTGAGCTTCTTCCCAGAAACAGGCCCCTTCAGCGCCCGCTATTCCTGGCTCAGTTTTTTTTTTTGAGTTTATCAGGTCACTGTTGTTTTATCTATCTTCAGTGTGAATAGAGCTGAAAATAAATGATATTGTTTTAAATCATTGCTGTGGTCCATGATTATCTGGTGTTTTTGGGAGACGCATGGGTGTGTATTAGTGACTGAGATTGATGGGAAAGTGTACGCCATGAATATCTCTACCACTTACTTTGCTGTGAATGTGACAGAGACGGAAAGAATGGAGCAGGAAGTGGAGGGATAGGACTCCTGAGCAGGTTCGCGGTTCACGGGGTAATTGGAATTTGGGGTCATTCATTGCCAATCCCAACACCAAAAAAAGGCCCATTATTTTACTCACAGTTCCCCTTCCCCACCCTATCCCACGACTCCCTCCGCCCAATATCAGCAACGTTTTAAAGACGTTTACCTATTGCATACATACTCTTTCGCTTTTGTCAGAACATTCAGTAATTTGTGAACTGGATTGAAATGTGTACGAACATCAAAAATCACTTTGCACCTCCTCGAATCTGTCGAGGTTCTGTGATAAAATTGCTCCCCGATTGCTGTTTGGTAAGGATTTACAGGATTTTTTTGTCATCTAGATAATCTGTTAATGATATCTGTGTCAGTTCAAGACAATCCCCACGTGTAACAGAATGGAAATTTGAAAAATCAGAACAGGACTGGCTTGTTGTGATGTTTGATCCTTCTCCATAATTCAATATGATCTTGGCTGGTCATTTCGCACAGTAACCTGTTACCTCTCTGGACCTGTACCTTTTGATCCTACTTATCCTCAAAATTATAGACATCTTCATCTTGTAAACATTCCACGTTCTGGATTTAATTACTTTCTGTGGCAGCAAATTCCACAGAGTAACCAGTCTTTGATTAAAAAATAAAATCCCCATTTCAGTCTTAAATTGACTACCCCATATTCTTAGAATTGACTTCACCTTTCCACCCCGTACGTTATGGACGCCCTGGTCATTAACAGCATCTTTCCTGCATTTACCTTGTTCGTACCTTTTAGAATTTTATTCGTTTCTGTGACATCCTACTTCATCATTCTAAACTTGAGTGATTTTCATCCTCACGAATCCATTCTTTCCTCATACGTCAGTGCTGCCATCCCATGAATCAGTCTTGCAAACCTTAGTTGTTCAATCTCCGTCTGGAGAACATCTTTATCATGTCAGGATTCCAAAACTGCACACAACACTCGAGGTTGTGGTCTCAACATGACCCTGCACAATTTCAGCAAGTCATCACTGCTCTTGTGTTCAAATCCTCTCAGTACAAAGGCTAACACACTGTTTGTCTTCCTCTCCTGCTGCTGCGCTGGCATGCTTATGCTCAATGATTTGTGTACAAAAAGACGAGATCTGTTTTCCTATTTTAGTTTCGTAAATTTATGCAGGCTCTGTCCAACCCAGTTACTGTTTTCCAGTGTAAAGCTAACTTCTCTGTCATTCCATGTTTTCTCACTACTTCCTTTTGTAAATAGTCGGATCACATTCACTGATCTCCTATCCATAGATAACGTTTCAGAGTCGATAGAATATTGAAATATGACAATTAATTTGCTCTACTTATACTCCACATTCTAGTAACACAACGCATTCACTGCATTTAGGGTGACTTTAAGTACACGGTTGTTTGATTCGCAGTTGGTAGAATGCATTGTCTTTTAATCACATGAATTTCTATAACAACATCTTCCTGATAATACAGATTTCCTTCAGTTCCTCCCTTTATTTTTCCTCCCAGCACTTTAGGAATACTACTTGTGTCATCATTTGTGATAACAGAACCAATATACATATTTGTTTGGTATGCCATATATTTATTTCACATTATAATATCCTCTGTTTCTCATTGTAAGGGATTTTGTTTCCAATAATCGTTTTTTTCTCCCTTCATATACCTTCAGGAGCTTTAACAATTCATTATAGGTTTCTCTGAAGCTTACATTTAAACGGAATTTTTCACACTGCATTAGTTATTTCGTCGTCTTGTGCTGAAACCGGAACTGCCCTCAGTCTTAATGTCTACTGCTATTTTCAGCCACTTTGTAAGCGTCTTCCTTGAGTGCAGTACTATGCCCTAGTATCCCCTGTAGGTCATGACATGATCACGTTTCCCGTTTTCTTTTTGTCGGTCATGAGTGAGAAGCAGTTGCAGTTCCTGCAAATGCTTTCCAAGTGCTTGTCATTCCTTTAATGTCTGTTCCCCAACTTGTTGTACCCTGCTCACCTTTCATGTCAGTGCATTTCTTCTAATTAGATTTCATAATCTAGCTGTATCACTCTCCACCTTAATGAAGAGTTATCTCACTGTGTTCTTCACTCTTCCATTACGGAACTCATACAGATAGATTGAAAATCATTCCTTGTCATTTCTACAAATAAAGCTTTGAAATCAAAATTGCCATATTCCCAAGCCTGCTCTCTAATTAGAGAGACAGAGAGATCGCGCGAATTGACTGATAGTGCTTTAACTTGAGAGTCACTGTGCCTCAGGCAAGGTGCAAAATTGAGAATGCGGGAACTTCGTGGAGCCGGTACAAGAAAATTATATACACTGTTGCTGTCATTCTTCATCGCAATCTAGTCGCCCAGCCAAATATGCTAGCCCACCAATTGCCAGTAAACAGTACGTAATGGACCATGCTCTGTCCCCCATTTGTGTCCTTAATATCTCGGCCCAGAAAACCATCTCATACATACACCAAGTATGTTTCCTTCATAGTATTGTTACGGATCTGATTTGCTCAATCTATGGGCAGAGTGAAGTCACATGCAATAACTATAAAGCCACAAGCTAAAGGTGCAGAATTTAGCCATTCAGGCCATCGGGATCTCTCCAACATAGGTCTTGGTTGATGTGTTTCTTAACCTCATTCTTCTGCTTTCTGCCATGTCCTGTAACTGTTGGTCCCCTCATCAATCAGCGACATATCAGTGTCAGTCTTGAATATTCTCAATAACATTTAGCGCCACAGCCATCTACGGCAAGGAATTCCAAAGAATCGCTAGCCTCTGGCTGAAGCATCTCACTTCAAAATGTTCATCCTTCGTCTCTGAGGCTGGGCCTCGGATCCTAATATCTACCACCAGTTGAAAAACTTCTCCACAGCCCCTTTAGTAACGACTCTCTCTCTATTGTATAAGTTTCAAACAAAGTTCTAAATTCCATCAAATTCTGACCCCGAGTCTTCAAGTGCTCCATTTTATGGCAAGCCGTTTTCCTCCCAGGATCATTCTTATAAACCTTCTTTGGATCCGGTTCAATGCCAACACATTCCTTGCAATATTGTGTTCAGTTCTGGTTTCCTTGTTACGAGAAGGATTTTATTAAATTGGAGAGGGTTCTGAAAGTATTTAACAGGATGATGTCATGAAAAGAGGTCTTCCGTTGTAAAAATAGGCTGCTGTAGTTTTTCAACGGAGCAGATGACTTCGAGATTTCACCTGATTAAGATTTGTCAAACCAAAAGGAGCATAAGTAAGATTAATATCAAATGTGAGGGGGATTGTAATTGGGGGTACACTTTTGAAGTACAAGATGTAAGATTTGGAAAGGACATGAGGGGCAGCTTTGTTTGGCACTCTGGTCAGTGTGTGCAATGAACCGCTAGAGGAAGTGATGGATGCAGGTACAGTTAAATTGTTAAAAAGTCTTTTGGATAAGTACCTGATTAGGAACGTATTTGAGGTATATGGGCCAAATGCAGGCAGGCCGATCTATTTTAATTTGACAATATTTCTGCATGGTATATATGGAGTGAATGATCTGTTAAAGTGCTGTTTGACTCTGACTCTCGCCTAAGATATCAGGCCTAACTTACAATATTCCAAAGGCGGTCTGACCACAGTCATTTAAACACTCAACTGAATATCTCCGCTCTTGTATTCGAGGCCCCTTGATATAAATGATAAAATTGCATTTCTCTTCCATTTTGGTAACTGAACCGGCCTGACCTAGGACTCCCAAGTCCCTTTGCGCTTCAGATTTCTAAAGGTTGTCCGTGTACAGAAATTAGTTGAGACCTGCTTTCTTCCTCACTTACTGCATAACCTGACACATCCCATATTGTATTCCATTTGCCACTTCTTCACCTACTCTGCGAGCCTGCCCAAGTTCTTATGAAGCCTCCCGGCTTTTTTGAAACGATATGTCTTTCGAAATACCATTTTGTCAACTGCAAATGTAGCGACAATGCTCTCTGTTCCTTTTTCCAGATGGTTAATGCATAACATGAATAGTTATGCTCCCTGAAACGATCCCTGTGTAAGTCTTAAATGTCATTGGTTGCAATCCGGTAAAAGACTCCGCTGTTCTCACTCAGCAGTCAGTGAACCCCCCCCCCCCCCCCCCCATACACCTTTGTCACGAACAGCAAGCTGTTATCTTATTTTGCAGTATGCTTTATGGCTCCTCATCACATGCATTATAAGCATTGAATTAGATCACGTCCACTGGCACTCCTTTCGCAAACTTCTTTGGGTGTTTCTCAAAATAAATCGGGCACAGCTGTCAGACATGAACCTCCCTTTATGAAGCTGTGCAGACATTGCTCTATTTTAGCATCCATTTCCAAGTTTGCGATTCAAATTTAAGTACTTTCGAATTTGTATCAGTAAACTAAAAGCCAAGCGGTTAGCACTGCTGCCTCACAGCACCAGAGACCCGGGTTCAATTCCCGCTTCAGGCGACTGACTGCGTGGCGTTGGCACGTTCTCCCCGTGTCTGCGTGGGTTTCCTCCGGGTGCTCCGGTTTCATCCCACAGTCCAAAGATGTGCAGGTCAGGTGAATTGGCCATGTTAAATTGCCAGTAGTGTTAGTTAAGGGGTAAATGTAGGGGTATGGGTGGGTTTGCCTTCGGCTGGTCGGTGTGGACTTGTTGGGCCGAAGGGCCTGTTTCCTCACTGTGATGTAATCTTGTTATTTTGCCAGCATCGAACCAATGAGATAATCCGACTTTGTGAATATAAGAAAGGCAGGCATTTTGAATATCCAACAAAGTAACTACCATCAAGAGACACCCAAAGGAGAAAGGCAGTGAAAGAGACGAGCCTAAAAAACGAAAAGACAGGTTGTTAATTGAGTGGAATGACTCTGGTAATATGTGCAGCTGAAGCAAAATAAATGTTAGCATGAAAGCTGCTGGATTGCGCTGCTGGATCTGATCATTACCACGATCACATGTTCCCCACATGTAGATAGTTGATAACTCGCCCGAATCTCAGTTCATTTGCTGCTGAACCTCTGACTTTCCCCCCCCCGCCCTTTAGAGGAGAGTTTAAATGGAATGTAGGTAAGTGTAGCCATATTTGGTTGAATGAAGAATTGCTGTTCTGAAGAATGATGTTTTCAAATGAACATCAAACGAGACGATGAGATTTCAACGAAGGAACAAAAAAAAATCAGTGAAATTACTGGAAGAGTGCCACAGACGCCCGAACACCATAGTGGCATAGAGGAGCTAATACGCAATTAATCTCGCAATAATCATAAAATAACAGGGCCGTAATAGAAAGGAATTTTCACAATTCCAATTTAATGTGCCACTGTAATGCAAGATGATTTTTCAAGTGATTTCAAGAGCACTGTTTTGGTCAGTCATGGCAAAACCAACAAGAGGGGCACAATTGTGGAGCTAAGTTTAAGAAATTAAACTGGTCAGTAGGAGGAATGGCATCGTTGTGGCAGAGATTATAACCCAGTCAGCTTTACCTTCATACTGAAAACAACCAATGGTGTATGTTGATTTTACCAATGCTTTTGATGGTGTCCCACATGGCAAACTGTTTAACAGATAGAAGTTTGTGAGATGAATGGAACGTGACAAATGAGGTAACATACTAGCTTAGTGGCAGGAAATAAAGACGAATTGTTGACAGGTAATCTCTGGTCGATATGAGTAAAGGCTCTGACATAAGGATCGATCTCACGAACACGCAATTGAAACGGATCGACGAGTTTTAAGGTCCCGATGGTGGGAGGGGACACGTTTACTTAGAAACA
This sequence comes from Chiloscyllium plagiosum, assembly GCF_037043375.1. Classification (NCBI taxonomy): domain Eukaryota; kingdom Metazoa; phylum Chordata; class Chondrichthyes; order Orectolobiformes; family Hemiscylliidae; genus Chiloscyllium; species Chiloscyllium plagiosum. Next base: position 7,061,573 of record NW_028270188.1, on the reverse strand, counting down.
TTGACAGCATTAGGACAGTCACAGCAGTGTTGATATTAGAGTTAGATTATGGAATGCCTCAGTAAAATGCGAGGAGCGACGTAAAGGAGAGTTATTGACCGTGGGAGGGAGACAAATCTCCGAGAATGGGTGGGTTTGAATTCGAAAGTGTGATATTCCGCAGAAGTAACCAATTCTGCGGAATACCACATAGTCCCAGTGAACAGGCCCAGAATCAGAGAAACTGAATGGCGCAGCAGCGAAGATCAAACTGAAAATGTGGATGGGGATGAGAATGCTGTGCTCGTATAAATGTGCATGAAATGCTGGGACTGGGAGCTCCAACCTCGCCTGTAGTACCTCCTACTGACACGGAGCAGGGACACTGGGACATCAGACTGGGAGCTCCAATTCACATAGATCAGATTCTGTCGGCATGAAGCTTTGTGCATTGCGGGATCAGGCTGGAGGTTCCAACCTCTTCTGGAGCAGCTTTTATTGATAACGAGCAGGAAGCAATAAGACATCAAGCTGAGGAAAAAGTTATTTTGTTATTTTATTCTGAACTAAAGTAGTTTTTAGCCGGACTAAATTTTGTAGTTTGAGTCAGTATCTAACCCAGGGAAATCTCTCAATAGTAAGGGAAAATGCTGCAAGTGTTTAGGTCGTAGAGGAGAATCTACGCAGAGAGAAACTGAGGTAATGTTTTCTCTTTATGACTTTTATCATATGACTGACTGCAATTCGGTTCAATTGCAGCAAGCGATTTTCAGCTCGTGTCATGTTGTTAAATGTCCTGAAAGCCTACCCAAGTTATTAAAGCAATCTAAACTTCCAAAAAATACTGGAAAATATGATGCTGCGATATGCTAGAGTTTATCTTGATTTATGGAGGAAAAGCAGGAAACTGATGTTGAAATGTACAAGATCAGCGGTTATCCCATTTAATGGCTAAACAGACAGAGTGTGAATGGAAGCCTCATGAGGACAAATATGTTTTCAGACAGAGTGTGAATGGAAGCCTCATGAGGACAAATATGTTTTCTTTGTGAAACTTGCTAATTCACAAAGTGAGGACTGTCGAACTGAAGCAGTGATGATGATTTTCTTTTCTGCTTGTTAAAGTTTTGAAGTTGAAACTTTATTGCTGGAACAGCACAGCAGGTCAGGCAGCATCCAGGGAACAGGAGATTCGACGTTTCGGGCACAGGCCCTTCTTCAGGAATGGTTTTGAACATGACTACTACTTTTTATGTCCATGGTAACATCAAAAAGTTTGATGCCCCTCCGCATTTGTTAAACCTGCGTTACTTTGCATATAGCGGCAGACAATGACAGTACTGTAAGTCAAATTCGAACTGATCGTTCTGCTGCTGCAACGCAAAGCACTAACCACTGCACGATATCGGCACGACCTGGTATAGCGTGATGCGAAAAGCAGTAAAGATAGTGCAAGGGGATATCTTAGGAACAGAACCACATCAACAACTGGAATATTTGACAGACAGTGACTGAGACAGGCGAACTCAGGGTGGGCTATAACTTTAACTCCGGTATCTCCAGAGCCGGTGGAGATTTCATCACTGAGTTTGATGAAGGCTAAGATTGATGTACTTCTCCAGAAGATGAGAGCGTCAGGGGATAGTGCAGGCTATTGGTGGAATGTATTTCCACAAAAAATATGTAGTTAACCATTGGTTACTTCAGCAATTTCCTCAGACAAGGAAGTGACCACTGCTGTGGAATATAATATAGTCCCAGTTCCCAGGCCTGGAATCAGAGAAACTGGAGGTGCAGCAGCGAGGAACAAACAGGAAATGGGGATGGTGATGAGCCAGCGGATGTAGCTTCAGTGATGAAATTAGTGATTGCAAAGTATTTCTCTGAAAGTGTAGAGTCAAATGAAATGCTGTGGCTGGGACCTCCAACCGCCCCTTTTGCAACTTCCATCGACAGGAATCAGGGATCAATGGGACATCAAGCTGGTAGATCCAATTCACCAATAGCAGTTTCTATTGACGTGTGCACAGAGAGAAACGGAGGTCATGTTTTTTGCCCTCTGACCTTTCTCATATGCCTAAGTCTGCTCTGGGTTAAAATGCAGGAAGAGATTTTTTTGTTCATTTCATATTATTCAATTTCTTGCAATCTCGCACAGGTCGTTAAATATTCTCGACCTTCGAAAATTAGCGGGAATACGATGATATGATTAGGCACTAGATTACCACGAGTGATGGAGCAAAAGCGGTAAAGTGAATTTGAACGTCATCAAGATAAGCAGAGATCCCATTGAATGGCTGACTAGACACAGGGTGAATGGAAGCTTCATGAGGATGAGTGTGTTTTCGTTACAAAACTTCCCGCTGCACAAAGAGTGGATCATTGGAATGAAGCAGTAACAGTGATTATCTTTCCTGGTTGTTCAACTTGTGAACATGAGTATGATTGCTCATGTCTGCAGCATGCCAATCTCAAGCACACGCGAGCACAGTGTGACAATAAATAATGCGCTTGATTACGGTCCAAAGATTGTAGTTTAGTTTTAGACTTGATTCATGAGCAAGGCCGACAGGCTTCAAATCCCCATACAAGCTAATCTTCTGCACTGTTCCAAAGCCGAACTGAGGTTTAAATTCTTAACCTACAGGAGCGAAAGTCATTCAGGAAATGTCCACAATAACATGAGAGTCAATGTCCCAGTTTCATCACAAGAGAGGAAGCCGAAAGCACATGCTGCTCAAGGGCACCTTTCAATTTTCCAAACCCACCACAGAACCATATCCAGAAGAGGAAAATTTTGGAAAACAGTGACTGAGATGAGGGAACTCAGATCCAGTTGATTTTTTAACTTCAATATCCCTCGAGACTGCGGAGATTACAACACTGAATTTGTAGAAGACTAAGATTGATATACTTATTTTACAAGATTTCAAAGGGTCATGGGATGTTTTAGGCTTTTGTTGCAATGAATTTCTCAATAAAAATGTATGATAACATCGGTTACTTCACCAATTTCCTCTCAATCACGCTATGGAATATCCAATAATCACACTTCCAAAGGGTTAGAGTCAGAGAAATTGAGTGATGCATTGGAAATGAGGATAACAATGAGCGGGAAGATGTGGCTGTAGTGATGAAATCTATGAGTGCCATATCCTTCTCTGATGATAGAGAAGTGCATGAAATGTGAGCTCCATCTTCGCCTGGAGCAGCTTCTATTGACATGGAGCAGGGATCATTGGAACATTAGACTAGGGGAAAGGGTACTCAGATATTAAAATCTTAAGTGATGTAGTTTTGTGGCAGGACACATGTTTGCAGATTGAGGGAGTATCTGTCAGAGGGAACTATCTCAATAACAAAGAAAACTTCTGCAAAGATTGAAATCTTGGAGGAGCAACTGTGCAGAGAGAAGCAGAAATAATGTTTGCCCCATCTGACCATTCCTCTTTGGCAGACTCTACATTGAGTTACATTGGATAACGGCATTTTTATCTCAATTCATAGCATTCCATTTCATGCATAGTCGCACAGGTCGTTAAAGTGATCAAAACCTCTGAAAATTAACTGTTATATACGATGTGGTGATTCGGTTCGTGTTCACTTAAGTTTTGGAAGACAAGCAGGAAAGTGGATTCGAAATTCATAAGATCAACAGCCATTCCATGGCTGAGCAGACAGAGGGTGAGTGGAAGCTTCATGAGGCCATATGTGCTTTCTTTGGAAGGCTCACCACTTCACAAATTGTGGAACAGTGGACTGAAGCAGTAAAAGTGATTATATTTTGTTGATTTTTCATCTTGTGAACATGACAACTATTTTGATGTCAGTGACAACATCACAACTCTGAAGGGTAAGCGCCTGCCTGGGGTCAGTGGCGCAATAGATCACGCGCCTGACTACAGCGATTATATGTTTGAATCTAACCTGTCTCGCACAGCCCTAAAAACAAAGTGGAAATGGAGATGGCAATGAGCGCGATGATATGGCTGAAGTAGTGCAATTGGTGAACAGTGTGTTGCAGAGGCGCGTGAAATATCGAGGCTAAAAGCTCTAACCTCACCTAGAGCAGATTCTCTTGCCGTGCATGAAGAAGCAGTGGGGCATCAGGCTGGGATCTCCAATCTCACCTGAATCAGTTCTATTCACATGTAGCAGGGAGCCTTGGGGAATCTAGCTGTGAGCTCCGAGTTCACATGGAAGAGCTTCAATTGGCATGGAGCAGGGAACATTGGGAAATGATAGTCAGCTGTTCTAATCTTAAATTAAGTAGATTCCAGCAGGGCACATGTTTGTGCATGGAGACAATATCTTAAATACAAAGAAGTATTTTGCAAACGTTCAACTCATGGAGGAGCATCTGTGCACAGAGAAGCAGAGGAAATGTTTACGTTATCTGGCAGCCCTGATATGGATGACTCTGCACTGGATTAATTCGCATGAAGGATTCTTTTTGCTCGGTTCATAGTTTTCATTTGTTGCATACTCACACAGGTCTTTAAAGTAATCGAGATCTCCGACAAAATTCTGGTATATGCAATGTGGTGATCAGGCTCAATTTCATGTCAGTTACAGTGGAGAAGCAAGAAAGTGGAAATAAAATTCATCAGATCATCAGTGATCCCATTGAATGGCTGAGGAGCAAAGGGTGAATGGAAGATACATGAGAGCATATGTGATTTCTTTGGGAAATTCGCTGCTTCGCAAGTTGATGAGCAGTGAACTGAGGCAGTGACAATGATAATCTTTATTGGTTTTTCAACGTGGGAACATGACTGCTATTACTCATGTCCGTTTTAACAGCACAGCTCTGAAAACTGTAATCACGCATAGGGCCAGTAGCGCATTGCGTAACGCGCCTGACAAGGATTTAGGAGATTGTAGGATCGCCTTATACCTGGCTCGAGGGAAGCACGCGCTTCTTTTACACATACAAACTTTCTGGTTGTTCTGAAGCCGAAATAAGGTTTGAGATCCTTCTCTGAACTAAAGAATATGGCTTCATGAAATATCTCCGAGAACATGAGAGTCACTGTTCCACTGTCAGCACAGGAGAGAAAGCTGAAATACTCGCATACGTTGCTCATGGTTACATTTTCATTTCACAAACCCACTTAGCCAATCACAGTGGCTCGCAGGAATGGTAAGGAAAAATCTAAATCGCTCATTCACAGCTTTGATAATCTTTGGAATCTCTCGGGATAGTGGAATTAGAGGAGAATGAAGGGTTAACTGTCCAACTGAGCAGGGACTGTCGAGGAACATTCTCCTTCTTTCAGAGGCTAGCACATTGAGTCTAATATTGTGGGGGACATTAATTGATTCGAGACATTGAAAGGACTCCCGTCAGGATGTAGGTTTGCTCGCTGAGCTGTAGGTTTGATATCCAGACGTTTCATTACCTGGTTAGGTAACATCATCCGTGGCGACCTCCAAGAGAAGCGAAGCTGCTGTCTGCTGCTTTCCGGATATCAAACCTACAGCTCAGCGAGCAAACATACACCCTAAACGTGAACCTGAGCTACAAACCTTCACAAACCTTGCAGTTCTCCCGTCACAGATGCTTCGCGTTGCACAGCTGTTGTCGCTGTCAGGAACGTAAAGAAAAAATAAATCCCTATTCCCCTGCTGGGTATCAAACCCAGACCACGGCAGAAAAAAAGAGCTCAATCCTAACCACTGGAACCAGAGATGATGTCCGGAGACGAGTGCACGGGTGAGATGATACCCCACATTCTCCTTAGACGTGCTCTTATCACAAACAACCACAAGACTAACTTCACCCCATTTTCCATCACTTGGCCTTGTCTGTTTTAGTGTCACAAATTCACATTGAAATGCTTCTGAAGGTTATGTGAGTTTCTACCTCTGTGTTCCTTACATAGAGTGAGTTACAGAGTCTCCCACTCGCTGACTGATAAAGTTTTCCTGCATATCTGTTCAATTCTTTCTGCCTCTTATCTAAAATCTACCAACAGTGGTGATCGATCTGGAGAAAACGTTTTCTTCAATCTGTAATTCCATGGTCCTCGTTAATTTGTACACCTGAATCATATCCATGACTCTATGTCTCCTCACAATCAACTTTGCTCTGAGAAAAACAATTCCTGTTTTGGCGAGGCCAGACCACTCAAATCATTCTTAGGTAGGCAGTCCAGATCATAACATCACAATTTGTTTCGGTAAATGTACAGTGAAATGTATTCGGAATAAGTTAGCTAGGTGGACTTACAGGTTTTCAAACAGACAAAGAATTATTCACGTAATTACGGAATTAGAAACAAAGACCAAAATATAGAATACACACAGAACTCAGTGGTCCAAACTCGACTTAATTATGCCTTTTCAAAAATACTCAACAGTCCCGATAATTAAACGCAATAAACACAGAGTAAAAATGAAACGGTCGAAATTAGAGAGGCAAAAGAAGTGAGACACCGACATCACTGGCATCGAAGGGCACATTGTAAGTCTTCCTGAAATTTGACATAGCTGATACATTGGTAATGGTTAACACATTACTTAGGCTGTCAAATACGTTTTGAAAGTCTTGTGTTCACTGAAATTTCTTCCTGTTTTCTTTAAAAATTCGTTGTATGGAGCAATCCCACTGCACACATTCAGTACAAACTTTCCGTAAACGCCACTCAATCCGGGGAACTGTAGTCCCCTGTAACTCGTTTTCACATCCTTTGATGCTATCTGGCCGTGTTCAGTATCATGGCCCAGGAAGGTGACTTGGGCTTTGGCAAATTCACTTTCAGCTAGGTTTAGCAGGCAGTCTGATTTCCGAATGCGATCAAACAATTCCGATATATGATTCAAATGTTCAATCCATGAGTGACTGAAAGTCATCACGCACAATATATCTTTGGGTATTCTGGCAATCATCTTGTTAATTAGTTTCTGAAATGTGGCTGAAGTGTTTTTCGTAAAAATGGCATTACTTTAAACTGCTGAAGTCCAGTTGTCGTTACTAAAGCTGAAGTTGCCTTTAATCTGTCTGATAAATTTCACTGCCAGTAACCCTTGAGCAAGCCCGACTTAGAAATGTAAGTTGCTCTTCCCAACTTTTCCACACAGTCTTCCAATCACAGATATGTATATGCATCAGTCTTTCTAACAACATTTACTTTGTGGCAGTGCACACATAACTCTTGAGTCTTATTTGGGATTGGAACAATGATGATGCGTGAACTTCATTCATTGAAACTCACTGCGAATATGCCATCCTCGAGCATACTTATGAACTTATGAACTTGTACCAACTTTAGAGTGTTATGCTCACAAGGATGTTACGAAATCAGAACAGCATCTCCTATATTTCCATCATCTATAATTCGGTTAGTAATTCACAGTTTGTTTCTGCATATCTCCACATGCAAGAGTACTAACTCTTTCAGGTCATTTCGATTTTCTTCTGGAATATAACTGAATGGTTATACCAATTGTTGACAACTGTTGCATTGTCCAATTTTATTTAAGAAACGTCCAATGCAGAATCCCCTGCCATTGGTTCTTCCCACCGTGTTGTCGTCAATAACATATTGTGCTCTTGCGTTATTTCTCTGCCCAAATACCTTTGCAGCATATTCACATGACACACTCAGTGACCATTCTTCATGCCTGGAGTCCCTATCAGGAAGATAACCTCACTCAATTTCCTCTCAATTTGATAAGGTCTGCTAAACCTTGCTTTATAGGTTCAACTATTACTGAACGCTAGACCAATATATTATTGCCAGTGGTAAAATTGTGAAATTTTAATTTCTCAATAACTTCCTGCTTCACCATATGCTGCGATAATTTTAAATGCTGTCTCTCAAACTTCCTAACATTATTTCGTCGAACTCTAAAATTTGACACATCGTCCAATTGCGTGGTCTCTGAAATCTGACTTTTTAATTTCTCCTTAATCAATTTTATTGGTCCTCCTACATTATGCCCAAAAGTCGATTTAGTTGGACTTAATTTGGTGGATTCGTTTGGTACATCTCCGATCTCAAACAGCACAAATGCAACTCCTTATGGAAATCATCTGGCTACTCTGAAGCATAAAATCTCAACATAGTCTTTAATATTTGACGTCACCATTCTAGTGTTCCCTGTGATTCTGAATATTACACAGTAGATATGAATTGTTTTAGACTCAAGCTATCCATATACTCCTTGAAAAGTTTGGATGTGAAGTTTGACCCTTGATGTCATTATATCTCTGATGGTAGTCTTAATCTAATAACAAAAAAAGCGTAATTTTTCCACAATCCTTTTAGCTGCAAGATTGCACATTTGAACAGCCTTTGGAAATCTCGTCAATACATCCATTAATGTTAATAAATGCTTATTCCCACCTTTATTGGATGTATGGAATCTACGCAATGAATGAAGACAATTAAGAAAGATTCCTCGAACGCTGGAATAGGTATTAAATGTGCAGGCTTTATTATTGTGCATGATTGTTCCGATTAGTTGAAATATATGAGACGTCTGGCAAAATTCAACTACATTCTTATGCAGTCCAGGCCAGTAAAAATGTCTTTGCATTTTAGTCTATGTTTTCCTCACGACTAAATTACCTCCAATTTGAAGCATATGCTGCACTCAAAGCACCACTTTTCCTTACCCTACTGGAAAAATAATTCCTGTCCAGTTCAAATCTGCTTGAATATGTGATGGTCTCCATTTCCTCATTAATAAATCATTTATTAAGTACTATCACAAGGGATGCATTCACTCTCCTTCCATGTATATGTCTTCTGATAGAACTGCTTTAACTCTTCATCTTTCTGCTGTAACTCAGTCGCACAGCAGAGATAAAGATACTTGCATATTTAACATTTGGTCCTGCTGTGTCCCACTCAACTAATGAAAATATTTTGTAATTATATTTCAGCTTCCTTATTTGTGCCTTTTGATTTCTCGTACCTCAGCCAGTGACCCTGTGATCTCGTTAAGACACATTCTGGGAAAGTTCATTGATAAACTGCCTGCATTGCTTCACTTGCCTGCATCTCCACTGGCTTTTCAACCGATGTAGACAGCATGCATTGCGGTGAATGAACTATGTCATTTGCAAGCACAAATTGTCTTTCTGGAGATGAGAGTTTGTCCAGAACTCACACCACAAAGCCTTCGCTCTGTCCTGCACGCTCTAGTCTCACTTTACATATTTAAGCAATTTTCCGTCTCACCATGAATTCCCATACACAGTACCTTTTCTGAGAATGGTACTACAGGAGTACATATTTCCCCAGCATCACAGACTGAGAGGATGCTGTGCGCATTAATATTGTTACTCGCTCCTCCTGGCCAATGCAAATGAACTTTATCTTTGCAGGTATATTTTAAAAGCAGATCTAGCACTCTCTCCTTATCAACCTCGGATCGGCTTGTCCTCTCTGATGCAGCTTTCTAGCTTCCACTGTGTATTCTGTTGCCATGCCAGCAAAACATCCAGGCTTTTTTTGTTTTCCTCCATCTGGCTTTCCAGTGCTTTCTCTAGTACTACAACACTGTGATTTCATTTGACCTACTTTATTGCAATGAAAACCCCAGATCTTGTTCCCTTCAAGGGTTTCCGATTTACCCTGTGATAAGTTATCCTTATGACTGAGATTTAACTTTCCCTTTCCACGTGAGGATTTCTGTTTGCCACAATTTCTATCCCTCAGAGACTTAAATTGCTTCTGGAAACCAATCCGTGTTTTATGGACCAGTTCATTATAATCAGTTTTTTAACATTATTCTCTTCCAAACTAAGCTTACCTTCAGCCTTTATCTTCAGCACAGAATTCCTTTAATAATTGTCAATTTCTGAAATTCAAACTCTGTCTCCCTTTCTCTGTGCTCTACTGCTCTCGCTTCTTCCCTCTCTCTGCTTCGAATCGTAACTAAACCTGATTCAAATCTGGTGTCCTTTCCTTATCTTTCGCGTCTAACTCAAGCTGATATACTTTCAATCAGTTTTTAATCCATCTCTCCAGATTCTCATGGATCTTTCAGCTGAGTTAAATGAGCTACTGCGGGAATGATCTCTCCTTTCGTCACAGAAAGAGGCAAATACAACCCCAACTTCTCTGCTAATTCCAGAAGCCTGGCCTGATTCTTTTTTTTTGGGGAAACTACTAACGTTACCTCGCCCACAGCCAGGCAACTCTTGGTAACGAAATGAAACATTGCTTTCCCAAGCATTGGCTTCTGCCAGCCAAATCAACACCCGAAAGGACGACGCTAACACCCATCACTTGCTCTTTTAATCTACCAACTACTTCCCAATTTGTGATTGACGAGGCTAAACCACTCAAAACTCTATGAAGCAGGCAACCGACACCATAACATTATAATTTGTTTCGTTAGGTGTACACTGAAAATTACTCGAATAAGCAAGCTAGGTTGACCAAATATTATTGACAAAATGACGGATTGAAAAACAAAGAACAGAATATAGAATACCCACAGAACCTAGTCTATCCAAACTCGGCTTATAAGCTGTTCTGCAAACACGCTACTCTCTCAAAAAACAAGCACCTTAAACACAGTAAAAATGAAACAGAGATTTACAGGTCGAAATTAGAAGTGCACCATTGCTGCACTAACTAAAAACCGGAATTCAGCTTTCCAGAATGACCACTGTTCTATCACGATGCAATTTATTTCTAAAGCGTAAAAGTTTCGGCCTTTAGCCTCAGCTGTTGACGAAAACCCAAAAGGCCTCACAGCGAAAACATTCATCTTCATACGATTCGGAGCCTGAACTGTTTTAGAACGCCTCTGATAAAAAGAAATCAAGATACAGTATCGTTGAGAAAAAGTAGAGCTCCGTTTTATTTAATAAAGAGAACACCTTTGTGACAACCAAGTCCGTCCAATCTATCTTCATAACTGAAACTCCTCGAACAGAAACTACCCTGATAAATCTGTTCTGCTAAGCTTCCAATGCTATCACATCCCTGCTATAATTGTAATTGCAGAATGACAGACTATACTCCAGCTATAGCCGATTGAGCAAATGATATTAACGACGTGGAAAGCCACATAAACTGGACTTTTCCAATAAAGTGCCTTTTACACAATACTGCGTCATGGAGAAAGTGAGCACTGCAGATGCTCGAAATCAGAATCGACAGTGTGTTGATGGAAAACACAAAAGGTCAAGCAGCATGCGAGGAGCCGGAGAATTGGCGTTTTGGGCATAGGCCCTTCATTAGGAATGAGGTTTGTGGCCGTTAGGGCTGAGAGATAAATGGGCGGTTTGTGAGTTTGGGGGCGTGATAGCTGAGTATGCGTTGAGCCGATGAAGATGTAGAATAAGATAATAGTTCAGAGAGGAGGTGGAACGTGTAGGTTGGAAAGATGATGTGAAGGTCATGAGGGCTGTGCTCACTTTGAGGCATGCAAATGTGAGGGGAGGGCGAATGTGGTATCTGGTAATCCCATATGGTATCAAGGTCCCAAGCGGAAGATGAGGCCTTCTTCTTTCAGGCGTCAGGTGGTTAGTGTATAGCAATGGAGCAGTTGCAGGAACTCCATGCCCTTCGCAGATTTGGAGCGGGCGAATAGTGTGCATTACAGATGAGCTTCCAACTGCATGTCCAAATATCATTATGAACCTGGTACGTCTCAGGAACAGTTTCTGATTCTACCCCACCTGAGGAGAAATTGAGGACTGCAGATGCTGGAGATCAGAGCCAGGAAGTGTAGCTCTAGAAAAGCTCAGTGGTTAGGCAACATCTGTGGAGCAGGAGTGTCAACGTTTCGAGATTCCTGATGAAGGTCTTATGTTCAATATATCGACTTCCTCATCCATGGATGCTGCATTATCAGGCGTACATTTCCAGAATCACACTTTTAACTCGACACCACCTCAGCTCATCTGCTTTAGAAAAATAAATGAAGCACCTGTCACCACTCAGTTGATTCTTCTGTCGCATGCTAGACAAACTGCAACATTCTATTCCCCATAAATCTCAGATCATTCAGAACTCAAAAGAAAAGATTACTGCAGATGCTGAAAATCTGAAAGAAATGCAATAATTGGTGGAGAATTCACGAATCTCTCAGTTCAGCTGAATGGTCGAATATTAAACTTGGTGAAGGAAAAGAAAAATCTGCAATTTCATAACTGCTACATTCTGTTTCTCAAAATAAAAATGAGTTTCATGAAGTGGACTGTTTTGATCAGGCAATGCACGCTCACCTTGTCAAGTGCTGCTGGGAATGCGTGAATATATATTGGCATCGCCACTGCTGAACAGATGAAAATTCGGAATTTGCTTTCCGAATTAGTTGATGCTCCTGCAGGAGAGTCAATGTGACCCTTATCCCAGCACAGTCAGATTGGTGTGTATTTCAGAGTCCTGCAACGTCACATTTAATTTAATAGATCTTTACTGATTGTTCCTTACAAATATCACGTTCTCGATTTTATACTGCATTTGACAATGTTTTACTCACTCACTTACTCAACTGTACATCACTCTGTTTTAGTACCGCTAACGTTCCATTCACGATTTACTGACCAAACTACTTTCTCGAAGAATTTTGTTTTTATTTTTAATACCGAAGACTGAGCTGAACTAATGCCTGTCAGAAATCAAACACCACATATAACTCAAGCCCTCAGGTCCCAACAACATCCTTGGAAATCATTTGTGCACAGTTTCAATTTTCACAACATCCTTCCTGCAGAAGCTGATTATAAGTTCAAGCAGGATTCTAAATGTGATCGCACCAGTGCTCCACAGCCACAACATGGCATTCCAACTCGGATAATCGACTTCCTGACTAATGACAGAAAGCGTGCCAAGTACTTTCTTCACCACCTTGTCTAGTTGTGACACCACCTTATCTGCTTTTATAATCCTTGCCTTGACTGATAAAGTTTTGGTTGTCTTCTTAACTACTATGTTCTGCTGCCTTCACGGATATGTGGCCCAACATGTAAGGTCTCTATGTTCCTCTATTAAGTACTTCGTTGACGTATTACTTCCAATGTCCACCACCTCATATTTCTCTTGAATAATTTCAAAACCCCATATCTGAATTTGACACTTGACAAATCCATCTCTAACCTCCTCGAACCGACGACCTTCTTCCTTCCTATTAACCACTTTGCCAATATTCGTATCATCTGCAGTTCTGCTTATCTTTCCCCCCTACTTTGTTCTATGTACACCATTGAATACCAGCTTCCAGTCACACTAACAACCTTCTATCACCATCTTTTTATCTCCTACCACCACCAAACTACGTTTGGTTCCAACTTGCCAGGGGACCTTATAACCCTTTTCACTTTTACCCTGTTACCAGTCTCCAGTGTGGTGTCTTGTTACAGGCTTTGTTGAAATCCACACAAACAACATCAACTTTACTATCCTCGTTAAAACACCTGATCACTTGCCAAAAAATGTATTTAATCCGGTGTGTTAGTCATGACATTCTCAAACAATACTGTGATGACTCTCCCTGATGAAACATTGCCTGGAGAAGTGGCAAATAACTCTCTCCTTCAGGGAGTATTCCAAAAGGTTCCCTTCAACTGATGTGAGACTCACTCCTGTGTGATTCTCTGGTTTATCTCTCCCAATCATGCTCACAAGTGGAACTGCGTTAGTAATACTGCAGTCCTCTATCAACACAAAGAGATATGTAAAACATTGGTCAGAACACCTGTAATTTCGTACCTTGTCTCAGAGGCGAACATAAGACACCAGTCCGTTCTGAATTGGGGATATGCCCATTTCAAGCCGGTCAGAACCTCGAGAACTTTCTCAGTGCATTTGTCAAACTGTTTAAGAACCTCTCCATCCCTCTTCCTATATCTTTCTACAAGTGGACTGTTGGCCTGCTGAACAAGGAAAGTGATTCACTCAGTTATCGCATTTACTGACACAACTGTACTGTCACACTGGAGGGAGGTCATTCAGATATTGTCGCTGATAAACACTGCATTCAACCTTTGCGGTTGTAAAACCCATTTGCTTTGATAAGCCAGACGCAGATTGTTACAGTGAGAAATTGTTTGAGTTTTCTCTAACTGAAAAACAATCACTTCATTCCACCTCCTGCAGAGACTCCTATCTGTTCACATCTGACATGAGGGATGATATGCTCCCTATTGTTTATCATATCTAGAACAGAACTGTGGCACAAATCCCAAGCAAATGATTGTTATATTCATTGACCTACGAAGTTGATTCCAATGGCTCATATTGCAATGGAATTCATCAACAGGAGAACTTTCCAAGAATAACACAACTCTGTCTTATGTGCAGAGGATCATTACAGAAGCATAGTATCAGGCTTCCTCTGTGGCAAGAGCAAACGATGCTGGAAAGAGGAATCAGAGTTAACATTTTCGTTCCAGTTACCCTTTCCTTAGCACTGATGTTTTCCAGGAAATATTTGGTCTATATTCAGAAGATATGTGGGGGCTCAGGAAAAAGGGGGAAACGAGAGGTGGGGAGAGAGCCGAAAGAGAGAGACGAACAGTTGGACATGGGAATTGATGATGATCTGTTTGGAGGATTAATAAATGTTCATGGAGACAATGAATCACTAACCATAGTTAGTGTGTAAAATCTGGCTATGCTATAACTAGGCCTGGTAGGTGTGTAGGCGGACAGGATATTCGAGATTTCAGGCCTCTAAAATGATTGAAATTGATGTGGAGTCCGGAGGGTTGCAGAGTCCTCAAGCAGAAAATGGTCTGTTCCTTTTTCAGCATGTGCTGAGCTATGCTGGAACACTGCAGTAAGCCTGTGACAGAGGCGTTGGCTCGGGAACAGGCCTCTGTGCTGAAGAAGTAGTCAACTGGAAGCTCAGGGACATTTTTTAGGATAGAACGTGGATGTTCTGAAAAACGGTCATGCAGTACAGACTTCGTTTTTCAAGGTAGTGGACACCAAAATCCGAGCAGTGAATGTTATAGACTGGATTGTACGAAGTGTAAGGAAAATGTTGCATCGTTTGTAAGGTGTATTTGAGAACTTGCATAAGAAGGAGGGAATACAGAAATGGACAAGTGAGGAGAAACAAGAAGCAAAAGCGCAGGATGACTTAGGAGATATTATTAGAGATATTGTTAATCATGAGGGTAAGAAAGCGACCATAAAGGCACTATACCTGAAGGCGCGTACTTTTCGGAACAAGGCAGGAGATATAATGACATAAATCATCACAAACGAATATGATTTAGTAGCCATTGCGGAGACATGGTGAGAGCGTAGTCAAGACTGGGAGGTAAATATTCAGGGTCATGAGACAATTTGGAAGGAAGAAAGGATGGTAATGTAGGTGATGTAATTCTAACATTCAAGGACAACCTCAGATCGGTGCTGATAGATGATAAAGGTTCGATGGAGAATGAGTTTGAATCCATTTTGGAGGAAATAAGAAGATCGAAGAAGAAAATGTCACCGATAGTTGTAGTCAATCGGCCTCCATATTGTAACACTGGAGAGGGCAGTAAACAAAGAAATAAATAACGCCTGAAAAAATGCATGGCAATTATTATGCGGTATTTTTATCTACTTGTTAATCGGTCGAAGCAGCTCAATCAGGGTTGCCTTTAGGAGGAGAATGTTGAGTCTATCTGCGATATTTTCCTTGAGTAGTGTGTAATGGCTATGGTATAACTAGGGCAGGTGAGTGGGTAGGGGGCCAGGACATGGGAGATTTCAGGCCTCTAAAATTATTGAACTTGATATGGAGTCCGGAAGGTTTCTGGGTCCTCAAGCAGAAAATGGTCTGTTGTTTTTTTCGGCGAAGAAGGGGAACAGCCACATTAGATTTGATACTGGGTAAGGAACGTGGCAAGATGTAAGATTTGGAGGTGCGTGAGCACTTTGGTGGTAGTTACCAAAATTCAGTTAGGGTTACTTTAGCTTATCAAAAGGGATAGGTATACACTGGACGGCAAACGCTTCAGCTGTGGGAAAGACAATTACGGTGCAATTAGATAAGATTATGCATGCACAGATTGGGCAAGGAAACGGCAAGGAACAGACACAATAGAAATGTGGAGTTTATTCAGGGGGCAGGTTCTGTGTATCCTTGATATGTATGTACCTATCAGACACAGAGGAAGTTGTCACGCGCTGCAGTCATGATTACTAAGGAGGTTGAATCTCTTGTTTAGATGTGGAAGGCTTGTGTCAGTATGAGATATAAAGGCTCAGTTAGTGTGATTAAGAGTTACAAGTTAACCAGGAAAGACCTGAAGAGAGACCGAAGATGAGCCAAGATGGAAGCTGAGAATTTGTTGGCAGATAGGATAAGGGAAAATCCTAAAGCTTTCTAACGGCGTGTAAGGGCGAAAAGAATGAATGGAGTAAAATATGACAAATGAAGGAAGTCGTGGTAAGTAGTGCATGGAGTCAGAAGCGATAGGGAACCGCTAAAGCAATATCTTTCATCAGTATTCATACTGGAAAAAATAATGTTGTCCTGGAGCATACTGAGAAACAGGTTACTAGACTAGATAGGATTGAAGTTCCCAAGGACGAGATGTTACAAACTCGGATAATGAGGAAATATATAAGTTCCCTAGGATTTATCCTAGGATTCTCCGGGAATCCAAGAATCTGTTTTCTGAACCTTTGGCATTGATATTTTCAACGTCATTGTCTAAAGATATAGTACCAGAACACTAAAGGATCGCAAAAGTCATTCCCTCATTCAAGAAGAGGAGTAGAGACGACCTTGGTAATTATAGACCATTGAACCATCCGCCAGTTGTAGGTAATTTGTTGGAAAAGTTTCTAAATTATAAGATTTATAATAATCTCGACTGTAATAAGTTAATGATGGAAAGTTAAGATGGTTTTGCGAAGGGGAGGTCGTGACTCGCAAATATTACTGTGCACTTTGAGTAGGTCATTAAACTGGATGTCGGTTTGATCGCTGAATTTGAAAGTTCATTTCCAGATGTTTCCTCACCCTAGTAGGTAACATATTCAGTGGATCTCCAGGCGAAGCACAGTTCATAATTTCTGCTTTCTAATTTTATGTTTGAATATCTTTGGGTATGTGATGTCATTTCCGGTGGTGATGTTATTTCCTGTTCTTCTTCCTCGGGGGTAATCGATGGTATCAAACTCGAAATGTATTTTCATCGATGTCTGTTTGGAATACCATGCTTCGAGGACTTCTCGTCCAGGTCTCTGCTTGGCTTGTCCTAGTACGGATGTGTTGTCCCAGTCGAAGTGGTGGGCTCCTTATCTGTATGGAAGGATACCAGTGAGAGTGCGTCATGTTGTTTTGTGGCCAGTTGATGTTCATGTATCCTGGTGTCTAGTTTTCTGCATATTTGTCCAAAGTAATGTTTTTTACAGTTCGTGCAAAATTATGAGGGGCATGGATAGGATAAACAGACAAAGTCTTTTTTCCCTGTGGTCGGCGAGTCCAGAACTAGAGGGCATAAGTTTAGGCTGAGAGGGGAAAGATATAAAAGAGACCAATGGGCAACTTTTTCACGCAGACGGTGGTACATGTATGGAATGAGCTGCCAGAGGTTATGATGGAGGCTGTTACAATTGCAACATTTAAGAGGCATTTGTATGAATATCAAGGGTTTGGCGAGATATGGGCTGCGTGCTGGCAGGTGGAACTAGATTGGTTTGGGATATTTTGTCGGCATGGACAGGTTGGACCGAAGGGTCTGTTTCCATGCTGTACATTTCTATGACTCTATGATTCTATTGCTCTGTATTTTGTCAATGGCATTACTTTGTGCATATAAAGATCGATAGCAGAAGTTTCTGTTAAAATATAAAATGAAAAAGAGTGGCAAAAGTAAACGTTGGTCCTTTCGTGGATGAGATGGGTCATTTACTTGTGGGATATGAGGAAATAGCCGAGACATTGAACAGGCATTTGCCCTTGGAACAATCATTATAAAGGAAGAGCTAGTGTTGGATTGTTGCAGCTAATTGGCCAATGAATGGATAAGTCTCCAGGCCCTGAAGTGAGAGCCTGCTCCCGTCAGGAACCTGAAATAATTACAGAAGCCGCTGGAAACACTGATCAGTTCCAACAGCTTCTGTAGTAGTGGGGAGGGAGGATAAATGTGTCAAATCTACACACGGGTAAAATAAACTCCAACCTCAAAACAATCAGAAATCCTGAGTTTTACAAACACCCATATAACTTTTTTTCTGAACCATCAATTCCCATTCAACTGTTCCAATGTGGAATAGCAAATTTCTGATTCTAACATTCGGAGATGTCCCTCAGTGAGCTCCTCCACGATTCTTTACATTTCACTGGGGACCCGCTATCCACAGTCTCCAATGAAACGACCTGAACTCACATACACACAGATCAGAAATAGGGTAGGAATGAAAGGGGGAGTGGGGGGGGGGGGGGGGGGGTGATGGGAGGAGAGAAAGAAAGTGAGAGAAGAAGAAAGAAAGAAAGAGAGTGTTGAAGAAACATACAGAAATGCAGAAAGAAGAGGGTTCAGAGAAAAAAGTCAAAAAAAGACTCTGTCTGTAAGAGAGAAAGAAAGGTAGTGGAATAAAAAGAAAGATAGAGAGAGAGAGTTGTCGAAAGTAAGAGGCAGGCAGTGAGAGACAGAGAGAGCGGGAAAAAAAGGAAAAAGCAGACAGCTGTAAACAGGAGTGAAGGAAAGACGTGGCGAGATTAAAATGTGATACTCACCATTACACTTGCTTCCGACTTTCTCGATGGTCTCTCACACTCCTTCTCTCCAATACAGAGGCTTGCTTGAGGAGGTGCTGATTCAGGGAATGGTTGAAATTAAAGAATCCAAGCTTTGATTGAGATATAACACTCTCACACGCAGAGGCAGAGAGAAACAAATCTTTCATTCAAATACCCTCTGTCACCCAAGTCCCAGCTGATCCAGTTCTCTCTGCCAGTGTCATACCTCCTCCAGGGATGTAGCACACCCAGAGTCATCTCTGTGGGTTGACAGGGGGGCGGAAGTGAGGGAGGGAAGAGGTGTGAGGGAAAGCAGCAAATGAATAGTTTCGTCTAGACTGAGTATAGGAAGCGTTTAGATGGGACTAGATTAGATTGGGATATCTGGTTGGAATGAACGAGTTGGACTGAAGGGTCTGCGCCCGTGCTGCAAATCTCCATGAATCCTGCTTTGGATTTTACTGTCCAGGAATGAAACCTGGACAAGTTTTCAAGTGGATAAAATTCCATTTGTCTTTGGATTTTCTATTAACCAATGTAAAAATCTCAACTTGCAATGGCGGCAATCAAACCCAGATCACCTGCTTGGAAGGCAGATATACTCACCACGATAGCACCGTCACTGTACACTTTAACACAATGCAATCACCATTCACACTTAAAAACACTTGATGAAGTAAACAGAATTAAAGGTGATATTAGGCCAGGTAACAATAACGTATACTAGGAGTTGGATTTTAAGGAGCATCTTAAATAGTAGAGGTAGTGGATACTTGGAAGAGTACAGAGAGGGAGTCCAGAAGTCGTTCTCATTGGTCTTGGATTCCTCCACCACACATCAGCTGCTTCATGGAAAGGAACAGATCAAGAAATCAGGAATTTCAGTGAGAACAAAGTAAATGATTGTTGAATATAAATTTGCAAACAGAAGACACAGAATCTGTACAGGATATTATTTACTCTTTACAATAGAACATTTTTTTTCCTTTTTCCCAGATGTGTGAGTTAATGAAGTCAGTGAAGAAGAATTGAGCGGAGCCTGTCATTTTGTTTCCCAATCCAGCCTGCAGCGAACGATGATCCTTTCCTCCAGGTCATTTAGTTTTGCTTCCTCTTCACTCACTGAGAACTGATCATTTAGGATGTTTTTTTGCGCATATCTCACTTCTTTTTTGGTTTTGCTTTTATTGTTCAGCTTTCTAATAACTGTTGCTCATTGCTAACAGCACTTTACACTACTTTACTCCTCCAGTCTCTTTCATTTTTCTTCTCAGTTGGAGTCATTCCTTTCCCATTAGAAAAGGAGTGTTATCGACTCCTCCCTTTCCTTTCAGACTATTCCTCACGTGGACCTCCATTCCATTATCAGTTGTATCTAATATTGGCCGTCAGTAACTAGACTTTATCTATTAATTGAACTATTTTTATTGCTGGATATTTCACTGCATATTTTAACTGGTCTCTGAATTTTTTTTTAGTCATCACATAAATAAATGCATTTGTACAACAACTCAGGTTCCGCAGCATATATCCGATTTGCTGAAAGAGATATTTAGCAGCGGAATACAAGGAATAGCCAACACTAAAGAAATATAAAACATACAACAACCAGAGAAGAATGAAGCTGGCAGATATGGCAAAGAGTAACATCACAGAATTCTTTCTGCTTTCTGCCTCTGGGTCATTCTCTGTTTTATTCTGACCCCTCAGTTCTTTACGACTCTTAATGGCCTCGAACATGTGTCTGACAGTCAGAACATTGATAAAGAGAATAAAAGTGAATGGGAGAAAAGGTGTTAAAAATCGCTCAAAATATATAAAACATACCCACAGACGGTCATGAAAAATAACTGGGCTTGTAATGACAGTACCATGGGACATTGTTGCTGATCATTCCAGGTTTAAATCGAAAGTAGTTGGGAATGTCCTTTAAAGAAGAAAAAAATACAAATTGTTGCTACAACCCTTATCGCAGTTTTTTTCTGTGCAAGACGTAATTTTCATCTGATGAAAACAAATAGCAACAAGTCGATCAAAACAAAAAGCAACAGTGAACCAGACAGAACAATCAAGGGTCAAACAGTTCAGGACACTGAGAACAGTAGTGATGTCCAGGAAGCACCGTGGATAATAATAACGTGAAAATGCGTGAAGGAAATAATAACCAAAGTGAACAGGAGATCAGATGTTGCCATGGCCAGCAGATAGCGAATGCTGCATGTAGAAAGACCGCATTTGCCCCGAGCTAGGAACACAATCACCACGAGACTAACTGTACAAGAGAGAAAGGCAAAAAAATGAGATTGTAAGTTATTGATCAAACATTCTCTGCGCCTCAGCCCAGACTGCCAGCAACGGCCCAAAGATAATTGTTGTTCCATGTCATATGAAGTATAAAAACCTGAACCAGAGCAGCAAACTATCTCTAAATGAATCATTTGTACTTTTAGAAGACTTAGGGATGAACATGAGCAACAGATTGCTCACAAAAACATGGTCACATACTCAATGTCTGTTCTTTGAGGTTAGTAGCTGCTGATTTCACCTGATGCCTGGGATCAGCAGAACACGTAATGGAACACATCTAACACAGATATTGATTGCAAAATTTCTGTATTTGATTTTGGAGTCTCCACAACTTAAATTGCCTACATAATTGTATATCCACACTACATGAATGGCAGTGCAGGGCAAAAACCACTCCACTCTGTCCAAGAATGGATGCCATCCACAATATGGATTAAAAAATGATCAGGCATTGGGTACCTCCCTCTTGTACAGGATGCACATTCTGGCAATCTGAACCATGATAGAATTAAGCAGTCATTCCAACCAGATTCCATGCATAATTAGCCATTGCAAACTTCCGGTTTAGAAGTCAGACACTTTATCTGGGATGATGCAAGACTTCCTGCTTGATGTACAGGATCACGCTCCCAAGCTCCTCTCATTGTGAATGGAGATTCCTCCCAAATTCCAAGCTTTTAGTATCTAGGAATCCCCATAGTTTAACTCGTGCTCTCCATGAAGATCATCAAAATTGTTCCATACCTTCAGAGACTGCTTCTGTGGTAGCATCTTAGAAACCCGAGAGTGCATAAACATCATTCGGACAACTGGGTCTGGAGCGAATCTTTTCAGAGCATATCACCATCACCCCCGCCTCTACAGATGTGATTTTTAAAAAAATAATGGCAGACATGGGGAGAACTAGCAGACTCCACAGTCATCCTAGGCTGGAATAGAACCCAGCGCACTGTTTTCTGCGGCAGCAATGTAATCATTATGTCATGGTGCCCTTAAAACGCAGTGGATTCAGGGAAGTACGTGCCTCACAGTGCCAGGGTTCAAGTCACACCTCGGGACAACTGTCTGTGCGAAGTTCGCACATTCTCCTGTGTCTGCGTGGATTTCCTCCGGGTGCTCCTGTTTCCTCCCACAGTCCAAAGACGAGTAGATTAGATGAATTGGCCATGCTAAATTGTCCCATAATGTCCAGGGATGTGTAGGTTAGGTGGATTACTCAGGGATAAATGTAGAGGAATAAGGAAATGTGTCTGGGTGGCTTACTCTACGGATCGTTGGTATGGACTTGCGGGGTCGAAAGGGCTTATTTCCACACTGTAGGGATTGTATGACTCTAAGTACATTTTGGGGAATGATGGCCAAGTGGTCTTATCGCTGGACTGTTAGTTCAGAGACTGAGTCAACGTTCTGGGGAGCTAGGTTCAACATTCACCAGATGAGATGGTGGAATTTCAATTCAATAAAAATCTGGACTTCAGAGTTGTCATTATCGGGGGAAAAACATTAAAAAAAGGCAAGTTAATATGTCACCTCGTATATATATATGACTCCAGACTCTCAACAATCCGCTTGACTCTTACCAGCCCTCTGGCCAATTAGGAAAGGATGGTAAGTGCTGCCCTAGGGAGCGACTCCCACACCCCTTCAATGAATAAAACAAAATGGAGCACCACACGCACAGCCAAATCCCTGCTACAGAGTACTGCTCCTTTTTTAGACCATTCTCTGGGATTTGATATCCCCACGCTGAGTCCAATTTCACAAATATTAATTGATCCATTACAGACTTGCTCAAATTTTGAGGATAAGGGACCCTCCACATGATTCAGTGCAGTTACCTGGAGTGGGATACACTAACTCATCGACCAGTACATAGCATACACACAATTGAGGTCAGCAGGAACTGGGAAACTCATTGGACTTATGACATGGATTATCCACTGAGATAACTGATGCCCAGAATTGGGCAGAACTTCCATAGCAAGCATCCAGCCTTTCACATTGGGCAGTTCTGCCGCTGTCTCACATACAGGATGTTCCCTTTTGACACTAACCACCTCTCAGGCTCAGAGATATCCTCTTGCGGATAAGGACATATAGATTATTTTTTAAAAATGTACTCATGGAATCTAAGCTTCAGTGGTTCAGCCAACGTTCATTGTCGAGCTCTAACTGCCCTTGTGATGGTGTTGAAGACCTTTGTGAACGTTTGCACTCGCTGGGGTACAGGAAAACCCACAGTGCTTTTAGGGGAGAGATGCAGGATTATTACACAGCAACAGAGATGGAACAATCATATACTTCCTTGTCAGAATAAAATCTGGGTTGAAAGGGAACTTGCATGTGATACTCAACCCATTCATTCCCACGTTGCATCTGTGCTGCCATTTGAAACAAGCTGCCTGACCAAGATCCAACAAGAAAATGCATCAAGGAATGGGAAACTCCCGGTGTCACAAAGAGGTGGGTTTTTACAACACCCATCTGACCCAAAGTAGCCTTTCAACAACCGGAAAGAGACAGTGATATTTCTAAACACTTTCCAAGACGAGCTCAGCCCAACTTCATCAATATGGCGTCAGTGCAAACTCGTTCTGCACAGCACAGCGAAACAATAGGATTGAGGAGACTCCAAATTGACAAACAACTCGCTGTGAACTCAGTAAGTGAGGGCACTACCTTCTGGCAGCAGTCTTGTTAAATGGAAATACAATAATCCGTCACAAAGTGGAAATAATTATTGTTTAAAGAAGAGATTTATGCTTCTTAAGGTATTACGAGTCTTACCTGAAAAACCAACAATACCGAGGATGGTGCAGTACACTTTATCGACCAGCAGCCTTGTCAGAAGCATTTTATTCTTTGCAAAGCTTTCGCTCTTTTCCCGTTGCCGCAATCTTCCAGAATTGGATAATTCAATAAGAATTAGAGCTGACACAGTTCCAGTGACTTCTTTTATATTGTGTGTATCTCCATTGGGAAAATGTGATTAAACATTTAATTTTTAAAATCATTTTGAACAAACACATTATGACAACAGATTTATTTTAATGACGTAATTATGTTTTAAAGTTAACTTTGTATTTGAATGCCCTAAAGACTGGTTAATCTGATCGTCTCCAGTCTCAAATGTTAATTGCAATTTGTCTTCAAACAACAAGACTTGAATTATTTCGCACATGACCATAGCCATCAAGATCTAAATACCTTTTTATATGCTTTTCAGTGATGATCATCGTTTTGCTGAGGCTATTCTGTGATTCAATACCCCTTGTTATAGAGCTCCTTGAGAGCTGCTATACTGTACAATATTAAGCCATTGTTTTCCTTGTTAATTTAGTTTTGCTACGCATTTGGGAAATTGTATCTGTGAATGAGCATTGTAATACAGAAACTGAAGCTGATACTTAGCACACGAAAAGATGGAATTCATATTTGATCACATTTTCTCAAAACAACGGCAAAACAAAAGAAACTGAGTTAGAACCTGACTTAGAATTCAAGAACGACGGAATCACAGGGAACAGAAGAGGCCTTTTGGTTAATTGTGTTTGTCCCGCCAAAATGACACTAAATCCACATCATTCCCCCTTTCTAGCACTTGACTCAACGCTTGGAATGTTATAAAATTTGAAGTGCTTATCCAAATTATTTTTAATATTTGTGATGTTTCCCATCTCAACTACGCTCTCTATCAGTTGATTTCAGGCTCCTACCATCATCAAGGCAAAAAGGTTTTTTCCTCATGTCCTCTCCCGTACTTCTGCCTTTCAGATTGTTATTGGCACTTCGACTAAGAGGAGCAACTGCTTTCTGTTCAACCTGTCCATGCCTCTCAAGATGTTATATTCCCCTATCTCTTCTCTCCAGAGAAGTATCTGAAGGTTATTCAGTCTCCCTCTTCAGCTACATTTCCCCAGCCTAGGCAACATCCTGGTGAACCTCGTTTGCACTGCCTCCAGTAGCATCATAGCCTCGTTATGGTGCAGTGACTAGAACCGCCCAAAGTTCTCCAACTGTGGCGAAACAAAGTCCTGTACAGCTACAACAGACATCCCTCCTCTTATAATCAAGCACGTGCCCGTATGCCTTTTGAACTATTTTATTAGCCTGACCTTCTGCACTTCATGATCTCCAAGCTTCCTAGTGTCTTCCCATTCACATGTGTCTTACCAGCCTTGTAATGTCTGCCATAGGGCATCACCTCACATGTAGCAGGGTTGCATTTTATCTGAAAACCTATCTGCCCAGTTGGTCTTTAGCGGTGTGTCATTGACGGTGACCCGTCAGGCCGGAGTTTCTGCTAGGACACATACACATTCATTATTCTTTTGCCTTTCTAATTAAAACCTATGCATAAACACTCGGCTTATCCATAGTGTCTTCAAACCTTCCACTGAGCAAATACACTAACCCAGCTCGATCAAGAGCAAACCTGGATGGTCTGACAATTGTTCACAGTCAAAGCAAGATAATGTATTTTACAATCCCCACTTAGTCTGTCGGCATTCCTGGTTTCTAGGGATCAAGTTTAAATGAATTAATATTTCAATAAATGATAAATAACAAAACCTAACCCTTTATTTTCTAATTGGAACAGAAGTATCACGTTGGGTTCTAAATCAGCCAGGGACCAAGCTATCACATTGGCTCATATTCAGATCCTTCAGAAATATTGACATGGACTTGTGTCAACTCCTAGCAGGACAAAACTTCGATTTTAAAAATAGAAAATTATAACTCAAATGTTGACCATAAAATCATTAGGAATTATCATAAACCCACCTGGTTCACTAATATCTTTCAGGGATAGAAACCTGCTATGCTGACCTGGTCTGTGCTACAACCAGGCTCACAGCAATTGGTCTGGTTGGTGGTTTGTCTGGCTTAAGTATATTTGTTAATATTTGTACAACCTTTAGCAGCATTCTTCATTCTACAGCTAATGATGTACTCGGAGAAAGTGAGAAATGCAGATGCAGGAGATCAGAGTCGAGAGGGTTTTGCTGGAAAAGCACAGAGGTCAGGCAGCATTCGAGGAACAGGACAATTGGCGTTTCCGAATAGTTCCTGATGTACTCCAGGGTACAATACAACATGCTCCTGGCAACTTACAGCACAGTCAGTTGGACAGCTAGTATGACATCTTGAGACGCAATTTGATCCTTAGGTTAAACTCACCACCAATTGTATTTCTGTGAGAGAACAGCCTTATCTATGATTACATAAACCCCTATAAGATCACCCCTCAGCCTCAAACGGTCCAGAAAAAAACTACTTTTGCCTATTCAGTATCTTCCCACAGCTAAATGTCAATGGGTGCTTTCCTTGTCTACAATGCAATATTTCGCTTAATTAATTAAGTATTGACCTCATGTCGGGTATAGTTATAGTCTTGATTTTCTAATCAGTCGGAACTTTAGAGGAATTACACATTTGAGGAAAAAAAATCAGAAATTTCTGTGAGATGGTGAGGTGACTATTTATCGATTCACTGGCCATTTGTCTCGATATCAGCTAATGCACTTTCCAGTTGGTCAGCGGGTATGACAGTGATATCTCTGGAAACGAAATAGACCGTACTATATAGACAGCAGAGCACTGTAAAGGGATTAGCAATTTGTATTTAAATTATTAAGTTACCTTCGGTTCAATGTATTGTCTGTTTTTGAGTTTTACTTTAATCCCGGAAAACAGAGTTGGGCTGAGTGTGATTACATAAAGAAAGAAGGCAAACTAATGCAGAAAACGAGTCGCTGTCTCTAACAATGTCTATTAGAAAACAGGTTTTTAAAAAGAATAATCATAAATGTAACCGAAACAGGAATATATATGATATTAACAAGATATATTTCATTCTAAGCTGGAATGGGGAATTTAACATAATACTGACTGGATAGAGAGCATCAGTTATTGAAAATGCATCTCCAATGTTATAAGCTGATCCCAGACAGAGTTCCACTGTCACTGAGGCAAGGTCCAGCGGATCATAAACATGGTCTGGAGGGAAAGATATGAAGACACGATCTTAGTAGCAACAACAATGACACGGTGTATTAACTATAAACAGACAAAATGAAGCAGAATTTATACTCTGTGTCGTGGTCCAGCCTGATATATACTCTTACATGATAAATTAGAACAGAAACAGAGGCACGCAGGTGTAATACAAATGAAGATGTGACATGCAAAACCAACAGAGGCCTAGTGCAGTTATAATAGATGTAGGTTCTTCACTCGTATCTATAGGACATTGATCTCGTGAAGTAACAACTTGGAAGGGATTGTGGGATTGTGGTAGAGAAAACTGGAAAAAATATTTGTGCAGATTATCATTTCAATCCAGGAAGTGATGCAATTTAAACCGAGATATGAACCAATGTAGGAATTTCTGATAGAGGACCTAAATTAGCACAGCAGCGACATACAAAATTAGGGGATACAATGTTGGGCATTAATAGACGCAATAGTAGAGCCGAATATCAGTTGTGGCTTGGACAATTTCAGCAATATTTGACTGTTGTCTAATTCACTGTACATGTCTATAAAAGTAATCAGCTACTTAAGGTCTCCTACAACAGCGCATGATGGAGTATTGCATACACAAAAGCAAGGGCTGATTTAGATATACATCGGAATATCCCAGCGCAATATTAGTCTGTGTGTGTATGTCTGTATGTGTGCGCGTGTGAGAGATAGTATGTGTGTGTCTGCGTGTCTGCGTGTGTTAATTTATTTAACTTATTGCTACTGTCAGCGTCGTTCATTTCAAATCATTAAAATTAACTGAGGTTACATTGACCACTCTTTCACAGAAACTGTGGAAACGACCCATTGTTTCCAAAGCCTGACACCAAAACACAAACAAAACAGTGCATGGATATTAAGCAGCCATTGCAAGCGGGATATTTGCTCAGTGTCCAATCCATTGTCTCCAGCACGACAAATGATGGCCTGTGGGAAAACGGTAGAGGCAGACTCTGCCTGTGAGGAATTATATAGATTTTTCGGTTTGCAGGATAGGCCGTTTCTAAACTGGTTTAGAGAGACATCCTACCCATATTTACCTTTCTTTAACTTCTTCAGTTAAAGACAGAAAGCGGTTCATCCCTTTAAAACTACTTGTTTCATTTGGAATATGATTACTTTGAATATTCTGAGGTCTCCCCTAAAATGCCTGACACATCCCACTCTGTATTAATCTATCTCCTAGCTGATTATGCATTCACTTCAGTTAGGTTAATTTTCAAACCCAATTGGTGACCTTTGTTTAAGATTAACATTCTTGTCTTCGTTTCAAATTGTATGTAAAATTGAATCATATTGTGATGGTTGCTACGTATGAGTGCCTTTACACTGAGATTGTTTCATAAATCTTTTCTTATTAGACAGTATCAATAAGATGGTAATAACATAACCTGCTGTCTGGTTTCACCAGAACATGCAGCTCACAGAGATTCTCGAGTGTCATTGAAAAATTTCTATCCATATTATATTGCCAATCTGTTTTACTGTATACAGTCTGGATGTATATTCATGTCAGCTATGATTATTGTCATTCCACTATCACAAGCAACCAATTTTTTTTCATATATATCATGAGGCGTCGAATAGATCACCCTTTTGGGCGGCTACTTTCACCTCATAATTCCCAAGCCATCATTATTTCCTTCAATGTGTCCTATGCATTGGTTTACTTTGTTTCGAAAGCAGCCCACTTTCAGATACAAAGATAATATTTTATTATTTTTGTAATTGGTGAATTCCACTCTCTCTCTCTCTCTCTCTCTCTCTGTCTCTCTGTCTCTCTCTCTCTCTCTCTCTCTTTCTGGTTCTTCCTTCTATTCTCTAATTATTCTTAACATTTTTCTTAACTTTTTTGCATTCACATTTTTGAACCAATAAAATTTCTTCTGGGTTCGAAGTGACCTGTTTAAGAATGAAAAGCTGCACCTGAACTGGAAGAGGCCGAATACTGGCGGCGTGACTTGCTAGAGGTACCCGGCAGAATTTAAGCTGGTAAGGGGAGTGACTGGGATGCAGAGAGATAGTGAGAAAATAAATCAGTCTGAGGTTGGTATAGTTGCCAAAAGAAGCAAGTCAGTCAAGGCAGGCAGGAGACGAGTAGAGAACGAGGTAGGACTGATAAATTAGACTGCATTTGTTTCAATGAAAGAGGTCTCACAGCTAAAGCTAATGAACTCATGTCATGTTTGATAACATAGGATTTGGATATGATAGCAATTACAGAGACGTGGCTCAGGGATGGACAGGAGTGGCAGCTAAATGTTCCAAGTTGTAGTTGCTATAAGGACAATAGAAAGTGGGGCAGTCGAGGAGGGGAAGTTGTGCTTTTGATAAGGGATACAATTATGACTGCAATTGGGAAAGATATTCCAGGGAGTACTTTTAGGGAAGTTATTTAGATGGTACTGAAAAATCAGAAAGTGACGAATAACTTATCAAGACTGATAGTCAGTAGGAAATTGAGAAGCAAATTTGTAAAGACATCGTGTAAGCACAGGCGTAGTTGTTCAATGGTCAGCACTGCTGCCCCCGTGTGCTCGGAAACTGAGGTCAATTCCAGCCTCTGACACCTGGAGTTTGCAGTTTCTCTTCGTTTATATGTGGGTTTCTGCTGGGTGCTATGGACTTCTTCAATAGTCCAAAGGTACATGGGTTCACAGGATTGGCCATGCTAAATTACTCATAGCATCTAAGGATGTGTAGATGAGGTGCACAGCCATGGGATAGTACAAAGGCATGGGTGAGGGTGGGATACTGTTTAGAGGTTCAGTGCGGATGTGTTGGGCTGTATGGTCTGTATCCATGCTATGGGGATTCCATTAAAATTAAACGGTAGGGGGGTTTAAATTTCCAAACATAGACTGGGATTGCCACAGTGTTAAGGGTTGAATGGAAAAGAATCTGTTCAACGTGAACAAGAGAATTTTCTCACTCGGGTGGATTTAGTTTACTTCTATGTGTTAGCCCGAGATTGAAAAAAAGACTCCTCGATTGGTCTTAGCTGTTCCATTGAATATCGCAAAAAGGTAATTAAATCTCTCCAGAAACCACAAAAGACCAGGCTTGAACGATAGTTTAGTCACTGGTTTATGCTGAAACAGTATCAAAAGGTTAGGATAGAGCTCCATGTCCCCATCAAAGACCTTGGTAAAAAGGCGAGATGTGGTCCATAAACCACATTTCAGGCAGCAAATAATAAGTTTAAAAAGCAGGATCCAAAACACAGT
The DNA here is from genome assembly GCF_037043375.1 of Chiloscyllium plagiosum. Classification (NCBI taxonomy): domain Eukaryota; kingdom Metazoa; phylum Chordata; class Chondrichthyes; order Orectolobiformes; family Hemiscylliidae; genus Chiloscyllium; species Chiloscyllium plagiosum. Next base: position 7,031,370 of record NW_028270188.1, on the reverse strand, counting down.
AATCTCGGAATTATTGTCAGTCCCATGTGCTGGTGAGAACTGAAATGCCTAATTGGATGGATGAACATGTGGCTGGAACACTGCTTGAGGAGGGCAGGCAGTATTATCGGAGGCATTGGGACTAGCTCAGGAGAAGGTTAGACCTCAGCAAGACGGACAGTTTGCACCTTGTCGGGACTGGATGAACATCCTCCCAATTAGATTTACTGTTGGGGAAGTTACAGACAAGAGTGGAAGTGGTTTAGGAATGTAACAGGGATCTTGGCTTCAAGAGCAAGCTGCAATCATATTCTGTCTGTCCCCTGATCAGGATTTGTGTCACCCTTTGCTGGGTCCTAGATTTCTCCAAATCGTCACACTTACTATTGTTTCTGTCATTCTTACTGCCATGTCTTTTGATTTAATGCAATTTAATCTGAAACTTGTGGTTCCATCACACCAATTGGTAACATCTACAGCACAGAAGAACACTGACCACTTTCATCGCGAGTTTATAAGACAAGATTTACACCAGCTCAAGAAAACAAGGTAATCAAATTTTGGAATATTTGGAATACGTGTGGGAACGTAGAACATAGAAAAGTACAGCACAGGAGAGGCCCTTTGACCAACGATGTTGTGCTGAGGATTAATTAATGTAAAATATAATAACTAACTTATGCACCCCTCAACTCACTGCTATATGCCTGTCCAGCAGTCACTTAAATGTCCCTAATGGCTCTGCTTCCACCACCACCGCAGGTAACGCATTCCATACATTCACAACTCTCTGCATAAATAATCTACCTCTGATGTCCCCTCTATACCTTTCCCCTAATATTTTAAAACTATGACCCCTCGTGCCAGATAACCTTTCCCTGGCGAAAGGTCTCTGGCTATTGACTTTATCCATGACTCTCATTATTTTGTATACCTCGATCAGGTCACCTCTCTACCTCCTTCTCTCCAGAGAGAAAAGTCAGAGTTTAGTCAACCTTTCTTCATATGGCAAGCCCTCCCGTCCAGGCAGCGTCCTGGTAAACCTTCTTTGCACCCTCTCCAAAGCCTCTGTATATTATGGCGATCAGAACTGGACACAATACTCCAAGCGCGTGGTCGCACCAGGGACTTGTAGATCTGTAGCAAATTCTCACAGCTCTTAAAATCGATTCCCCTGTTAATGAAAGCCAAAAGTATGTTGTCTTAACAACCCTAGCCACTTTGGTGGTAACTTTGAGGGATCTATGTACTTGAACACTAAGATCCCTCTGTTCCTTCACACTGCCAAGTATCTTGTCTTTAATTCTATATTCAGCATTCCAGTTCGATGTTCCAAAATGCATCACTTCGATTTTGTCCAGGTTGAGCTCCATTTGCCATTTCTCAGCACAGCTCTGCACCCTGTCTATGTCGTGCTGCAGCCTGCAATAACCCCTCAATACTATCAATGGAACCTCCAACCTTTGTGTCACCGGCAAATTCACTAACCCACTCCTCAAACTCCACATCCAAGTCATTTATAAAAACCATAAAGAGCAGAGGCCCAAGAACAGAGCCCTGCGGTACACCACTCACCACTGACCTCCAGATGGAACAACCCGGATGGAAATTGGTCCGCCAAACAATTCTGAACCCAGATAGCCATACCTCCTGATTTTATGAATGAGCCTATCATGGGGAACCTTATCAAATGCCTTGCTGATGTCTTTATACACCAGATCCACTGCTCGACCTTTGTCGACCTGTCTTGTCACCTCCTCAAAGAACTCATAAGATTTGTGACGCATAACCTGCCCCTCACAAAATCATGCTAACTGCCTTTAATTACGCTATAATTTTCCAAATAGTCATAAACGTATCCCTCAGAATTATTGCCAAAACTTTGCCGACCACAGACATAAGACTGATTGGCCTGCAATTGGCAGGGATTTCCCTATTACACTTCTTGAAAACAGGAACAACATTCGCCTCCTTCCAATCCTCTGGTACGACTCCCATGGAGAGTGAGGAAGCACAGATCTTCACCAGCGCTTAGCAACCTCCTTTCTCGCTTCCTGGAGCAACCTAGGATGAATCTGGTCTGGCCATAGGGGCTTGTCAATCTTAATCGTTGCCAAAATTTCCAGCACATCAGCTCCATCAATCTTGATCTGTTCAAGCCTGTATCCCAGCTCGTCAAAGTTCTCATTCACAAAAAAGTCCCTTTCCTTAGTGAAAACCGAAGCAAAAAAAAATCATTTAGGGCTTCCCCATATGCTCAGACTCCATGCACAAGTTCCCTCCGCTATCCGTGATCGGCCCTACCTTCTCGCTGATCATTCTCTTATTCCTCACGTATGAGTAAAATGTCTTTGGATTCTCCCTATTCGTTCCTGCCAAGCCTTTTTCGTGCCCCCTCCTGCTTCTCCTCAGTCCATTTCTGAGCTCATTTCCAGCAAGCCTGTAATCCTTTAAAGCTGTGCTGGATCCTTGCTTCCTCCACCTTTCCTAAGCTGCCTTGTTCCTTTTGACGAGAAGCTCCTCTGTTCTCGTCATCCAAGGTTCCTTAATCTTACCCCTTCTTACCTGTCTCAGAGGAACAAATTAATGCATAACTCGCAACAACTGCTCCTTAAACAGCCTCCACATGTCTGCTGTGCCCTTTCTGTGGAACAATTGCACCCAGTCTCTACTTCCCAACTCCTGTCTGATAGCGTCAGAATTTCCTTTTCCCCAATTAAAATCTTCCCTTGGTAACTGCTCCTTTCCCTCACCAAGTAAATGTGAGGCAGTTGTGATCACTGTCACCAAAGTGTTCTCCCATTGCGAGATCTGACACCTGTCCTGGCTCATTGCCGAGCACCAAATCCAAAATGGTCTGTCCCCTTCACGGTCTGTCTACATAGTGAGTAAGGAAACCCTCCTAACACACCTGACAAAAATGGCTCCATCCAAACCACCTGCATTAAGGAGGTTCCAGTCGATATTGGAAAAGTTGAAATCACCACTTTCTTCCCACAAGTGGTGTCAGACTTCTGAGTTTCTCCAGAACTTTCTTTTCTGGTTTATGAGTCTTGTGAAGCCAACTGTCCAATCACACAAACGGTCTTGACTTTTCACTTTGACCTCATTATCCATCGAACCTGCCACTTTCCTTTGCATCTCTTTGCTGATCAGACTGTAATATGGAGCAAGAGAATTGGAGACAACTTACAGCACAGACAGGCGCCACTTGTTTGGGTCAGTAAAACTCAATGAAAGCTTTGTGAAAAGCAGCTTTGAACCAGGTTAGACCTTCACACTAACGGTGACTCATGTGAACTATTCCAGCCTGGTAAATGCGGAATAATCCTGTAAAACAATTGATCTACATCACAAGGCACGCCTCCCATAGGTCATTGCCTTCCTTTGAAGATCATCCGTCCAGGGTATCGTACACGTTTTCCCCCTCAATAAATCCATGCTAACACTCCTGGGCTAATCAATAAATCTTAAAATAATTATTTACATGTTCTCTCAGAGTATGTACAATCCTTTCCCCAACTCTGGGAATTATAAGATTGCCACCCTTATTATTTTGACATATTTGGAAAACCTCTGAGAGATTAATGTCAGTCGGTTCATCTTGGTGCTTTCTCCCGTTTAAAACTGATAAAAACAACAATAGTGCAAATGCAGCGATTCGAAACTAAGTCATCAGTTTGGAAAAAGCGATATTCAGCCCAATACCACACGCCCTGTCACTAGTTGGCAAGCTGTTCCCAGACACACTTAACAAGACAGTGATCTTGACCAACTGGGTTGGGGCTGAAATAGCATCAAAACATGCGGGGGAAGCTCAGCAGGTCTGACACATCAGCATCAGATCCCTTCAGTTCTGAAGAACAATATGTAGACTGTTGACGTTCACTCTGGTTTCTCCCCACATGTAATGCCGATCTTACTAAATTTCTCCAGCAATTTCTGCGTTATCTTTCAGCTCTCCAGGATCTACAATTCGTTGTTTTAAATAAAGTTGATCCACCAGACGGGCTATTGCGTCAGGTGACAGTCTACCACATTCAGTGGGGCAGATGTCAAGGAGCATCTTAAAGAGGGATCGGGAGAATTGGTGCCGTTTATAGAGAGAGTACACAAGTTAAGACTCCTCAGCTCAAAGCACGGCACTTAATGCTGCCCCGATTAAAATATTGAAGATGGCAGAGGAGCAGATGAGGTGAAGCAGGGTGGGAGCTGGGCGATATTGTTGATGTGGAAGGACCGTGTGTGCAACTGATAACATGCTGTCAGTCTGACTAATAGCAGTCATTCCTGGCACTGGATTCACTGCGGGGTGAAGGGTCAGTGAACAAAGCGGACTGTCCCTGTTGTTCCGTTCCTGACTCTCCAGCTCCTGCTCTGTTAGTAATCTCTCAGTCTCCCGAGACATGTGCTGTTCCCAATTTTGTTGGATTCCTGGCCTTTATCCTTCGCTGAGTGGACAGTTGATGGTCTGAGGCATACCATTCCCAAATGACTCATTTGCAAGATAATAAAGGTAAATGTGTCTGTGTATCCCTCTCTAATCTGTAAACATCATTGTTCAGGACTGTTTGGACATGTAATGACGAGGTTGGAAGTTACTATTAACCAGACGAAACCCTCTGTGGGAAGAAGATGATCAAGTTCGCTTTCTCTTATTTCAGAAAGACAAGTGTAAGGCATTGCAATGCGATTGGTCAAACTGCCAGGCTTGAATCAAAACACACTTTACTTCACGGGGCGGCACGGTGGCACAGTGGTTAGCACTGCTGCTTCGCAGCGCCTGAGACCAGGGTTCAATTCCCGCCTCAGGCGACTGACTGTGTGGAGTTTGCACGTTCTCTCTGTGGGTTTCCTCCCACAGTCCAAAGGTGTGCAGGTCAAGTCAATTGGCCATGCTAAATAGCCCGTAGAGTTAGGTAAGGAGTAAATGTAGGGGTATGGGTGGGTTGCGCTTCGGCAGGTCGGTGTGGACTTGTTGGGCCGAAGGGTCTGTTTCCACACTGTAATGTAATCTAATCTAAACTATCGCTGAAATACAAAAACAAAACACGGAATGCTGGTCTCCCAGGTATCGAAAGGATGTTTGTGAGACGGGAAATGGTTAAGAAAAAATGTCCAAAGATGTTTGTCAACATAGGGGTTTATTTTATCTTCGAATACATTTGACACATTAAAGCTCCCTCCCCACCACTACAGAAGCTGTTGGAACTGATCAGTGTTTCCAGCGGCTTCTGTGATTATTTCAGGTTCCTGAGGGAACAGTCTGTCACTTTTCGAGCAATATAAAACCATCCTTGTGCTGCAAACAATATTTCAACAAAAAATGGGAAGCAGCAGAGGGGAAAGCTTCCGAGAAGCCGAGCAATGCTGCCCGGTTCCACAATGCAATTCACAGAAATCATTATCAGGAAAAGCAAGGAGCAATCTGATAGACCCATTTCACTACAGAATAAAACATTCCTGTATTGGTTTATCCCAGTGGCTTTCCTTTAAAAGTCAGCTAAGAAACCACAACACTGCGACAGCCAGGAACCGAACTACGGTCAACTCTTTGGAAGGCAGCTATGCTCACCACTATGCCACCATCACCCTGCTTGCGGCTCCCTCCCCATTCCCAAGCTCACTTAACAAGGCCGTGATCATCACCAACTGGATTGGGGCTGAAATCAAAACAAGAAATTGCTGGTGAAGCTCAGCAGGTCTGACAGCACCAGAATCAGAAGCCTTCAGTTCTGAAGAACAATCACCAGATCGGAAAGGTTCATTCCCCACAGATGCTGCTAGAACTCTTGAGTTTCCCCAGTAATTTCTGTGCTGTCTCTCAGATCTGCAGTTCGTTGTTGGAAACAAAGCAAACGTTGAGCGATCGAAGAGGATATTGGGTTAGGTGATAGTATCCCTCATCAAAAAAGACAGATGGGAAGGAGTATAGCATCATAGAATCGCAATAGTGTGGAAACTGGCCATTCGGCCCATCATGCAGCCCACCAAGACACAACCCTCCACCCTCTCCCTGTAACCCCGCAATTCCCATGGCGAATCCACCTAACCTAAATATCCCTGGGTACTATGGACAATTTAACATGGCCAATCCACCCTAACCTGCACATCTTTGGACTGTGGGAGGAAACCGGAGCACCTGGAGGAAACTCACGCAGACACGGAAGAATGTGTAAACTCCACGCAGACAGTCTTCAATCAGACAGGGATCTGGATAATCGGACAGGTTTAGAGAGCAAGCCCAGACGTTTTGACTGGCGTGTGAATGATGGGCCGAACAGCCTGATTTCAATGCTGTAAAAACTCTACAGTAACATGACTCCCCACATGCAGCATTCATCACAGTTTGCATTTCGTTTTAATCCGTCCTGTTATTGACCTTATTCTGAATGAAATGGATTGTTTGTGCATTCAGTCAGATCTGTGTATTGGCGGGTCAGGAGCATGATACACAATAACAACAGGGGGAGGGCGGATTGAATTCCTGCCCCTTACAGATCCCATTGCAACATGTCATTTCCTCATGGATTTCACTTGCGTTAAGAATTTTAAAGTTTATTATCATGACAATGTATTGATGCCCTTCTTAGTACGTTACAAATTTGGACAGTGGCACTGCATTTATCTCTGAAGATACGGAATATCAAGGCGTTTTGATTCTGTTCCTTTTGTGTTGAGGAAGTCCTTTCCAGGCAGACGCTGAAGGTGTCACATTGCTCCAGGGTCTGTAGTTGGAAAGACAGCATCCTGAACAAGAGACCCATTGGGGGTGTCATTGACCTGGGAAGGGAAATGGAGCACATTGCTAAAAGGATATCCTTCCTTGTCACATACACAGCACTTGGTGCTAAAGGGATGAAAGGGTATGGCGGAACAGAGAATTAGTTACTGAGTTGGATGACCAGCCATGATCGTATTGAATGGTGGGACAGGCTCGAAGGACCGAATGGCCTCCTCCTGCTGCTATTTACTATGTTTCTACCTGCAAACAAGAAATGGGAATCATCATTTTGTTTTGCAAGGAATGAATTTCCTGGTGGCTTACAATCTGGAGAATATTTCAACATTTGACGTTTCAGTCATTGAGGGAAATGTACGCTCGGATCGGACTTGTTTGAATATCAATTAGGGCTTCTGATATCGAAAACTTCACTGAGAATTTGAGGATACTTTAAAATCCAGAGTACAGAAGATGTGGTTCCATTTGTGAATGGAAAAATCAATTAATGATTAAGTTAACTGAGTGATCACATTGTTAAAAGGAGACTATCAGTATGTCCATAGCAAGCTGTTATGTATCAGTCTGTCCAGATCATGAGCTGATTAGATTTTAATTTCAAACTCGATCTGTTTTGTGTTGGAGTTCAAGTCAAACTGTTTGTGCTCAAGTCTAATAATGTTAACTCGAGGACTAACTCAGCTGGTCACAAGGAGTCCAGAGACACACAGACACAGGATGAGAGTGTCCTGGATATGTTTCAGAGCTGACTCTGGAGCTGTACAGAAGCAGATGGGAGCGAATCATTCTGTTACCTACAGAACACTGGGCATAATCTGTATGAATGAATGATATCATGAGATCCTCTGTTCCGTTTGCTGATAACACAAAGTGATGTGGGACAGACAAATGTCCAAAGGACAGAGAAAGGCTGGGAAGGGTGTTGGGTGTTGGACAGGTTCAGTGAGTGAGTGAGAAATAGTCTGTACAACATCCTGGTGAGAAATGGGAGGCTTTGTTCTTTCATTTTTGTTTGCAAAGTGTTTCAGAGTATTGTGAGGGTTTTTGAAGATGATCCTAATCCTCGCCCCAGAAGCAGCAAGCAGCTTTCCTCTCTATCTATTCCAGCTGTTGGATGTGACATGTTCTCCCTCGTTCTGGAATCTCCAACCAGTGGGAATCATTGATCTTGATCGAGGCTGTCTTGTCCTGTTCATATCCTGGAGACCTCGACCAGATCACCCCTTAACCTTCTCAATTCTAGAGGAACCCCGCCTCATTTGTATCATCTCTCCTCAGAATGTAACCCCTGAAATCCAGGATCATTCTTGTAAACCTACGCTGTACTCCCTCCAACCTGACAACCACAGGTTGCACTGCACTGAACTCTATCTCACACGGCTTTGCCCATTCACCCAGTTTACCAATCTCCCTTTGTAATTTTATGTGGCTACATAGCAGCTTGCTATGCACATACTGATAGCCTCTAATGTTCCTTTTAACAATGTGATCATTCAGTTAACTTAATCATTAATTGATTTTTCCATTCACAAATGGAACTACATCTTCTGTACTCTGGATTTTACAGTATCCTCAAATTCACAGTGAAGTTTTCGATATCAGAAGCGAGTGGTCTTATTGATATTCAAACACTGCCCATAATGCTGCCTAACATTGTACCTGTTCTGGAGGTCTTCGATGGGTACAGTGCAGAGAGATCTTTTCACTGTATCTAACTAACCCCATTCTCCCCAGACTCTGGGAGATTCAGATGGAGAAAATATAGAGGGATACATACGCTGTATCTCACCCAGTGTTGGAGTTATCCTGATTGTGTTTGATGGGAACAGGATAGAGAAAGTGGAAGATTTCAATACTTAACACCACGTTGGACATGGCCTGGGAACTTGAAAAACTGCAGTGTAGAGGGAGGTTTGCTTGTATCTATTCCAATTTTCTACCTGCCCTGGAGATTTAAATGGGGACAGTTTAATGGGAACTTTACATTGTATGGAACCCTGTGCTCCCTCTGCCCTGGGAGTGTTTACTGGGAACACTGTTTAACATCTGCGATATGGACCCTGTGAAGATTGATGGGAAACAATGTAAATGGAATTGTCGGGGTCCAATTCCTTCAAGTGGATGAGAAAAGGTCACCAGGGATTGTGAGAAAAATTGATGCCCGTGGGACTGAAGGGTCAGTAACAGAATGAACAGTGGCAGCAGACAGGATAGAAGGTAATGAGGATTTCAGACTGGAGGGAGCTACAGGCACGTACAAGTTCAGTAAAAGGCAATTATTCCCAGGTCACTGCAGAATGTAATAATCTGATGCCTTTCCCTCTCTACCCTCCTCCAACCCCTGGTAAGATTTGCTCCCACACCATATTCCATCCGAACTGCTGACTGTGTTAGATACATGAATACATTGGCGATGGGCGGGGGTATTTTTAAACCTGGGATCTTGCTGTGTAACTTGCGTTCAAAATGCTTTCGCTCGCGCTTTCAAATAATATTTTCTCTCAGAATGCGAACAAGTCCTGTCTTATAGAATCTCTTCCTATAACTTAGCAACCACCAAAGTTCGACTCATAGTCCTGTAGTTCACGGGTTTCTATGTGCATACTTTCTTATATAAATGCACAACATTCGATAATCCTCAGGTATTTGGCACTTCACCTATGGTTATAGATGACAAAGTTATTTCTGACAGAGGCCCCATATTTTGCTCACAGCCTCCCGAGAAGTCCTGGGATACACTAAGTCTGATCCCAGACAAATATACAAACGTTTATTTTCAAATAAATCCAACATTTCCTCTTTAGAATTGTGAACTGTTTTTAAAACATCAATTTGAGTTCTCAAACATCGAAAGAAAATCAAGCCAGACAGTCATTGTGTATCTCTTTCATCTACTGCGATTCGACACAAAGATAAATATATATACCTCCAAAAGGCGCTAATTATTCTTTTGCTTGTCATGCCCTTGTAAAATCTCTTTTGATTATCGTGATTGAGCAAAAATATCTCACATCAACTCTCAAATTACCTACATGTCAACATTAAGAGAATACTGAACGAAATCTCACAAATGCTTTAGCATTTCCGATTTTGGAAGCATTTTCCCTTTCAGAAAATATGCTATGTCTCTACTCTTCAGCCCAATACGTCTGACCATGCACTGTTTTATTGAGTGCCAAATCTTTATGCACTCTCCGAGATTGTTCAGGTCATTCTGCAGCCTTCCCCCTTCGAAATACGAAGTATCACTGTCTCATCTGAAAACGTAATAATAATGCCCTCTATTCCTTTAACCAGATCATTCATGCACAACTGGAACAGTTATGGTTTCAACACAAACTCCACGAGTCACCGCATGCCATCCTGAAAGAACCCTGCTATCCCAACTCCATGTTTTCTGCCAGTCAGACACTCCTCAATCCATGCCAGTACCTTGCCACAAGCACAATGTATTCTTACTTAACACCTTCCCAGAATGCACTTTGTGAAATGCCTTTTGGAAATACAAATAAGTCACATCCAGTGGCTCTGCTTTGTTTCACTTGCTCTTCGACTCCACAAATAATTCTACCAGATTTTATGAAGCACTGCCGTCTCTTCATTTACTCCTATGAACACATCCTTACAACGACATGCCACGTTGTGTTTAACATGTGAATATATTAATGGGATATTAGTTCCAGTGAACTTGAACAGCACATCGCACAGACTCGACACTTGCAAGGTTTATCATCAATGACAACATGACACGTTGATGACAAAACAGACCCCAGTGACTTGTACCATGATTCCCATAGTAAGAGCATTGAGAAAATCTCTCCTCAGTGACATGATTTGGAGATGTCGGTGTTGGACTGGGGTGTACAATGTTAAAAATCACACAACACCAGGTTATAGTCCAACAGGTTTAATTGGAAGCACACTAGCTTTCGGAGCGTCAATCACCTGATGAAGGAGCGTCACTCCGAAAGCTCGTGTGCTTCCAATTAAACCTGTTGGAATATAACCTGGTGTTGTGTGATTTTTAACTCTCCTCAGTGTGAACACGTTGATGGGACTTCTGTTGCGCAGACTTTCTAAAGGACTTCCACTGTCTTAGCATTTGAAAGATCTCTTCTCATCGTGCACACGTTAATGCCAATTCAGTACCCGGCAGCTTATGCAGCACTTCTTGCAGTCTAAGCGTCGAAAAAAATCTCCACAGTGTGCACTTGCAGGTAACTCAGTAGGTTGGACAGACAAGTGAATCCCGTCCCACGCTGGGAGAAGCAGAACGGTCTCTTCCCAGTGTGAACCACCTGTGGCTCCATGAGGTGAGATAATAACCTGGACGCATTTCCACAGAGAGCACCTGAATGCTCTCTCCTCAGAGTGAACATGCTGGTGATAGAAAAAGTCCCTAGAGGCTTTGCAGCATTTCCGACAGGCGGGGCATTTAAAAATCTCACTAATGTGAGCACAGTTAGGAGGCATTAATTTCCTGGGAATTTTATAGCACTCCCTACATCACGGCATTTAAAATAGGACATGCAGATCCACAGGCATCTAATGGTACTTTCCATAGGTTGGACATATCAAATGTCTCTCATTCGTATGAGCATGTTGATGGTCCGTCAAGTCCCTGGATCTTTTACAGAATTTCCCGCACTCTGGCTGTTGAAATGGTCTGTGTCAGCATGAACGAGCTGCTGAAGCGGCATGTGAGATGACTGAGTGGATCCCTTCCCACACACTGGATAGTTATGACTCCATCAATGAGGTTCCAGCTCATTTGCGAAAATGAATCTTTCCCCACAATCCCTTCACTTGCACAGTTTCCTCCCGAGAATAACTGCTTTTGTGGTTTGTGAGCTCCGATGATTGGCTAAAACTTTGCCCAAACACACAACACCCATACGGTTTCTCTCCCACTGTAAATTGGATGTTTTCTTCCATGTTCAATATCTGATCACGAATCATTTGTGATGAAATTGACAACCCCATCATAGCATGTTTTGTAAGTCTTTCCCTTCTAATATCACGTGAAATTAATGTCAAACAAAAGAACAAGAGACTGAGAGATAATGTCTCTCAAGACTCTGTCTTCTATGTGATGTTTGAGACTGAAGGAGAGGGAATACAAACACCCAAAACCTGACCAGAGCGTCGTCAGAAGCTTCCAAACACTCCGTCCCCACCACAGAGAAACAGCAGCGCAACAGATTGATGTGGACACCACCACTTTTAGTTTAATTCGATCAGGTGAGATTCCCTGAAGTGTGGAAACACACACTTCAGCACAACAATTTCACACCCACCCTCAAAAGAATAACCCACCAAGACCCATTTGCATCTTGATTAATGCAGATTAAACTATGGGCAATTTACCGGATTGCACATTCTTGCACTGTGGGAGCAAACCAGAGCACTTGGTGAAAAGCGACGCAGACAGGGAGAAAATCTACAAACTTCCCACAGAAAGACACTCGAGGCTGGAATCGCATCTGGGCTTCTACTGCTGTGAGGCAGCAGCATTAACCCCTGAGCAACCGTGCCGCTCAGTGATCTGCAGATTTCTCTCCAGTTTGCACACCATCCTGACTTGTCAGACGTCCATTCCTGGTCGAGTAAAAAAACTCCTCAACAAAGAGACGTTGGAGTGCAGGTTCATAGCTCCTTGAAAGTAGAGTAGCAGGTAGATAGGATAGTGAAGAAAGCGTTTGGTATGCTTTCCTTTATTGGACATAGTATTGAGTAGAGGAGTTGGGAGGTCATGTTGCGGCTGTACAGGACATTGATTAGGCCACTGTTGAAATATTGCGTGCAATTAGTGTCTCCTTCCTATCGGAAAGGTGTTGGGAAATTTAACAGTGTTCAGAAAAGATTTATAAGGATGGTGCCAGGGTTGGAGGATTTGATGTATGGGGAGAGGCTGAACAGGCTGGGCAGTTTTTCCTGGAGCGTCGGAGGCTGAGGGATGAAGGTTTACGAAATTATGAGGGGCATGGATAGGATAAATAGACAAAGTCTTCTCCCTGGGATCGGGGAGCCCAGAACTATAGGGCATAGGTTTAGGATGAGAGGGAAAAGATATAAAAGGGACTTAAGAGGCAACTTTATCACGCAGAGGGTGGTACATGTATGGAGTGACGTGTCAGAGGATGTGGTGGAGGCTGGTACAATTGCAACATTTACGAGGAATTTGCACGGGTAATTGAATAGGAAGGATTAGGAGGGCTATGAGCCGGGTGATGGCATGTGGGACGAGATTGGGTTGGGATATCCGGTCGGCGTCGACAGATGGACCGAAGTGTCTGTTTCCATGCTGTTCATCTCTATGAAACTATGACTCTCTGGCAAAATTGTGCCCTTTCTTCAGACTCCAACACAAACGCTAATGCCTAGATATTGTATCCATCCCTCTACCTGACAACTATCTGAGTATGAAAAACACGCGTCATAACCATGGTGAAATGCTTAGCCCCGAAATGGGTTTTCAACCACATATCACCATTGCCACCAAGACTGCCCAACTAAGTTACACAACACGAATCGACTTATGTTCTGTTCATCTGCTGCGGAAACTCTCATGAATTCTTTTGTTCCCCATGGACCTAGCCTCTAATACACTGAGAGCCGTCCTCCCGCATTCCCTCTCGGCACTTGTCTGATTTTCGCTGCCTCTATTAATGTGTTTACATTAGTTCTCTTTAATGATTCATTGTTCCTTCCGTTTCCTGCATCTGAATGAGGTTTCAACCAATGTCCACTCTCATTTTTAGCAGCTTTATCTGTTCACTAGAAGTCCAACAGTGGTGTAAGGGAAGGACTCACAGGTTATTCACTCATCCAAAACTTACAGATCATACAAAATTCTGCTTCTCTGTCAGGATTCGCATCACACCAGGTTCACCCACCAACTCGTAATCGGACAGATGCATTTTAACTTCACCTCCTTCTATTCAAATCTCTTAGTCATTTGCTCCTGACCCAGACCTGTAATATCCTCGGGCCTCCAGCCTCTCAAGTGCAGTGAGGCCAGGTCAATTATTGACGCAGCCAGTGATTCGCACATTCCGATAATGATTTCCTTTTACAAATGCCCTTCCATTTATGTGCGTTACATGTAATTCTAACTTCTTGAGAATTCTCGATTTCAACTGTTACACATTTGGTGCCTTAAACCTTCGGCTATGAAGGCCATGAATTGTGACACATGTTCGCTAACCTTCCCTCTGTCTCAACCTCAGATTTGCGCTGTAAAATATGCGTTGAAAACTACATATTTGGCCAGACAATATTTTGTAAACTCCCTATTATCTCATAATTTGATTGGTGCGGAAATTTGTTTTATAGCACCATAATGATGTCATTTAATTGTTATTGATTTGGCCACAAATCGTAGGCCCTTCTCCATTTCTTGGTGAATAACTACTTACATTATAGCTACTACGTTCAGCTGAAAAAAACTAATCTAGAGAGTCAATTGATTGAATAATAAAATATCTAAGACAGTTTGAACGCATTCTCGGAGATAATGGAAGAAAGGTCTTGACAGAGAGTTGATCAAGGACAGCAGAAATGAAACGGAGCAATTGATAGATCTTGATTCAGATTCACATTCGATGCACCACATCAGCCAAAGCGGCAAGTAATGCTTTCACAGATAGCAGAGCACAGCGCTAGAAGCTGAACTCCGTCGATTACTCAGCAGATCTGGTTGCATTTGTGAAGAAAATTCTGAGACAACATTTTGCTTCCATAGTTCAGCGAAACGGAAACATTAACGCTGATTTCTCTTTATAAATACTTCCAGACCTGTTGTGTCTTTACCACAACTTGCGGTTTTACTCCCAATTTGCCGCATTCGCTCTTTGTTTGATTTTTATTTGGTGTTAATCATTGAATCGCTGTGCTGGGTTATGAGCCACCATTGTAGAAACTCAATTTATTGGTATTATAAATGAAACGAATTTTTCTATTTATGGGCGACGAGCATAATTGACCTATATAATGCATGTAATAGGGAATAAAATGTCCTTTGTGTTCTCCAGGGCTATAATATCACAAATTCTGATAGTGAGCCTCAGATTTTACGGTAAAGTTGCCATTTTATGTCTGGACTTTGATGAGAGACAGGCAACTGCTGGTTGTTAACTTTGAGGGACGTATACGACAGATGAGCAGAGAGAATGCAAAGGCGAGTCATTCGTGGTAGCCTGGCGAATTTAATCCAAAACTGATGGCATCATTAGGAAAAATGGAAAACTGCTCCGAGAAAGTGTTTGCTTTTCAGAAATGTCTTCAAGGAGGAAAATTTAGCGTTCATGTTCCAACAAACAGCACCTTTTCCTGTCAGTGATTATGTGAGTTCTGTTCGTCCCATGGAATCCCTCAAGTCATGGAATACCTATTTACATGAGCAATACAACGTTAGAACACACAAGGCCAGGTGCTGAAAACTGTGTTCCGAAGTGTGATTTTAGATGACTGGCACTGATATAATGCGCCAAAGAGATTGTCCAATTGCTCTTGAAAGTCAGTGATTCGTCATCATTTTGCATTTGAACAAGAAGACAATAACAGTGTCAAGAAGTTGCAAGCATTGCACGAGCTTTCACTGGTCCTCCAGTTGTTAGGAATCAGCACTCCCACTGCTATTTTCTGGTTTTAGTTCCGAGTTAGCGAATGAGAATCAATTGTTCCTGTGCAAAATCTGAAAAATAAACATGAATTCCTTTAATTAGAGACAGGAAAGGGAAGAGCTCTGTCGGAGTCAGTGAGAGTTTCACAACAGAGATGAACGCCAGTGATGGAAGGGCTGGTTTCCATTACGTTGCCCAGCACATACACAGTACTACAACAAACAAAACAAACTTTTTATTGAATCATCCAAGTTTGTTGAAGATTTAACTTCTTGAATGCAGAAAAGTTGGTTCCCTTGAAGGGCAGCCTACAATCAGAGTGTTTAAATTAGAATGGTGGTTGCACATTTCAGACAGAGATGAGAAAGAATTCGGGAGCAAATTCCTGCAGATGCTGCAATCCGTATTGAAAACAATAAGTGCAGGAAAACACAACGGGTTAGTCAGCATACACGGAGAGAAAGCAAGCACATGTTTTGAGTCTAGATGGCGCTTCATCACATGTGAAGTATGATGTCAACTGTGATGTGAAGTGTGGAGGATGCAGTACTTATGCAAGTGTGAGGAAAGAGGTTGGTCTGTTCCGAGCGAAATGATGTAAATTATACAGATTAAGTGACTGGAATGTGAGAAGCGCCGATTTATAATGTGACTGTGAACCCACTTGCACGCCTTCCCTTGCTTATCTTCACCTGTTTCATTGTCTGTCCCATGTCCTCTCGTTCCTCCACCTACTGGAGTGCGACTCCCTGTTCTTTCTAATCTGGCAGATGGACACCCGATTACTCTACCATTCTCTCTTTCCGTGGAATTTAGTACAGCATGGGCTGTAGAGTCTGGCTCATTACGTATATTCAAAGCTGAGAGCGACACATTTTTACTCAGTAAAGTTATGAAGGGTTATGAAGAAATGCATGAATGTGCAGTTAAGTATTATCAGATCCAATATGAGTTCGCTCAATCGTGGAACAGACTTGGCTGAATGTTGTCTTTCTGCTTCTAAAATTAATTGTGTTAAAATATGAATCTGCAAAACTGACTTCGTTAAATTTTGCCAAGTTAAACCGTGACACAAAGTACAGTCATTGTGGGTGATTCATCCGTGTGATCAGTGTAACAGGGTAAGCAGGATAACCCGCCTTCAGCATCCACACTGAGCTTGGCTCCACTAGGTCCACACCCACCTCTCACAAACGACCACTGACCATCCCTTTTGCTGCCATCCCCTCTGTTCTTGTTTTAAGCCGAGTGCACGTGGCAATAGCAGCCGACATTGCTGTTGTCGGACTGTTACATGCAGGAAGGTGATCCTGATGGGTCCACAGCATAATTCGTCTTCGAACGATCAGGGGGTATTTGCTATTGATTATTATAAATGCTAACTATTAATAGACCGGAGCAGTGAAAGCAATGGGTCCTAAAGAACGGATTATCCCGGAATATCATCTTGTACACTCTATAAATTAGCATTGCGTTCTCCCGTTTTTCGTTCGATTCCTTCGACACTGTCTTGGTTTTGTTACATTTGCTTGGTCTATGACACATAGGCTACCGATCCATGTATTACCTTGCAGTTTATCACGCATGAGATCATCTCTCTCACTGGTAATGGACTGGTTCTGTAGCTCTGTGGTTCGAACACTGGCCTTGCAAACTCAAAATTCTCTTGAAGTACCCCATTCCTGTTTGTCTTCACAAGAAATTGTGGAAGATCATTCAGAAGGACAGGAAGCAGCTGACGTAATAAATGTACCACTTTCACATGATGAGAGAGTTCAGTCAGTATAAACGGCAGAGTGACGGGAATCTCCAGTGAATAACAAAAGCTGTGTCAGTAAGAAACGATGCAAGGATCCCAGCAGTCATCCCCGGTGGCACAGCAGCCTGAGTTCCTTTTCCGCTCCGAAAACCCAGGCTACTTTGTTGCTGACATGCAATAGACAGACAAAAACATTATTAAACAGAGGGCAGTTGAACTGGGAAATCATTGAAATGGATCGCAGAGGCAGAAACACATATAACCTTCAAAGTATTCAGAATTTAATTTGTGATGCTCAGGCATACAGGCCAGGTGATGGAAAATGCGATAAGGATCGTCAAGCGGTTGTTTTAAGGAGCTTGAAGGCTGTAGA
This sequence comes from Chiloscyllium plagiosum, assembly GCF_037043375.1. Classification (NCBI taxonomy): domain Eukaryota; kingdom Metazoa; phylum Chordata; class Chondrichthyes; order Orectolobiformes; family Hemiscylliidae; genus Chiloscyllium; species Chiloscyllium plagiosum. The sequence continues at coordinate 7,013,893 of NW_028270188.1, read as the reverse complement.
CCAACCCAGGCATCGCACTCCGACATTCATCACTGGTGGTCTAAGACTTACATTTCCGTGTCTTCAGCTTGGCGTCCCAGTTTCGAATCCCCATGGCAATGACGTCATTTTCGTTCCTGACACAGACAAAAACGAATCTAGAGCATCTGTGACAGGAGTCCTTTCAATGTCCCGAATCAATTAATGTCGCCAAAAACATCATACTCAATTTCCAAGGTTCTTCAAGGAGGTCCCTCGATAGTCCCTCCTCAACCGGAAATTTCTCCTTTCATTACCCTCTGTTTCCGCTTCAAATGAATTGATGAAGATTTTGAAAGCTAAGGCAGGTCTTTTTTTTTTTTGTTTCCTTCCTATTTCCGTAAGCCGCAGCAATTGGGTAGTTGGGTTTGGTAAAGGTAAGGTGCCCACGGGTTGCTTGTCGGACCATTTCATCTTCCCCTTCTCTTTCGGCACGGGTGAACACTCCTGCTTAATTTAAAACCAGCTGGAATGAATAGATGTATCCCTTGCAGTAATCCGTAGAAAATCCGAGTGGCTAAGAATTATTTAAAAATAAATTTAACAACTTTATTTCTCAAAGTGTTACAGAATAATTAATTAACCACGATTTACAAATTCTTCCTGAAGCCTATCTTTTACCTTCACTTCTATATTGCTCGTCTGCTGAAAGTCCCAATTCACATTTACAAAACGAAACGTCTTATCTCGAAAGCAGGCAGCTTTCCTGCTTCTATTTGGATAATCTGTCGTCTTCTTATCTTCTTATTAGGAATTTCTGCGTCATAGGTTACTGATCGAAAAGGTACCTTTCAAGCGAGGCCTTTTTTCAAGTCATGTATTTCTATGCTGGTCTTTGTAGTTCTCCTCCTAACTGTTCAATTTTGCCCCAGGCTTTTATGCCCAAAGCGACAGACTGTGTCATTTGCTTTTAAGATTTTCTATGTTACTCAATACAATTAGGATTTGAGTTTGATATTTTTCGAGTTACAGTTTAAGTGAATTGCAGAATTCGATTTTGTGTTTTTATCTCATACCAACTCAGTGAGTGTTGTTTATTCTGAAACAAATGTTACTTTGTAAATTGTCCAGCAATCAGTGTACTTGCAATCCATCACTGTCTAAATATGCACCCCCATCAACATGGCACTTCGATGGTGGAGCTAGGAAAATGACTGCGTTGTTTTTGGGGTAATCTACTGAAGAGATTCCCACTCCTGCATATCAGGAATTCAAACCTCCTCCCAACTTCAGAACAACTTTTCTTAAATGTGTGTGAAGGTTGCCAGTCTTGCTGTTGCTCCATTTAAGAATCATACCTACAATTTCCTAATACGGAATCAGACACAATATTCATTGCATCACAGTCCTCGTGGGTGCTTTGTCGTCGCATGCCGCAGAGTTGTGATGTTCACAAGGACATGCGCAATAGCAGTCATGTTCACAAGTTGAACAACCTGTCAAGATAATCAATGTTGCTGCTTCACTACAATAGCACCCACGATGTGAATTGGCAAGATTTGCAAGTATAACTTGTCGATACACATGAAGCTTCCATTCATCAGTTGTCTGCTCAGCCATTAAGTGGGAACATTGCTTATCTGAAAATCAATCATTTCCATTTCCTGCATTTTCCCCAACATCGCGAAGTAAACCCGAGCTGATTCACAACATTGGATAATTCCGTTAATTTTTAGTGTGTTCGTTACTTTATAGAACTGAACGAATTCGTAGGAAACTGAAAAATATGAAAGAAGCTAAAAACCCTTTCCAGAAATTTAACAAAGAGAGAAAACATGGTCTCCGTAACACTTTACACAGAATAGATTCTTCACAGTTTGGAAACAGGACATTTGCTCAACACGTGCACATCGAACTTCCAAAGTGTGAACCACCAGACACATGTCCCTCTGACTAATGCGCCTAAACCTGTGGGCAATTCAGCATGGCAAAACCATCTGATAATTTATGGATTGGAGAAGGAAACCAGAGAACCAAGAGGAAACCCACGCAAGCACCATGAGAACGTGCAATCTCCACACGGACGGTCAGCCGAGGCTAGAATCAATCCCAGATCCTCGCACTCTGAGACTGCAGTGAGAACCACAGAGCTCCTGAAAGATTTGAACCTTTGCAGGATTATTATTTATAACCGAGACATTTCCCTCAGGCAGTTATTCCCTCAATCCACAAAAATGTGTCCTGCCAGAAATTATTTCATCTCAGATTAAAATCTTTCCCTCAACCTGACGTCCAAATGCTCCCTTCTCCGTATCAATAGGAGCTGCTATGGTGAGGGTGGAGCTCCCAGCCTGATGTCTTATACAACCTTCTCCATGTCAATGTAACTGGTACAGTTGAGTTTGGAGCTTTCAACCTAATATCCATTACTCCCCGTTGCTTCATGTCAACAGAAGCTATTCCAGGCGAGATTGGAGCCAGCCGCGACATTTCGCGCCCATCTGTACCGTCTTGGAAGGATTTTGCGCACATCTATTGTATCACTGGAGCCACACGCCCAGAACTTCCCCAAAGCTCATTTCCAATTGAGTCTTCCGGGCTGAACTACCCAGATTCTCGGATTCTGGGCTTGTGAACTGGAATTATATGATTATATAGCAGCAGTGGTCCGTTGCTTTTGTGAGCAAATTGGTGAAATAACCAATATGAAGCTACATTGTCATTGGGAATACGTTTCAACAGTACCCTGCAGTATCCCTAACCCTTTGATGTTTTGCAGAAATCTAGCGATATCAGACTTCAGTCAACTCTAATTTAAATATTCAGCCCTCTCTGAGCAACCACATTTCAGGAACTGTTTGGCAACTGTGTTGTGCGTGTGGGTATGTTCCCAAAACATCCTCTAATAAGACCGTCATTGCTTTTCGCGTCTTCCTTTGTGTTGTGGCTGCCGACACCTCTGTTCCAATCTGACTCATGGCAATGGGCATCTCTCCATTTTATGCCAGGTAATATGTGCGTAGCAAACGCGGGTATGCATCAGTCATATGTTACATGAAAATACTCTTCGAGGTGATGATTTTGTGCCTTTACGTTCCCGTTTTCACACATCACAGCGTTTCATGCAACAGGATTCAAACGAAACCTTTCTCGGAGATTTCTCTCCCTTCCACGATCAATAAACAACCTTTGCATCACTCCTCCAATTTCACTGAGACATTGCACAATCTTAAACTCACATTGACTCCATTCAGTCTGCGTTGTTGCGTTCACTGTTGCTGGGTGAATGCGCCCAAATCCCACCGTCGGGAATTTCCAACCAGTCCATCGATAAAGATGCTTGGCTGTGAGATTAATCCTCAAACAGCAGGTTTTACTGACATAGAACAGACATTATTGGAGTATCATGCTCAGGAAAAGGACAGAACACAGTATTTAGCAAAGGGAATTTATTGGAAAAGGAGAGTTTGTGTGGCTTTCTGCGTCATTTATTTCATTTGTTCATTCTTGTCGAGCCAGAGTATAGTATGCAGTTCTGCAAATAAAATTACAGCAGGGATATCATAGCACTGGAAAGGGTGGCAAAGAGATTCAACAGGATATTGGCTTGTTGAAGACTTTCATTTGTGGAGAAATATTGGACAGACTGGTTTTATGTTTCTTACAGTAGAGGAGATTTTGAAAAGACGTGATTGAAATACAAAATAATGAAGGATATGGATCGATCACAGCGTGGCACAGATTTAAGTTTAAAGGCAGATAGAGTTGAAGATTTACGCAATAAAACCTAATCAGCCAGCAGGTATTTGGAGCTGGAGCCCACTGTCCGTCAGAGTCGGAGAAGCAGAAGCCTTCAGAGTCATTCAGAAGTGATGTCAAGGCCAAAGAATGAAAAATGGGATGAGGATAATGAAGCGGTTGTTCCTGACAAGACCTCTAACAAGTTGCTTGAGGTCTATCAGGCAACCTGCGCAGCCATCTGCAGTCGGCTTCAGTGGTGCTCCAGTGGTTAGGATGCAGGGTTTTCACTGCAGTGGCCCGGATTCCATTCGCCATCAGCGAATAAAAAATACGTTTTCTTAAACAGCAGTAACCCACGGTTGAAAATAGAGCATCTGTGACGGGAGGACTTTCAATGCCTCGGATCGAATTCTGCCCAAGAGAAAAAAACAGAGACAATGTTCTATCCTGTTAAAGAAGCGGATGGTGCCTCGATCATCCCTTCTCAGTCGAACAGTCCCCCCACTTCCTTCTTCTATGATTCCACTTCAGAAAGAGTTTTGAAAGATTCTCGAGGCTGCGACTTGTCTGTTCGTGTTGTTTCCTTGACATTCCCACGAATCGCAGTGATTGAGTGAGTAAGTGATGGAGATGGAAAGGTGCCCATGAAGCGCGTGTGGGACAATTTGAGGTCCCCTCCTGTGATCATGTCAGGACATTGTTTCTGATGTTATCGCGGACATTGTTTGAAGGTTCCTGCAGATCATGAAATTCAACATCAGTTCGGCTTCAGAAGAAATAGGACGATTGGTTTGTCAGTGCAAAAAAGCCGACATTGTTTTCGAGCCAGTTGGGTCGAAGCTTCACTATCTTGACGCGTAATCAGGAGCATTGTTCATGACTGGCTCCGACATGAATGGCACGACCATCAGCAGTTGGGAGACAGCATTACCACGCAGACACATTTTCTCAGTGTTTGGACATGCATCACCGTTTGGGAACCACCTCAGAGAGGTAAAAGTGACAGAGAATCGTCGTGGACTGAAAGGCCTTATGTCTTCAGTCTGCGTGGGAAGGACACCACATGATTATGCCATCCCTCTCCCTGTCTCTGGGACAGAGGGAGAAGCACTAGCTCATTTTTAACACTCACTGCAGCGTTGGATTCTGCAGATGACTGACACTCAGTAAGCGTTTCTCTTCAGTTCGCTACATTTAGGAAAATTTGGGCTCAGATGTTAATTGCTTGCCCGGTCGCAGGAAAGAAACAGACGCCCGTATTGCATTAGACTTTCTGCAGGATTTTTATATAAAGCCGAACTCTGAACACCAAACAAGCTGGAAGCAAGATAACTCATATTTATTTACCTGGAGGAAGAACCTGAATTGTCCATTTCTTCCTTTCCCGAAAGCTCTATATCTTTCCATTTCTCGGATAAAAAGAGTTTCGGAAAAATCCACAATCCACCGTGTAACTGATTCCACCCGCCGTGTTTGACACTGGGCAGAAAAGCAAACGGGCTGTGCCCTCTCCCAGCACAGCTTGCAAGTAGAAACAAAATGGAGTGGAGACAGTCTGGTTTTTTAATGCGGGACAAACAGCAACGTCAGTGAGCAGGGAGACAGAATGGGAAGCAGATACTATGGAAACACTTTGCTGCTCTGAATTCCAGGAGCGGTGAGGAATGATTTTCAACCAGGGACGGAGTCAGCCGCTGGCACAGTGTGTTACATGACCAGTTTGTATCGCACTGCTCCTTGAATATCATTTTGTTTTCCTTTTGGGCTTTCAGTGATTTAGATATGTGGTTTAAATACAGGACGGACCCATAAGTCCTTTCTCAATTGAGTTTCTCAAAAACTAGTTCCTGTAAATGAGTTAGGACGGCCTGAAGTCGGGATTGGAAGAGCTAATATTGCAGCAAACACGACAAAGCGAAGCACGTTCTAAAAGTGAAAGCGTATTTCAGCCGGATCACTTCGTCAATCCGACTCCGAATTAAATCATTAGCGGCATTATTCCTCAATTCTGCTCGTGAAACTTCAGGAATTGGGGAAAATAAGTGATTTTAGAGAGTACTGAACAGGGTAATGTAAATGGAGCAGAGTATGTACACTGTCAGCTGTGAAGGTAGATTGGAAAGTTGGGGCAGTTCTCCTTGGAGAATAGAAGGCTGATGGCTGGTATTTCCTTGCCAGTGCAAGAGCAGAAAAACCTTTGCTGTCACAACATCCGCCTGACCTCTCTCTGCCGTCCCAAAGGATCATAGAATATTAAAGCACAGTACAGGCACTTCGGCTCTCGATGTTGCACCGCCCTGCCATACTAATCTGAAGCCCATCCCACCTACACTATTCCATGTACGTCCATATACCTGTCCAATGACGACTTAAATGCACTTAAACTTGGCGAATCTACTACCATTGCAGGCAAAGCATTCCTTACCCTTACTATTCTCTGAGTAAAGAAATTATCTCTGACATCTGTCTTATACCTATCTCCCCTCACTTTAATGTTTTGTCCCCTCGTATTGGTCGTTCCCATACTTGGAAAATGGCTCTCCCTATCCACCCTATCTAACCCTCTGATTATCTTTTATGTCTCTATAAAGTCACCTGTCAACCTTCTTCTCTCTAACGAGAACAGCCTCAAGGCCCTCAGCCTTTCCTCGTAGGAGATCCCTTCCATACCTGGCAACATCCTAGTAAATCTTCTCTGTACCCTTTCTAAAGCTTCCAAATCTTTCTTATAACGCGGTGACCAAAACTGTGCTCAATACTCCAAGAGTGGCCGTACCAGAGCTTTGTACAGCTGCAGCATAACCTCCTGGTTCCGGAACTCAATCACTCTATTAATAAAGGTCAAAACACTGCATGACTTCTTAATAACCCTGTCAATCTGGGTGGCAACTTTCAGGGATTTGTGTACATGAACAGCGAGATCTCTCAGTTCGTCTGCACACCTAATAATCTTACCATGCGCCCAGGTCTTTGCATTCTGATTACTCTGGCCAAAGTGTATCACTTCACGCTTGTCCACATTAAACTACATTTGCCACATCTCAGCCCAGCTCTGCATTCTATCTATGTCTCTCTGCAACATACTACATCCTTCGTCACTCTCCACAACTCAACCGACCTTAGTGTCATCCGCAAATTTACTAACCCACACTTCGAAGCCCTCATCCAGGTCATTTATAAAAATGACGAACAGCAGTGGACCCAACATCGATCCTTGCAGTATGCTGCTAGTAACTGGACACCAAGGTGAACATTTCCCATCAACTACAACCCTCTGTTTTCTTTCAGCAAGGCAATTACTGATCCAAACTGCTATGTCGCCCACAATCCCATTCCTCTGCAGTTTGTATAATAGCCGACTGTGGGGAACCTTATCGAACGCCTTGCTGAAATCCATATACATCACATCAACCGGTTTACTCTCATTTATCTGTTTTGTCACTGGTCTGTAATTACCAGGGTTGTCTCTACTACCCTTTTTGAACAAGGCAACCACATTTGCTACCCTCTAGTTCTCAGGCACTATTCCTGTCGACAATGATGATTTGAAGACCTCTTCCCTTGCCTCCCAAAGGATCCTAGGAGAGATCCCATTCGGCCCTGGGGACTTGTCTATTTTCACACTCTGCAGTATTTCTAATACCCCTTCCTTGTGAACCTCAATCTCTTCTAGTCTAGGTGCAAGTATCTCTGTATCTTCCTCGCCAACGTTTTCATTTTCTATCGTTAACACTGTCGAAAAATATTTACTTAGTGATTCCCCTATCTCCTCTGACCCCGCACACAACTTCCCACTATTATTCTTGATTGGCCCTAATTTAACTCTCGTCATTTTTTTATTCCTGACATACCTATGGAAAGCGTTAGAGTTAACCCAGATCCTATTTACCAACAAACTCTCATGTCTCCTCCTGGCTCTTCGGAGCTCTCTGTTTAGATATTTCCGGACTTCCTTGAAACCCTCAAGCGCCCTTACTGAGTTTTCACATTTTGCCCTAATATAAGCCTTCTTCTTCTTCTTCTTCTTCTTGACCAGGGACTCCACTTCCGCAGTAAACCACTGCTCACGCGTTCTCTATCTTCCTCCCTGCCTGACAGGTACATACTTATCTCGGACACAAAGGAGCTTTTCCTTGAATAAGTTCCACATTTTTAATGTTCGCATCCCCTGCAGTTTCCTACCCCAATCAATGCTTCCTATATCTTTTCTAATTGCATCGTAATTTCCCTTCCCCCAGCTGTAACTCTTGCTCCGTTGAGTACACCTATCCCTTTCCATCACTAAAGTAAACCTGACAGAATTGTCTCCAAAGTGCTCACCTAATTCCAAATCTAACACCTGGCCAGGCTCGTTGCCCAGCACTAAATCTAAATTATCTTCGTTCCTTGTAGGCCTGTCTACATACTGTGTCAGGAATTCCTCCTGCACGCACTGTGTTGTAAGCAGGCAGAACAAACAAACGCTGCTATATTACTCGTACTGTAGTGATCCCAGTCAATATTTGGAGTGTTGAAGTCCCGCATGACAACTACCCTGCCTATCGAGAATCATCTTTGCTATCCTTTCCTGTGTGACTATTCGGAGGCCTATAGAAAATTCCCAGCATGGTGACTTCTCCTTTCCTGTTTCTAACCTCAGCCCATACTATCTCAGTTAGCGAGTCCTCAAGCATCTTTTCTGCAACCGTAATATTATCCCTGATCAACAATGCCACAGCTCCACCTCTTTGACCATCTTCTCTGTTCTTAATGAAACATCTGAATTCCGGAAACTGCAACAGCCAATCCTGTCCCTGCTCTATCCATTTCTCCGTAGTGGCCACAACATCGAAGTCCCAGGTACCAACCACGCTGCCAGTTCACCCACGTTATTTCGAATGCTCCTCGCGTTGAAGTACACACACTTCACATCCAGCAAAGATTTTTCAGCATATGCAACCACCTCGTCAACCACCTCATTGCTTTGTATGAATTTACATGTTCAATGCTGGTTCTCGCTTTTGTGTCTCAATTGGTCAGCGCGTTTGTCTGAAATATTGGTAGTCCGAGCCCAGACACCGACTGAAATATTTCAGATCATGCATTGAGACCGACCAGTAACGACACTCCACCCACGAGGGCCTATCCATGATTCAGCCCGAATCCGCACACAGGGAGACAGGGGCACGCAGCAGGATGCAGTCCCACTCTTCAATACCTGGAGAATACATCAATTGCAGCTTCAAACAGTGGCTTCCAGAACAGCCTTGTGGCGCAAGTTGCAGAAATGCCTTGCTCAGGAGCCGCTCCGAGAAGGGTCAAAACATTTCTATTTAATTTGGTAACGGCTGCAGAGGTTTAATCTTGTTCTTGCAGCGTTTTTTTAAAAAAAGACTCATGTCTCGAAAATGAGGACTATTAAAAGTTGTAAGCAGGCAGAACAAACAAAATGTTGATAGTGTAGGTTTAATCTCGTCAGACAGATGAGATTTCCTATAGTCTGTAACAGAAAAGACTGGGTTTCGTGAAGTTATTGCCCGATTGATTCACTGTCTGTCAGAGTGACTGCGAATCACATCGGCCGCGTAATAGACAAGGTAAAAATATTAAAATAGTGATATAGATTTTGAAATCCTGTAAAATGTGCGAAAATAGATTGCAATGTCCCGAAAGAATAACAGCTGTGAATTGAAAGGTGTAAATGATGTTATCTGTGATTAGGAGAAATGAACTGTCTCCTTGCAAATTGAGATTGCTGGTGAATCATTCTCAGTATGAAACAAAGAGAAAATCGGCCAACCAGTTAGCTCAGTCGGTAGAGCGTGAGATTCTTACCTTCAGGGTCGTTGCCTCGGTCCCCACGCTGATCACTTTCACTTCATAACTCTGTGACCGATCTCCATTTCAAAGTTGCTCTCTCATCTAGCTTTCGTTCACATGTCAACTTCTGAGGGCAATTTGTCTTCATTTCACTGGAAGTGGTAGAGACATGTCTATCAGTGTGGGCGAATATGAAATCCGTGATGTCACTTTCAATGATGTGTGTTCTACACCAATCAAAATGTTCAGAGTCGTCTCACAAAAATGACCAGTTGGTGGGGAGGCAGTCCGTGACGGCTGAATGTCAAATGTTGCTGAACCAAAATTAACTGAATCGAAAGGCTTTGTTGGAAACTTTAAAGAAAACTCCGTGACCGTTTCCCAGTTCACACAGAAAATGATCTTGTGAGCCTTTGCGGGCATACAAAATGCACCTCATTGCTTGCTGAACTTGTCTGTAAACCTAATGCCTATTCCTGCTGTTGTGATGAAAGGGAATATAAGTCTAATTAATTGCTGAGTACGATTTATTTTGATGTTTTCTTCCTTGATCTGATAAGCGTGGATGTTTGCACCACAGATGTTAAACTGTTTTAAGAGTGCAGCCAGCCGACCCTGAGAAGGTCTGTTGAGAAGAAGTATCAGTTAGTGAAAAAGTGGTCCGCTTCAGAGCTGAGCAGAAACATTATTTCTCACTCTTTACGGGCAACACGCTTCGGAAATGTGGTGGATGGAGCTTTATTGCAGTGTCTTTAGCAAACCTCGTTTTGAATTTACTCGCCAATCACTACTCTAGTGGTGAAAACGAGTGCATCTCCAAATAACTGCTCCGTAAATTTCTTTTCAAATTTCTCGGCCGCATTGGTCCTGAATATATGCCGTTGTCTGCCATACTGTGGCCATCCTGTTTAAGACAAAAGTTACGAACTTCACTGAGTCCCGGTACCCCAGAGAAAGTTTTCCCAGCCTATGTTCACATCACACAAAACATCCCTGCTTCAAAACCTGGCAGAAACCACCGTGTTCCATTCTTACAGGTGGTAGTCTTCTGGATTGATGTGAACGGAGCATTCATAGAACATAGAACATAGAACAAGACAGCGCAGAACAGGTCCTTCGGCCCTCGATGTTGCGCCGACCAGTAAACTAGTCTTAGATCATTCCGCTACACTATCCCATCATCATTCATGTGCTTAACCAAGGATGGTTGAAATTTGGCTGAACTGACTACATTGGCAGGTCGGGCTGAATTGACTACATTGGGAGGTAGGGCGTTCCACTCCATTACCAGTCTCTGCGTTAAGAACCTACCTCTGACATCTGTCTTTTATCTATCACCCATCAATTTGTAGTTATGCCCCTTTGTATAAAATGACGTCATCTATCCAGGAAAAAGTCTTTCACTGTCTACCCTATCTAATCCTCTGATCATCCTGTATGTCTCTATCAAATCCCCCATTAGCCTTCTTCTTTCCAATGAGAACAGACGCTAATTTCTCAACTGTTCCTCATAAGACCTTCCTCCAGACCGGGCAACATCCTGGTAAATCTTCTCTACACCTTTTCCAAATCTTCCACAGTCTTCCTGAAATATGGCGATCAGAACTGTACACAATATTCCAATTGTGGCCGCACTAGCGTTTTGTATAGTTAAAGCATGATATTACGGCTCCAGAACTCAATCCCTCTTGGAATGATACCTACCACACCAAATACCTTACTCCCAGCACTATCAACCTGAGTGGAAATTTTCAGGGATCTATGTACATGAACTCCAAGTTGATTCTGCACATCCACACTACCACGAATCTTTCTATTTACGCAGTATCTGCTTTCCTGTTATTCTTCCCAAATCGCATCACCACACATTTAGCTGTATTAAACTCCATCAACTACCACTCGCTGCCTTCTTTCGGAAAGTCTGTTTCTAATCCAAACTGCTATTTCGCCCTCAATTCCATGCCTCTGCATTTTAGCCAACAGCCTACCATGTGGAATCTTACCAAAGGCTTTATTGAAGTCCATGTCTACCACATCAACAGCCCTACCATTATCTACATGCTTGCTTACCTTCTCAAAAAACTCAATGAGGTTTGTGTGACACGGCCTACCATCGACGAAACCATGTTGACTATCAAAATTAATATGTTGCTTGTCAGATGAGTATAAATCTTATGTCTTATAATCCTTTCCAAAATCTTCCCTTGAATAGATGTAGGGCTAACTAGTCTATAATTACCTGGATCATCCCTACTGCCTTTCCTGAACAAGGGCACAACATTTGCAATCCTCCTGTCCTCTGGTACTAAACCTGTAGACAATGACGACTCAAATATCAATGCCGAAGGCGCTGCTATCTCTGCCCGACCTTCATAGAGAATCCTCGAATAAATTCCATCCGGGCCAGGGGACTTGTGTACTTTCACTCCTTCGTGTCTGATAACACCAGTCCATAACTAACCATTATCCTTTCTAGTCTAATATCTCATACCTCATTCTTCTCTACAATAATCTCCTTTCCCTGAGTGAAAACCGATGAGAGCCATTTGTTCAGCACATCTCCAAACTCCATAGCGTCCAAGCTCAACTTGCCACTTTTGTCATTATGAACCTCGTCATCCTATTATCAGTCTCATACCTATAGAAAGCTTTAGGGTTCTCCTTTATTCTATTTGCTAAAGAATACTCGTGTCCTCTCTTTACTCAACTTAACTATATATTTAAATCCTTCCTAGCTGATCTGTAACTCGTCATCGCCTCATCTGGACCATGTTGCCTCAGCAACACATAAGCCTTTTCCTTCTGCTTTACAAGAGATGTAATTTCTCTAGTAAACCATAGTTCCCTTACATTATCACTTCCTTTCTGCCTGGCAGGGACATTCTTGTCAAGGACATGCAATATCTGTTCATTAAACCATCCCCGCATTTCCATTGTCTGCATCCCCTGCATTTTGCTACCCTGTTCTATGCATTATAATTCTTGATTTATTACATTAAAATGGCCCTTGCCCCATCGATTAATCTTGATCTGTGACATGTACCTATCCCTATCCATCGCTAGTCTAAACGTTGCTGCATTATGGTCACTGTCTCCAAAGTGGTCACCAGCAACTTAATCAAAAACCTGGCCTGGTTCATTTCCAAGCACCAAATCCAGTGTGGCCTCGCCACTTGTCAGAACTTCGACATACTGTGTCAGGAATACCACCTGTATCCATTGGACAAAAACTGATCCGTCCGACGTACTAAAGCTACAGCATTTCCAATCAATTTGGGGAAAGTTAAAATCCCCCATAATGACCACCATTTTCCTTTCACTCCGACCCAGTATTATTTTGCCAATCCGCTGCAGTGGCAAGTATATTGGGCCCAGGTCAATGTGCTTATTGATTGAATCTGTGGATGAGTGCCATGCCTCTAGGAATTCTCTGGCTGTTCTCTGTTTGGCTTGTCCTATAATAGTAGTGCCATCCCAGTCGAACTTATGTTGCTTGTCATCTGAGTGTGTGGCTACGACGGATAGCTGGTCATGTCGTTTCGTGGCTAGTTGGTGTTCATGAATGCGGACCGTTAGCTGTCTTCCTGTTTGTCCTATGTAGTGTTTTGTGCAATCCACCCGAGCTACAATTCTTCTCCCAAACTTTGAACTGGAATTAAGTTTCAGTCTTTATCCAGGCTTTGTGGGTTTGAATCCCATTGCTACCGCAACCTTTCTCTTCCGGACTGCATTTGTACACACGTCCATTTCTTCGTGAAAATTGTCTCCACTTTACTGAGAGTGCAAGAGACAAGGTTGTCGCTGCAGCCAAATATACATGAAGGATGTCCCTTTCAAGGCGTAAGGTTCCAATCCAACCATGCAACAATCAAACTGCTCAGAGGTATGAAATGCAAATGACATTTTTCTCGGGTCAGTGAAGGATCCATGTCAAATGAATTTGAACAAGAAGTAATTAATTTAGAAGGTTTTGATGGAAACCGAAGGGAATTCTGCCTGAACATTTCCCAATTCATTCGGAAAATGATTTTCTTGTGTGCCGATGTGTGTTTATACAACGAACAGTTTGAACAGTTTTTGGGACCTGTACAAGAAGGACGGGTTGTATCTGAACTGGAAGGGGACCAATGTCCGGGGTGGAAGGTTTGCTTGAGTAGTTCGAGAGGGTTTAAACTAGTATGGCAGGGAGGTGGGAACCTGAGCTGTATACCAGAGGTGAGAGTTGATGCAGATGAGGCAGTAGGTAGAGGTAGACCAGCTAGTGAGAAGGATTTTCCTGGCAAGGAACCAAGGAATCAGTTAAAGTGTGTTTGCTTTAACGGAAGGAGTACCAGGAATAAAAGTGACGAACTTAGAGCATGGATCAGTACCTGGATAGTGATAGAGGAAGCTGATGTGCTGAAAATTTTGTCAAGCATTAACATTGACGAGTCGCCAGGCCCGGACCAGATTTGTCCTCGGCTGCTTTGAGAAACGAGAAATGCAACTGCTTCGCCACTTGCGAAGATCTTTTCATCCTCTCTCTCCAATGGAGTCGTACCTGAGGACTGGAGAGAGGCAAGTGTGATTCCTTTCTTCAAGAAGGGAAATAGGGAAATCCCCGGCAATTACAGACCAGTAATTCTCACGTCTGTCGTCTGGAAGGTGTTAGAAAGGATTCTGAGGGATAGGATTTATGACCATCTGGAAGGGCATGGCTTGATTAAATGCAGTCAACTCGGCTTTGTGAGGGGCAGGTCATGCCTCACAAACCTTATCGAGCTCTTTGAGGAGGTGACTGGAAAGGTTGATGATGGTCGAGCTGTGGATGTGGTGTATACGGACTTCAGCAAGGCATTTAATAAGGTTCCCCATGGTAGGGTCATTCTGAAGGTCAGGAGGAATGGGATTCAGGGGAACATAGCTGTCTGGATACAGAATTGGCTGTCTAACAGAAGTCAGCGAGTGGTAGTAGAAGGCAAATATTCTGTCTGGAAGTCTGTGGTGAGTGGTGTTCCACAGGGCTCGGTCCTTGGGCCTCAATTGTTTGTAATTTTTATTAATGACTGAGATGAGGGGATTGAAGGATGGACCAGCACGTTTGCAGATGACACAAAGGTTGGAGGTGCCGTTGACAGAAAAGAAGGCTGTTGTAGGCTGCAGCGGGACATTGACAGGATGCAGAGATGGGCTGATAAGTGGCAGATGGAGTTCAACCTGGATAAATGCGAGGTGATGCATTTTGCAAGGTCGAATTTGAGCGCTGAGTACAGGATTAAGGATAGGATTCTTGGCAGTGTGGAGGAACAGAGGGATATTGGTGTGCAGGTACATAGATCCCTTAAAATGGCCAGCCAAGTGGACAGGGTTGTTAAGAAAGCATATGGTGTTTCGGCTTTCATTAACAGGGGGATTGAGTTTAAGAGTCGTGAAATCTTGTTGCAGCTCTATAAAACATTGGTTAGACCGCACTTGGAATACTGCATCCAGTTATGGTCGCCCTATTATAAGAAAGATGTGGATGCTTTGGAGAGGGTTCAGAGTAGGTTTACCAGGATGCTGCCTGGACTGGAGGGCTTATCTTATGAGGAGAGGTTGACTGAGCTCGGCCTTTTTTCATTGGAGAAAAGGAGGAGAAGAGGGGACCTAATTGAGGTATACAAAATAATGAGAGGCATAGATGGTGTCGATCGCCAGAGATTATTTCCCAGTGCAGAAATGACTAACACGAGGGGTCATAGTTTTAAGCTGGTTGGAGGAAAGTATAGAGCAGGTGTCAGAGGCGTGTTCTTTGCACAGAGAGTTGTGAGAGCATGGGATGCATTGCCAGCAGCAGTTGTGGAAGCGAGGTCATTGGGGACATTTAAGAGACTGCTGGACATGCACACGGTCACAGAAATGTGAGGGTGCATACATGAGGATCAGTGGTCGGCACAACATCGTGGGCTGAATGGCCTGTTCTGTGCTGTACAGTTCTATGTTCTATGTTCGAAATCGGTAGCGGGGTTGGGGGTTCGGCAGAATTGTGAAGTTTCAGTTCTGATAGAAGTGATCTGGGCTAACGGGAAGTCAAACATTTCCAGAGGCGGGACTGATCCAGGCTCACATCTTCTGCTTCTGTCGCGTAAAGATAAATTCCTGGAAACTTTCAGAACGTCTGCAGCATCTGGGAATGAGAGCAGAGTTAATATTGCAGTGCCAGTGACGCGATTGTTTTACCAATTCCACCTCCACCTGCCTTTCTGAACCCCACCCTTTTATTTGAATCTGTCCTCTCCTCCACCTTCTTCCTCAGGTTCTCTTTTATTATTTTCTCTCCTACCACTATCCCAGTGTCTAGATTTGTTTCAGACTTGTGCCATCTGTCAAACTGCCAAGTTCTGACTGGAGGTCATTGAGTCTAACAATTAACTCTGTTTCTATCTCCCGAAATAGCAGAGGCCACAGACAGTAAGATATCGTCGCATGGTTAGGTCTTTCAGCCCCTGTACCTCGCTCTGCCAATCGACCATGGTTAATGTGGTTCTCAAACCTATTCTCCAGTGTTCTCACTGTAACACGTATTCCATCTATTGCACAGCGACCATATGAATCCAGCTCCATCCACAATGCATACAACTGTTACACCATTTCTGTGTTTGACCGAGCTCCATTTCAGTCCCGCATTGACATTCCGATCTCTTCTTAGCAAAGCAATCCCTGCTGGGTGACAACTCGATCGGGGCTGTGGCCCCACTATGTTTGTATGGAGTCGTGATTATCATGATCAGCTCTCACGGAATGGATCGCTGCTTCAAATTGCCGTGGAGACAAAACGAGTGTTTACGTGGGTGAGCTTATTGCTTGTCAGCAAACCTTGCTCACGATGTTCCCGACCATGTCGACTGTTGGCGCGAGTGGGCATGCAAATCCAATAAATTGCTGTGAGCGATTTTGTCAGATTTCCCATCTTCTTAATCCTGCATATGCAAGCATGTTTCCAAAACCTGCATTCATTATTTTTAAGAGTGAAGTCGGCAATGCCGCTTCTTTCTGCAGAGGAAATGAATCAGTTTTCCTTCTGTGGAAAAGTGGCCCGTGTCAGATCCAGGCAGAAGCATCGGTGTCCCCTTGTTACTTGCGACAGATGTAAGGTCTGTCATGCCTGGGGGTTTCTTGTAGTTCCCATCAGCAAACGTTTTTTGAATTTTGCCCCTCGAAACTTCTGTCTATATACTTTATGATTTCCGTCCTATCTGGTCCTGAAGAAGTGCTGATGTCTGCCGCACCGATGGCCATCCTATTCCAAAGTGCAGTTACGAACTTTCCTCTGCCCCGAAGTTCCAGGGAAACTTGTTGCAGCGTATTCCACCACAACCTACAGTCCAACTCCTGCAAACGTAGCAATATCCTTGTAAATATTTCCTCAGCAATTTTAAGTGGCTTTCTTTGTTCTTCATTAATGTCAATGACCCTGGACAACGCTGAACCAGTTTGAACTTGCTCACCCGTATCTGCTGTATTGGTGAAAGGAATAGAATTTCGATTAAGTGCTCGAGGTTTCTCTCCTCCCCGGTCCTCAACATCCGCCAATGTGTACAGCACTGATGACCATCCAGTTTGAGAGTGCAGTTACCGTGCACCTATCCTTTCTGTAAAAGTAGTACCGCATTTGCATTCTGTGTGAAGGCGGACCTATTCAGTATCAAGGAGATCCCTCATTTACTGGCATCACAGTTATCATCGAATTGCTTCTCTACGCTCTCTGCTAAATATATCGCAAAGTAGCCTCTGACAGGCCTCATTGGGATGCTGTATGCCGTTTCTATGCTGGAATAAGAATCAAAAATCCTCAATCATGTTTTGGAGCAGTTCACATATTCAAGTGTCTAAGCACTGTGAGAATGTCCGGCTCATTCGGTCAACAACCTGACTGAATGGATTTGTACACTCAGATGAACCTCTGGACTCGTGGCCTCATACACTCACTGATATTAATATGTGCTGTGAAATCTCAGCCATGTTGGAAATGAAATTGAGGAAATGACAGACAGGCTGCTGAATGACGTTGCATCCATCATCTTTCCTTTCTATCACAGATGACCTGTAAAATAGAAACGGGGGGAGGGGCGATAGGCAAGCTAGGTACATGCGGCTCTCGTGAATACTTTCTCTGACAGCTTATTCCATGCACGCATCTGTGAAAACCTTCCTTTTGTCCCTTTTAAATCTTTCCCATATCAACGCACACATATGCCCTGAAGTGTTGGACTCCCCCAAGTCCGAGATAAGATCTTCTCTATTTATCCAACCCATCCCTCATGACTTCAAAAACTTCAACAAGGTCACCTCTTAGCACCACATTTTTCGTGGAAATTGCCTGAATCTATTCAGCCCCTACCTCTAGCTCACATCCGGCAGTCGGTGCGCCATCCTTGTAAACCTTACATGAGAAATTTCAATATTCACAACATCCGATAGGTTGCACGGTCACCAGAAATGCACGCAGTATTATAAAAGTAGCCGTATCAATGTATTGTACAGCCGCAACATGACCGCCGAACTTCGAATCACAATGGACTGAACAATGCAGGCAAGCATAATGATCGCCTTCTAGGTACCTGCAATTCCATTTCTGATGTGCTATGAATCTGCACTTGTACGAAGATCTCTTTGTAGAACATTGCATCAATTCTCCCACTTAGTACTACACGCCTCCAACTCCTCCATTTAGTACTGCACTGCCTCAATTCTACCATTGTTCTACACTGTTACAGTTCCCCCATTAGTACTGCATTGTCCCAATTCTCCCATTTAGAGCTGCAACGTCCCAGCACTCCCTTTCAGATCCATACTCTCCCAAATCTCGTATTTAGTGCAACACTATCCCGTATCTCCAATTTAGTGTGACACACCTCAAAATCTCCCCTTAAGATGTACACTGCCACAAATCTCCCGTTTACTGCTACTCTGCCCCAAAACTCCCATTTAGTGCCACACTGCCTCAAATATCCCAATTGTTGCTACACTGCCCCGATTGTCCCATTTAGTTCTACTCTGCCCTAAGTCTCCCGTTTAATGCTACACTGCGCCAAGTCTCCCAATTTGTGAAACGCTGCCCAATTCCGCCGTTTCGAGCTACACTGCCCAAATTCTCCCATTTAGTTCTGCATGGCCCAATATTCGCGTTTGATGAAGCACTGCCCATTTGACATTGACGTACCTCATTTGATGGCGCAGCACTGCCTCAGGCTGAACCTCTGACGGTGAGGCACTACCTCTGGCGCACCCTCTGATGGTGAGGCACTGCCTCAGGCTGACCCTCTGACGGTGAGACACTGCCTCAGGCTGACCCTCTGACGGTGAGACACAACCTCATGCTGACCATCTGACAGTGGGTCATTGCTTCAGGACTAAAATTGCAGTGCTCGGTCGGGAGTGCGCTAATCATCGAGCTGCAATACCCACAGTGCTGATCCTCTCATCGTGAGGGCCTACTTTAATTATGTAATGCCAGACAAAATCTCCAGGCATGGGGAACTTCCTCGGTTCTGGCCATCTGCCAGCAGGGTATTACTCAGTCGATGCTGGTCTTCGGACAGAGCTTCTGTCCTACGTCTGTCCTCACCCTCCAGTAGTGTGGCAGCCCTCGGTTCTGGCCTCATTGCACTGAGGCACTGTAGGAATGCATTAGTAACAAAGGATGAATATTCAGCCAGTGGCTCTTTGGAATGTACTCGCGGGGAGCACTACTAAGGTATTCAGAAAATTTCGGAGGGTTTGTACGGAGGAGTGCTTCCGTTTTGCAAGGTCAGAAGTGAAGAAGTGTCTCATTGTCTGAGATTCACACCTTCACCAGCGGGTTGTCACAAGGTCAATGCTGTGGAAGTATCTGAGAAATGAGAGAGTGCCCTAGCCCCATTCTCCCACATAGGGGTGTGCACCTCTAAGTCTCTCATCCATTTAATGATACACTACAATTTCTCCCAGTTACTGCCATACTGCACCAATTACCACATTATCTGATGCACTGTTCCAAATGCTCTTACTGAGATAAACTCTTGCCCAATTCCTCCATTTCATCATTCCTTGCAATGACTCTGTAATTCATTGCTGCTCTGTTGAATTCTTAAATATATGCATGGATAAGGTGGAACGAAGCGTCTGTTCCTGTGTAGCACATTTCTATGATTCCATTGAGGGTTTCACTGCCCTGAAACAACTCTCCCATTTATCAATCCTGCACAAATTCTGAAACTGCATCAACTATCCCATTGTGTATTAACATGCCCCAGTTCTCCCATTTAAAATTCAGTAGCAACAGCCTGAATTCTCCAATTATTGACCTCCTGTGTCAGTTCATTCCATTTAATTGTTCTTTTCCACATCTGGTGCCCTGCTCATTTTTGTTTTCATTTCGTGTTGCACTAATCCAAATCTCTAACTTTCTGATGCTTCCAACATTTCTTGTTTTCACTCATTCCCTGCACCGATTCTCCCATGAAGATATGTGCTGCTCCAATTCTATAACATATTGGCACTTCCAACAATTTTCTAATCTTCCAATAAATGATGCAAACCAATTCGCCCATTTCCTGGTAACTCCATGCAGTTTTCCCATTCCCTCTTACTATTTCTCCCATTTCCTCATACGACAATAATACTTTTCCCATTTCCACATACCCTTACACGAATTGTCTCATTTCCTGATGCCCGAGCCCAAATTTCCCATTTAGGGATGCCCGGATGTAATTCTCACAAGCACGAATTCTCTAATTTAGATGCACTCTACACCAATTCTTCCATTAGCGACGTCTCTACAATGATTCCCCCATATCGTGGTCCACTGCTGGATTTCTCCAATTTTGGCGTTTTCTGTATCAAATCTCCAAACCTGCACAAATGCTCCTTCTCGTCATGAACAAAACAAACTTGCACATTGGGTGTTGTCTTGCCCCAGCTCTCCCATTTGGTTGTTTCCTGGTATATATCTTCCACATAACCGTACCCTTCCCAAATTATTTTGATTCGTGGTGCCCTGTATCGAATCTCCACTTTCCTGCTCTTTCCAATATTCTCCTACATACTGATTCTCTGCCCGAGTTCTCTCGATCACATATGCCCTGTTCTAGCTCTCTACGTTATTTGCACCCTACACTAATTCTCCCATTCAGTGTCTCCGTGAACCAATTCTCATATTCACAAATGTCCCAACCCAATTCTCCCAGTGAGGGGTGCGCTGCTCAGACATGGTGTGTCAAAATACATCAGAACAGATCTATTAAAATTAATCCTGGACGGTCAGTTGATCCCTTCATTGAATCCCCATCATTAATCTTTTGTAAGGTTTGTCCCATGTCCAGATTCACAGCCCGTGTTCTCCCATTTCCTCCAATTCTCGAAGATATTAGCAGTCTGTTCCAATTCTTTCATTTCCTGATGCCCTGTGCCAGTTCTCCAGTTCAGGGTTCTGCAATACTAATTCCCCCATTTACTGATATCTGTAAGAGGTTCTCCACTCAGTGACGCCCAGTACCAATTCTCAGATTTACTGGTGCACAATCTCAATCTCCAATTCAGTGTTGTCCTGCCCTAATTCTCCCATTCAGATTTGTACTTCCTTGTTTTACCATTTAGAGCGACACTGGCCCAACTCTCCCATTTTCTGTTACACTGCCCCAGTTCTCCTGTTTAGTGCTACACCGCCTCTTTGACATTGTGAAATGTCCTCTGACGGTGTGGCACTGCCTCACGGTGACACTGTGACGGTGAGACACGGTCGCAGGCTGACTCTCTGACAAAGAGGCACTGCCTCTGGCTGACCTTTTCACGTTGAGGCACTGCCTTAAACTTACTCTCTGACGGTGAGACAGTGCCTCAGGATGACGTTCTGATGGTGAGTCCTTGCCTCAGGACTGAAATTGGTGTCCTTCTTCAGAAGAATCCTTATCCTCGAGCTTCAATACCCACAGTGCTGATCCCTGATCGTGAGGATCTCCTCTAATTCTCTCGCGGCAAGCATATAACCAGGAATAGGGCACTTCTTTGGTTCTGTCCATCTGGCAGGAGGGTGCTTAACATTCGTTGCTGGCCTTCTAATAAGGTTTGTATAATGCCTCCGTTCTCACCCTGCAGAAGTGTGGCAGCCCTCCGTTTTTTCCTCACTGCACTGAGGCACTGGGGGACTACATAAGGAACAGAGCAGCAATATTCAGCCTGTGACTCTTTTGTATTGAATGTTGTGGGGAGCAGTGCTGTGGTATCCGAACACTGTCAGAGTGTTGGTACAGGGAGAGCTCCTTTGTTGGGAGGGTCAGAGGTGGGGAAACGTCTCATTGTCTGAGATGCAGTCCGGAGGGAGTGACTTTTCACGGAGACAGTGAAGTTGCATTGTCTGAGAACTGACGGAGTGCGCGAGCTCCATTCTCGCATGTCGGATGCCCTCTTCTAATTCTCCCATCCAGTATTGTCGTACCTCGTTTACTGCTCCACTTCATCAAATCTCCCATTTATTTCTACACTGCACCAATCCCCTCATTATCTGATGCCCTGTTCTAAATTCTCTCAGTGAGTTAAACATTTGCACAATTCTTCCATTTTGTCATCCCTTGCAGTAATTCTCCCGTTCTTTGGTGCCCTGTTAAATTCTTAAATTTTAAGCATTGACAAGTTGGAACTGTAACTGTGGGGCACGTCTCTTTGATTCTATTTCGTATTTCGCTGCTCTGCACCAATTCTCCCAATTATCAATCCTGCATAAATCCTGGAACTACACCAACTCTCCTATTAAGTATCGTCCTGATCCAGTTCTTCCATTTAGCATTTAATAGCACCTGCCTGAATTCCTTAACTATTGGTATCGTGCATCAATTCATTCTATTTAGTTGTTCCCTGATACAACTCTTCCACATATGGGTGCCCTTCTCACTTATTTTTCAATTTGTGGTGCACTGACCGATTGTCTATTTTTCTGATGCTTGCAGCGTTTCTATTTTTCACTGATTCCCTGTCCCAATTTTGCATTTTGATGTGCTCTGCTCCATTTCACTCACGTATTGGCACTCCCACCAATTTTCTAATCTCCCTATTAACTGATGCCCACCAATTCATCCATTTAAGCATATCCCTACACTAATCATCACACTTCCTCACACGCCGACACTAACTCTCCCACTTCCTCGAACCGCCAATAATAATTCTCCCATTTTCTCATATCCCGATACAAATTCTCTATTTGCTGTTGCCATCGTCCAGATATCCCACTTAAGGGTGCCCTGCTCTCATTCTCGCATTTAAAGGTGCCTTTCACGAATTTTCTGATTTAGTTTCACTCTGCACCATTTCTTCCATTAACTATTTCACTACAATGATTCTCCCATGTGGTGGTCCACTGCCAGAGTTCTCCAATTTTGTTTTTTTTCTGCATAAAATCTCCAGAATCGATTCTCCACATTCCCGCTCTTTATAACATATTTGCCTTCCTCATTCCCTGCCCGTATTCTCCAATTACATATGCTCTGTTCCCATACTTTATGTTGTGAGTACCCCACACCAATTCTACCATTCAATGTTGCCCAAAACAATTCTCATATGCATTGATAACCAAACCAAATTCCGCTAGTGAGGGGTGCCGTACTGTGACTTGCTGAGTTAGTTGTGCCATACTCCAATTCGCTGTAAACCTTCCACTGCACAGTTTTTCCATTCTCGTGGTTCATACAACAATTTTCCCAAATACAGCTTCACTTCCGTGCACCATTGTCCCATTTTCGAATCCTGCAAAAACCCTCTTTCAGTCAGCAAGTGCACCTCCAGTCGCATTGAGTATGATCCAGCACCATTTCTCCCAATTCCTGCACCAGTTCTCTAATTTAATGACGCTGGCAACAATTCTCCTATTACTGACGTCCTCCATCAATTGAGTTGTTTCCTGATGCACTTTTTCCACGTATGTCTGCTTTGCTAAAAGTTTTTTTTTTCATTTCTGGTGGACAGACTCGAATCTCTAATTTATTGGTGCTTGCAACATTGCTTCTTTTCACCGTTTTTCTCTCTCACTATACTCCCACATAGACGTGTTCTGCACCAATTCTGTAATGAATTCGCAAATCATGATATTTTTCTAAGCTAATGGTACTGTGCAATTGTCCCATTTACTGACACCCACCAATGTTTCCTCTTGCTGACAGCCTGACTTCATTCTCCCATATACTGACGTCCCAGCTCGTATTTCCCATTTAAGTGTCCCCTACTCGAATACTATCATTCACTGGTACAATGCCCCACTTCTTTAATTGAGTTCCACTGTGCACCAGCTCTTCCATTTAGAATTTCCCTGCAACAATTCTCCCATTTAGTGGTCCCCTGCCAGAAATGTCTATTTTTGGCGTTTCCTGCATCAAATTCCATGTTACCAGTCCTGCACAAATTACGCCTTCAGTGGTGAACTGCACCAACTCTACCATTTGTAGAGTACTTTATCATAATACATCATAACAGCTTTATTAAAATCGAATCTAGACGATCCGGTTTTTTCCTTTAGTAAACCTCCAGCACTTACCCTTTGCATTTATCCGATTTCCTGATTCGGTGCCTCTGTTCATCAATTTGCTGCAAGTTTCGAAGATATTAGAGCCTTGCACCAATTCGGTCATTTATTGATGCCCTGCACTAATTCTCCAGTTCAGTGTTGTATAACACCATTTCCCCCATTTACTGATATCTGGAAGAGGTTCTCCACTCAATATTGCCCTGTACAATTTTCACATTTACTGGTGCCCCAGTCCAATTCTCTTATTCAACATTCTTTGCTCAAATTCTCCCTTTTGGTTTTTGTGCTCGCCGTGCTTTCCCATTTCGAGTGACACTTCCCCAATTCTCCCGTTCAGAGCTCCACTACCCACATTCTCCCATTTAGTGCGACACTGCCAATTCTCCCATTCAGTGCTACACTGCACCAAAGTTCCCGTTTCATGCTACACTGCCCTTTTGACACTGAGGCACTTCATCTGACGTTGAGGCACTCTCAGACTAACCCTCTGACAAAGAGGCACTGCCTTATGCTGACCATCTGACCGTGTGGCACTGCCTCACGCTGACCCTCTGGCGGTGCTGCGTTGTCTCAGGCCGATCTTAGATCGTGAGGCACTGCCACAGGCTGACATTCAGACAATGAGGCATTGCCTCAGGCTGCAACTCTAACGGCGAGACACCGCCTCAGGAGTGAATTTGCAGTCCTCCTTCTCAGGAGTGCCCTTATTATCGATCTGCAATAACCACAGTGCTGATCCTCTCATTTTGACTGACTCCTTTCACACTATAGTGTCAGACAGAATCTCCAGGAATCTTCCTCTGTTCTGGCCATCTGAAACCGGGGGGTTACTCACACGATACGTGCCGTTTGACGGCGCTTTTGTACTGCCTCTGACCTCACACTCCAGTAGTATGAAATCCCTCGTTTCTGGTCTTGTTGCACTTTGCAACTGCGGAACTGAACTATTAACAAAGAGTCAATACACAGCCAGTGGTTCTTTTCACTGAAGTTGCGGGGAGCAGCACTGAAGTATTCTGAGATGCTTGGAGGTTTGGAGCGGGGGAATGCTTCCTTTTAGGAGGGTGAGGATGTGTCTTATTGTCTGCGATTGAGTCCTGAGTGTGTGACTTGTCAAACATTCAGAGCTGTGGTATTATCTGAGAACTGGTGGAGTGCCCTAGTTGCATTCTCCCATTTATGGGTTCCCTCCTTTAATTCTCACATGCAGTATGTCCTGCTCCATTCACTACTGCACTGCACCAATTCTCCGATTTACTCCTGCACTGAACCAAATCTCCCATTCGCTGCTGTACCTAACCGTTTCCCCCATTATCTGACGCCCTGTTCCAAATGTTCTTACTGTGATAAACACTTGGCTATGATTCCATTTCATCATTCCTTGCAATTATTGTCCCATTCATTGGTGCACTGTTAAATTCATAAATATTAGGGATGCACAAGTTGGACGGAAGTGTCTATTTCTGTGCAGCGATTCTCCATCATTATATTGAATGTTTCACTACGCTGCACACTTTCTCCCATTTATCAATCCTGCACAAATTCTGGAAAAGCATCAACTCTTCTATTTAATATTATCCAATCCCAGTTCACCCACTTATAATTTAACAGCACCTGCGTGAATTCTCCAATTATTGATGCCCTGTATCAATTCATTCCATTCAGTTATTTCCAGTAGAAATCTTCTACGTATGGGTGCCCTACTCATTTTTTATTTTCATTTCGTGACCCGAATACCTATTTTGCTGTTGCTTCCAACATTTCTCCTTTACACTGATTCCCTGCCCCGATTCACCTATTTAGATGTGGTCTGCTCCAATTCTCTGATATCTTGGCACTCCCACCAATTTTCTCATCTCCCACTTACGGATTGTCCCATTTATACTTATTCTCCCATTTCCTCATACTCCGAAACTAAATTCTCCTGCTTTTTCATATAATGATACTAATTCTGCCATTTTCACATATTCCAGTCCGATTCTCTCATTTTCTGATGCCCGAGTTCAAATCTCGCATTTACGAGTGCCTCACTCTAATTCTACCTTTTAATGGCGACTTGCACCAAATATCTAATTTAGGTCCACTCCACAACACTTCCTTCATTAAGTATGTCTCTGCAATGATTCTCGCATGTAGTGGTCCACTGCTGTAATTCTCCAATTTTGGCGTTTACTGCATCAAATTCTCAAATTGCCAATCCTGCACTAATCCACCCTTCCGTCATGAACTGAACAAACTCTCCCACTGGGTATTGCCTTGCCCCAACTCTCCTGTTTTGTTGTTTCCTGACATACATCTTCCACATAATGGTGCACTGCTCAAAGTTTTTTCATTATTGGCGCCCTGCATCGAATGGCCACTTTCCTGCACTTTACAACATTTCTCCGACTTACTGATTCCTGCCCGTGTTCTCCCATTTACATATGCTCTGTTCCAAGTCTGCATGCTTTAAGCACCCCAACCAATTCTCGAATTCAATATTGCCCTGAAACAATTCTCATGTTCACTGATACCCAAAAAAATTCTCCCAGTATGGGGAACGCCACTCTGACTCTCTGAGTTAGTGGTGCCATACCCCAATTCGCTGTTAAAGTTCCACTGCGCAATTTTTCCATTTTGTGGTTCGTGCAACAATTGTCCCAAATACAGCTTCACTTCCGTGCACCATTCTCCCATTTTCGAATCCTGCACGAATCTTCTTTTCGTCAGAAACTGCACCTCCAACACATTTAATATTATTCAGCACCAGTTCTCCCACGTCTTCCACCAATTCTCTACTTTCATGACATCGGCACCAACTCTCCCATTATTGATGCCCTGCATCAATTGTCCCATTACGTTGTTTCCTGATACACTTCCTCCACGAATGGCTTCCCTGCTCAAAAGTTTGTTTTTCATTTCTTGGTGGGCGGACTCGAATCTCGACTTTACTGCTGCTTGCAAAATTGTTCCTTCTCAATGATTTCCTGCCCATATTCTTCCAATTAGAGGTGTTCTACTCAAATTATTTAATGAATAAGCAATTCGTACTAATTTTCCAATGTAATGGCACTGTGCAACAATTCTCCCATTTACTGATACCCAACAATTCTCCCACTGCCTGAAACTCTGACACCTGTCGTGGAAATTTAATCGACTCGAATCAATTGCTAGCAAGAGCAAAGTAAAGGCTTTATTTTTCAACCTCTGCATGCAGCGCGGCCAATACACTTGGCAAAAGTGCCTTATGTAAGGGCTGAGAACAAAATTCACATATTCTTTTTATACTATTCTTATCACATGCTGAAGGACAAATGTTGGGAAACGTTCGATCTCATATGTTCACATTCCCATGCCGTGGACATAATTGTCTTTATATTTTCTGAAGCTTTTTTCAGAACTCGGCTGCTCGCAAGGGCAGGTTAAATGTTTGCAAAGTTCCACAAAGACAAGCTGACTCCTCGACGCAGAATTCAGCAAAGTATTTGCATATTTCAGCGAAGTATTAATGCTACACGCTTCTCCCTGGGCCCTGACAGATTCTCTTTGGTTTCTCGACTTCTGGTTGGGATATGAAGGTTCCATCTGTGGTCCCAATGACCTGACCTGCCAAACATTTCTGAGCCAATGCAGATGTCAGCAACTGCTTATGAATTGGTGACCTGAAGTACTTGGGGATATACCACATTTATTGTTTTGCATACTGAGCACCGAACTTTCCAAGGGATGTGTGAACTCTGCACATATTTAAAAGAAATGTTCCAGGAATGCGGATATCAGCTATGTTGACAGCTTGGAGAAGCTGGGCATTTCTGTTTCTTTTGGAAGTGGTTTTATTTAATAGGTGTCCTCAAAATGGTGGGTCGACTGGCCCATTAAAATGGAAATGCAGCAAACAACATCACAACCATACACTAGGAAGCAATGCAATCTCTTTATGTGAAAGGCAGCATCATTACAACAGCAGACTACCTCGCTATTCAGAAAGTGGTGACAATTACGAGTTTTTCTAATGAGACAGCGGCTGTACATCCTTAACGTTATATGATACGGCCTTGAAATTGATATTTGCATAGTGACAGTGCTCCGTGAGGTACAGTTAATGAACTGATATAGTGGCAATGTCCCAAACTCAGGGCCGAGGGCTCTGTCTTCGCGTCCTATCTTCTCCACAGGTGCATTGTTACATCTCTGAGCAGATTGGTTAAAAGCTGTCTCCAAAGATTTGACAAATTAGAGGAATGCATCCAACAACAATTAACAGTTTCCAATTCTGATCCTTCCCTCGATGAGGTCATCCGTTACCTGTCACAATTCAATTACAGTGAGAAACATCTTCGACCAACTGGGAATGATAAAGTTATCATTATCACAGCTGCAACACCAATCTCCCTGTGGAGATCACACAGAATATAAAGTAAAAACCCTGAGAATGTAGCACGTCAGCGTTTAATCCTTGCATTTTCATGTGCAAAAAGAAAGGATTACCACTCTCCACTGAAAATGCATCTACCAATTCAATTAGCTATGAAAGTATTCTACATGATTCTTGCCATCATCGGTGTTCCTGGTAAGTGTCTATAATTATTTACATTTGTGGATGGTATCTCCCTGGTTTTCCTTGTTAATTAAGAAATTTGCATTCTGATGTAATATTCAATGTTATATCCACTCCCTCGTTGAAATATCATGTATTTAAATTAGATTAGATATTTTAAAAACGTATGTTGTTTCATTGCTTTACGACATGTTTGCACTTAGTCAAATGCTATGAACTCTTCAGTCGCAACTTAGACTTGAGGAAAAAATGATTCCAAATGTCAGCAAGTATAGAACTGCAATGGATCTTGGTCACTCAGTGCAGTGGATCTCATAAACCCAGTGTTCTCACATTCCTGCGTGTATCTACGTTTGTGCAGTTGTATTAATAGCAGCGCATTTCTTCCTTCCTACTTTAGGGAACACTACAGTCAAAGGGTTTCGAACTGGTTAATCTCATTTACACAGGATGGTTTCCAGATTCTGCTAGCTCTGACTGCTGAATGTTCAGGATCAGATGTCGGCTTAGGTAACTATTGAGAAGCATGGATTGACTTTTCCAATTACGGGAGTGATGAAGATTTGAAGAATAGTGTTTATCTTATATAATCATGCAGCACAGAAATGGGGCTGAAATTAACCTCGTCCCATTTGCCAGTGATTTTCCCATATCATTCTAAATCCTTCCTGTTCATATACCCATGCCTTTTAAATGTTTTAATTTTACCCACCTTCACCACTTTCTCTCGCAGCTCGTTCTAAACATGTCTCGGTTCAACGTTTAAATCTGCAGTGGAGTCTGCTGTTTGAGCATGGAGGGTGTACCTATGAGGACAGACACGTGCAACGGTTAAGTGTACATTCTTGGATTCCAAAATACAGGATCGAATTAGAATTAAAAATAAATATTCAGTTCCCTCAAATTTGTTTAACATTTGATTTTCATAACATTCTTCATTCCTCTTCCCCTGTTCCACCTGCAAGTAGTTTTTGTTTTACTTGAGGATTACTTTCCTTTCTGACCGTGGCTATCCACTCGACTATAAAATATACAATAAACCTGAAAATTCCTTAAACCCACAGTGGTCATGACCAATTCTCACTGCGAGCAGCAAATTATTTTCTGTTAAATGACCCTGGACGATTTCCCATAGCCTCTCTCCAAATGTCCAGGTTGGATATTGCATATTAGATTTCACTTGTTCGCCATTCTGATTGGTATAGCTCATAATCCATCACTTAACCTGGGTGTTTCTGTTTTACCTCTGATTCTGGAACATTTGGCAGCTATTGTAACCATTTATTCTTATGTTGCTGTCTGCTGGATAAACTGGAGGGTATTTTTCTCTCTTTACGACAACACATTTCATAGCTTCACCTGGCTAATCCCAGACTGTTCCTTTACCTTCCCCCACTTTGACAGTGATATGGATTTTTTTTTAGGTAATGGAGGTGGGCTGCCCTCTTAGTGAGGAAGCATTTTGCAGGCAGTAATCATAACTCAAGATTAACATGGAAAAAGAACAGGATGAGGGTTAAATCAAAGTTCTAAACTGTGGGAAAAAGCTCGGGTGTGATTAGACTGAGAGAAGATACTTTTAAGTAAATCCATGCCAGAGGAGTGGGATGCATTGAAGATGAAAGTAGGGAAATTACAGAGCCACAATGTTCCATGGAAGACAAAACATGGTACTGGGAAATGCTGTCAACTCTGCATATCAGCGGCTTTCCTGGACAAGTTCACTGGTCAGAAATAAAATGCTGGAAATAGGAGTTCAATCCATGAATGTGAGCTGATGCGCTTGGCAGGACACAAAACACAAGGGATGCATTATGAATGGTAGAAACCTGGGAAGCACTGAGAATCAGAGTGATCTTGGTGCACATGAAGAAATTAAGATAGGAGGACAGGTCGATGAAATGGTTAAGAAGGTATTAGGAAGTTTTTGACTTTTAAATGCAAGACATAGAGATTAGGAAAAGGGAAATATGTTGATAGTGTCTAAAATATTGGCTAGTCTGCAGCTAGAATGTTCGAGTAGTTTGATTCCCTGAAAGAAGGTGAAGACTTTCCAGGAAGACTCCAACGTTTTGGGTACGAAGGGAGATTGGATGGGCTGGAGTTGTTTTCCTTGGAGCAGGAGAGATTAATAGGGGGCATCATTTAAAAGTATATTGTTATAAGGGGCATGGACAGCACAGAAGGAAATATGTTTTCCCCTTTGTGGGCAGGTTAATGACCAGTGGCATCGATGCAGAGAGTCAGGGGTTTGAATTTTCCACCGGAAGTGTTCTGACAATGGAACGTGCTTCTTGTTCAGGTAGTAGAAGCAGATCCCCTGCGAGCATAGAGTTCTTTAAATGTGCACGTGTAATGCCCGGGTTATGGACTTAATGCTGGAAAACTGAATGAAAATTCTGAGGCAATTGTTTCATGGATTTTGTGGGGCAAAGTGTATTTTTTTATGCTGTAAGCCTTCATGTCTCCAAACCTTCTCCAACTCCCACCTGGACCATTCTCCTTTCAACCAAAGCTTCCTCCAGAACCATTCACTCCAGCAATGATCCTGACTACCATTGTGCCAAATTCTGTTACCTTTCGGGGTATCTTTCATTCTTGCTGCATCTTTGCCATTTCAGTAATTTTCCCTGTGATGCAGCATTCCATGTCAATATCTTTGAAATTGTATCAACCCCCCAACATTGAGCAAGCCCTCCTCAGGCATTTCACGTTGCTCAGCGACATAAACCATGCAATGCGCCTTGCCTCACAAGGCATTCCACTGGTTCTGCTGAGAAACAAGGTTACTCTTCCATCATCTCTGACGTTTACCATTTTTTTCCCAAACCTTGATAGACACAAAAGCCATCAGGTGATTGACCAGGGTGAGGAATGCAGAGTTAAAGCTGCAACGACGGTGCACAAAAAGCAAGATCAACATTATGTTGAAAATTTGAGAGGTCTATTCAGAATTCAAATAACAATGAGGAAGAAGCTATTCTTGAACATGTTGTTCTGTGTTTTTATGTTTTTGTATCTTCTGACTGACGGATGAGGTTGGAGGAGAGTTTAACTGGGATGGGAGGGTCTTTAATGGCGTTGGCTGGCTTCCTGCGGCAACAAGAAGTGTAAATCCAGTCAATGGATGGAAGGTTGGCTTGTGTCTGATCTGGCCTGTGTTCACAACTCTCTGTAGTTTCTTTCCATTTAAGTACCTGTCCACAAGACATTTTCTGTAACACAGAAGTTACAGTGTGTGCCTGGGCAGTTTATTTTGGTGAAGGTGCACTGTGGAATCTGGATTAGTGGTGCTGGAAAAGAGCACCACTAATCCAGAATCTGGTTTGCAGCATCTGCAGTCATTGTTTTTACCTTGCCCTGTGGAATCTGCCCGAACTTCTGAACAACACCGAGTTTAACTCCACATTCTGCGCTTGTAAACCTTCTGTACATTTTGAACTGAATGTTATTAATTTTCAAAAGCTTGCAGGAATCCACATTGGAAGTAAAGAATCCAGTGTCAATTCGCTGCAGTTATCTTCTTGGATGTTGTGTGTTGATAACTGAGGAGAATTAGTACAGCTTTGCCGCCGTTGGCAATGGTATCTTGTTACTGTTACCTCTATCTCCATGCATCCACAATGTTGATTCAACCAACAGGATCTTCTGTCATTCTCCATCATATTTTGAGATTATTGGGGTTTTCACTTGATCAGATTTACAAGGATCCCACCTCCCCCATCTTTCATTGAACTTGTACAGTCAGCATTTTAACACCATGTATTATCACTGCCGAGATCACCATCATCCCTTTGTGGTTGAATTGCATCTGCCCTCAAACCGATCATAAAATAAACTTTTCCCTACCTTCCCCAATACTCCTTTTCACTTTCATGACAATTGATTTAAATCTGCCCTGTTTTGTTATTTCAGAACTCTGATGATTTGTTTTCCTCCTCATAAGTTAATGCAAGGACTCACTGTAGAGAGTTACTTCACTTTTCAGAAGCGAGGGCATACCCTACAGGTGACTCCAATG
This sequence comes from Chiloscyllium plagiosum, assembly GCF_037043375.1. NCBI lineage: Eukaryota > Metazoa > Chordata > Chondrichthyes > Orectolobiformes > Hemiscylliidae > Chiloscyllium > Chiloscyllium plagiosum. Next base: position 6,981,328 of record NW_028270188.1, on the reverse strand, counting down.
AAAAGTAATTGAATATGAATTGTCCCTTGGCACTTAGCAATGGGTAATAGATGCTGACCTCACCAGCAATGCCAACATCTCATGAAGGAAAAGAAAAGAGTGGTCCAAGTTTTTGTACATCCCTATCATGAGGAGCCATCCAACTCTCTGACCATATTATCCACCTGTGTTGACTTTTCTTCAGGGAATCATGGCTCCATGTGCTGTAAATTCACCCTACTAAATGTTACGTATTTTGGTGGTAACTTTAATGTCTGGTATCCTGGATTCCATCTGCTGTTCACCATTTGACTGTTTCTATTCAAGCTAAAAAATGGCAAGTTACAGTTTTACAATTGAAGTCGCAATTTTTTGTGATGATTGACTGATCTTTATTGCTGTTGTAGCAACAATACAGATTGCTTGTAAACTTATGCAGGAAAGAGTGTTCATTATCAGTAAGCCGTTTTTTCTGTTATCCTTCTGTCAGTGAATTTCATGGCTATTATGATCCTGTCCCAGGGAGAATGTGGCTTCGCTAGCTGCACAGCACGCTATCTGGTGGCCATGGCAGCAGCACTGGTCATTATCAGTGAGGTCATACTGAGGCAGTTGAATTATTATTATTACCCAGTATGTTTCCTGGACATCCCTCCTGTGTGCAGCGTTATCAATGTCCTGATCCGTGCGTCCATAGACTGTTCTGTCTGGTTCACAGTTGCATTCACCTTTGATCGGTTTGTCAGCTTTTGTTGTCACAAACTGAAAACTAGATATTGCACTGGGAAAAATACATCTGCAATTCTCTCAATAACCAGTATTCTGCTTTGTTTAAAAATGTTCCCTGGTATTTTAGATTTGAGCCCACAAAGATAATCAGGAACATACCATTTTACTGCAGGAATAAGCGAAGCTACTACACTGACTCTCGCTGGATTGGATTCCGCTCATTTGCTGTGGCTCTAACCCCATTGGTGCCATTCTTTATCATTGTGTTTCTCAATGCTCTGACAATCGCACGCATTTTATTCAAGTCAAGTCAAGCCCGTAAAGGACTGAGGGATCAGAGTAAGGAAGAGAGCAGTTTGACACAGAGATGAAGAGTAGAATTAAGGAAGTAATTTTACTCTTCACCATATCTGGAAACTTCATACTTCTCTGGCTGATATATGTTTTCTTTATCCTTGGTGTCCCAGATCATTTAAATGACTATGAGGAAGAAATATTTGAACACGTTGGATACATGCTGCGCAATGTAAGCTGCTGCACAAACACGTTTATTTATATGGCAGCTCTGCCCAAGTTCAGAGCTCAGTTCAAAAGAGTGATGAAGTATCCACTTTCCAGAGTTATTGATCTGATCACTGCATAAATCTGACAAAAGCTCAGAATCACGTGGGTGATGAGCAAGAAATGACCATGGAGGACCAAAGGGAACCCTTCTAGAGATGCAAATCTGTCAGAGAGATTAGAGAAGATAGAATATTTTGCAGAAATCAAGAGAACCAAAAGAAGATGAAGATAAGCAGAGGTAACATTCCTGTCCTGAACGAAGCGCACTGGACCCGAAACATTCACTGCGATTTCTCTCCCACAGATGCTGCCAAATCTGCGGAGTCTTTGCAGCAATTCCTGTTTTGTGTTTGTTTAACATTTTGAGGACCAGGGTGAATGAACTGGAAACACTACACAGACCAAAGGTCAGTGGAGCAACAGAAAAAAGCCATGATTTTCCCACGATAACCAGGAGGAAAGTAGCAGGAGCTGGGTGTCTGCTTCCTCCTGTATCAGAGGAAGTGATCCAGGGTGTTGACTCCAGTCCTGCTCCTTCGGTTTTCAGCTCTTTCCCTCCGAGAAAACGACAACATTTTGGTTTACAAATTGAAAATCCATGTAGATGTTGGACTGCTTCTTACGTCAATAAAACGATCCCAATTATTCATATCATTCTGGTTCTCACATCAGTACCTGGTGTTGGGGGGGCGGTATACAGTTCTCCAACTGCCTATTGAGAGTGGTGAAGTATTGGGAGGTGGGGGAGAAAGGATGGAGTGGGGTAATCTGGACAGATTATATCTATAAACATGATGATTGCTGTCATTACATATCTCTGTCCGAGGCCTCTGTCCAAAGGATTGGGAGAAAAGCTGAAGACAGTTCCAGGAACTGAGTCTGCGTTCAGCACAGAGGTCAATGTCATCGCTTGACAGCAGTTCACATACTCCACACCTTCCCGGGAACTGTATCAGGAAGTTCCCAATCTCAGTTTAAAATCAGAGCTTTTGGATAACTTCGAATCAGGTCTCAGATCAAGTAGGTTTGTTTGTATTTAATTACTGCACAAATTTACATGCTGTTTAAATCTTCCACATCCTGTTCTCACACCATTACTGGAAATTTCAGACTCAGTTTTGACATGTCTACCATGATTTTATTGTCAGAAGGCTTCATGTCACCGAAAAGTCCTGCTATCCATTCTGTGACTCCATGGGGTTTCCAACTGAACTGCGTTGTCTCCAGCAACATCTGTATTTTAAAGTGTGTCGTTTCAAATCTGTCAATTATTTCATCCAGCCTTTACCTAAAACATCCATCAGTGTGCACGGTCTCCATCGCTGTAAGTACCACCAGCCTGGAAACGTTCCCTGTTTCAGTAATTCTTCCCAATAAACAGCATTGGTCAGTGCAGCCACCTAATGACTCACTCAGAGTGGAAGAGAGTCATCCTCAATGTGAGAGACCGCCAATGTGTGTAGAATGTGCCACAGAGCGATTGTGTAACGGAGGATCCAAAGGGATATGAATATTTTCATTGAAAGGGAAAATCTGGCCGAGAGAGTTTCACAGCAAGACTACCTCCCTGTCCTTATTCGGTCTGCTGGAAATAACTGACAATGTATCATTTGTCCTCCTCCTCATTGACTCCACGATCAGTTAAATTTCTGATACCATTAATCCCACTGGATAATGACACTAAATAACTCCTCACTATTTTCAACAAAATAATTCTGTTTGTTTTCTATTCCTCCTACATGTTGTAATTGTACCATCCTTCACCACTTCCTCTGGCAGCTCATTAGCTTCACTCGGCAACTACCGGGAATGACAGAACTGTTCCATGAGAAGTTGGCTTATCTGGTCATGGATTCAGGAAAATGAGAGGTGAGATCTGACCAAAATGTATCCAGTTCTAACGGTTGGACAGACTAGATGCAGGGGGTGGGCTGTACGCCCTGGGCGGGTATTCTCAGAACAAGCATCGCAGTCTCAAGATGTGGGCTCGCCCATTTCTAATGGAGAGGAAGAGAATTATCTTCACTCAGAGTGATCAACCTGTGGAATTCTCCCCCACAGAAGGCTGTGAAGCACAGGAGACTGTGTATATTCAGGAAAGAAATTGTTTATGTTTTGACAGGTTAAAGACATCAAAGGGTTTCGTCAGAATTTGGGAAAATGGCGGTGAGACAGTGAGTCAGACATGATCACACTGCATTCGAGATCAGGCTGGAAGGGCTGAATGGCCTCTTCCTGCTCCCTGTTTCTGTCAGTTTAATGTCCTCCTGAAAATCTCAACCTTGAAAGGATCAGTAATTACATTGGGGAAGCACATTAGTAGTTGTTTTCGTTCAGACATTCTTGCGTCTTGAAAATGTGAGTTTTCTTTGCAGAGATGATGAACAGTCAGTCTGAGGATCAAAGTGGTTCACAAGATTCCTAATGCCGTCTCAGTGAAACAGTCACAGGAAGGCTTCCTTACTGTCGATGGCCAATCGGATGCAACAAAGACTGGCACTTCATGGAACTTCCGGATTGTTCACGGCCCTTGAATGTTAATGCTCTGTGTGATTTATGGTCATTTTAAATGTAGAGGAAATAAACTGAATATCCTCATTTAAATGGAAGGGTGGTCAATTAGAAAGCACTTTTTAAAATATCTTATCTGAAATATTTTTAGGTAATTGAACTGTTTTGAAGTTTATTCAGCGTTGTGGAGGGAATGGGAGGGAATTTCAGAAACAGAGAGTTACAGACTCAGATACAGAGCCACAGATACAGGAAGAGATTGTCTTGGAGATGTTTCAGAGATTAATCTGTGACCCACACAAGGCAAGGCAGCAGCAGGTGGTGGGTTATTTTCTGGACATGTGAAGAAAGTTTTGTTTTGTATCCAGCACCATATTGTCCCTGTCCTGGGAGATTTTGATGGGGAAGATGTAAGGATAACTTCATGTATCTTCATACTGTTCCTACCTTGGGAGTGGTTGATAAGGACAATGTAGAAGGATATTTACTCTGTACCTATCCCCATGTGGCCCCTTTTCTATGAGAGTTTGTTGGTGATTTAAACAAAACCTAACCTCATGCTGAACATGCCCTGGGAGTTTCAAAACGATCCCAGTTTATTGTTACGTTATTAGACAATGAGCTTCGTCCTACACTCCAGAAGCAAATGAGATGTTTATCTCCATCTCATCCAGCAGTTCCTGTCATTGACTCTCAAACCTACATCATTTCAGATCTTTCTAAATCCCAGGGACACAGTCCTGGGCTTGTGTAATTTCTCTCGCCATTGAACCTATGCCACCCAGCTATAGTTCTGTGAATCTACGCTGCATTCACTTGCACATGGACTCCCAAGCCCTCATTCTTTCTTCGCTTTCTCTGACAGTGTCTTATACTTTATACCTTGTCATCCCTCGGCCCCCTGCAGATGTGAACAGATACACTTTGGATGTTAAAGGAGGGACAATCTAATCTAAATGGGACAGTGTTAAACTGGGTGCAGGAACAGAGAAGGCATCAGTTTGAGTCTGGAATTCTGTCAGCACAGGAGAGGGGCAGATGAGAGAAACGTATTTTCCATTCATACATTCCTGCATTGTAGAAATGTTAATTTACAATTTACTCTGCAAAAGCAGGATATGGCGCACTCTGTTACAGAGTTTCCATTGATTTAGATGTGGATTCAAGAATCTGTTTAAAGTCAGTGCTCTGAGATTATTAAAAATACTAGCACAGTCTGTCTTTCCAAACTTCAACCATTAAAATACGATAGGAATATACAAAAGGTAACATGACAGGTCAGCTCCTTAATTGTAGGTGTGAGGCCTTGTTCCGAATCTGTCAGAGTTTTGGTGTGGAGTCAGGTGCATTTTATCCAGAAAGCAGGCATTTACCAAGTGTCACACTGGCGCACTTCAGCTTCAAACTTTGCGTTCTCTCGAAATAATGATATTTGTGACTGAGTGACTGTGCATGTGAAGGAGCGAGTGTGAGTCTGACTGACGTGCTGAGAGTTTGTGGTTGAGTTTGTTTGAGTGAGAAATTTTGCTCAAGTGTGAGATTCTGAGAGATAGGGAGTTTGTAATGCTCCTCTGAGTGTGTCTCAACATATATCTGCGCATGTGTTTGTGAGCAAACGTCTGTGCAAGAGTTTGAGGGAGAGACTGTGGAGGTAGCTTTCATCTGTAATCTGACCCAGAGTTTCCCCTGACTTGGGAGTGTTTGTGGAGAGATCTGTACTCTTCAAATAGCCCAATCTTCCCAGAACTTACGGGTTTTATGTGGAAGAAGTGTCCAGAGACACACACTCTGCCTGTAACCCAGTAATATAACTGCGCTGTGTGTGTTTGATGGGGACAGTGTGGGGAAAGTCATTTAGTCACTATCTAACTCCACGATGAACACGGCCTGGGAGATTGAAAAGCTGCAGTGTAGAGAGAGCTTTACTCTGCTTCTAACCCCATTGTCGACCAAAGTACAGTCTGAAAGAACTGCAGATGCTGTCAACCAGAAACCAAAACAGAAGTTGTTGGAAAACCTCAGCACGTCTGGCAGCATTTGTGCAGAGAAATCAGAGTTAAACTTTCAGGTCTGGTTCTGAGGAAGGGTGACCAGATCTGAAGTGTTAACTGTGATTCTTCTTCACAGCTACTGCCAGATCTGGAACTTACTCAGCAGGGAGATGGGAACCTAAATTGTAGTTCGAGTGTAGAGGAGGTTGTGAGTAGCGAGGTCTGAAATAAGATTTCTGGGTCACAAGAGGGCACCAGCAAGCAAGACGATGGTTTGAAGTGTGACTTTTCTATGCCATCATCCGTAATAAGGTGGGTGAATTTGCAGCATGGGTTGGTACCTATGATTTCAATGTTGTGGCCATTTTGGAGACATGGATAGAGCAGGGCTAGGAATGGTTATTCCAGGTTCCGGGATTTAGATGTTTTAGTAAGAACTGAGAAAATGGCGAAAGTAGGGGTAGTCTGGCACTGTTAGTCAAGGACAGTATTATGGTTGCAGATTCCTATACTGAGGATTCCTCTACTGAGGTAGTAATGGACTGAGATTAAAAACAGGAAATGAGAAGTTACCCTGTTGGAAGTTTTCTATCGGCCTCCGAATAGTTCCAGAGATGTATAGGATAGGATAGCAAAGATAATCATCAATAGGAATGAGAGTGACAGGGTACTTGTTAAGCGGGAATTCAACTCCCCAAATATTGACTGGGAATGCTCTCGTTCATGTACTTTAGATAGGTCAGTGTTTGTCCAATGTGTTTCCTGACAAAGTATGTCGACAGACCAACAAGCTGTAGGCCATAATAGATTTGGTGCTGGGTAATGAAAACGGCCAGATTTCGAGGAAGGTGAGCACTTTGGTGATAGTGGCCACATTTCGATAATGTTTATATCAGCAATGGAAAGGGGTGGGTTTATATCGGAGGGCAAGTGTTACAGCTGGGGGAAAGGCATTTACGATGTGATTCTAGAGCTACACTTCCTGGATCTGATCTCCAACATCTGCAGTCCTCAGTTTCTCCTCAGGTGAGGTAGAATCAGAAACTGTTCCTGAGATGTATTGATATTTGGATATGCAGTTGGAAGCTCATCTGTGATGCACACTATTCGCCCCCTCCCAATCTGCCTTGGATATGGAGTTCCTGCAACTCCTCCATTGCTAAACACGAACCACCTGACGCCTGAAAGAAGAAGGCCTCATCTTAAGCTTGAGACCTTGATACCACATGGGATGACCAGTTACCACATTCGCTCTCCCCTCACATTATTCTAGTTGCATGACTCCAACTGAGCACAGCCCTCATGACCTTCACACCATCTTTCCAATCGACACGCTCCACCTCCTCTCTGAACTATTTTCTTATTCTGCACCTTCATGTACTCACCGCATACTCAGCTATCACGCCAAAAACTCACAAACCGCCCATTTATCTCTCAGCCCTCACGGCCACAAACCTCATTCTTGATGAAGGGCTTATGCCCAAAACGCCAATTCTCCCGCTCCTCGTATGCTGCCTGACCGGCTGTGTTTTCCATCAACACACTGTCGATTCTGATTTCCAGCATCTGCAGTATTGTGTAAAAGGCACTTTATTGGAAAAGTCCAGTTTCTGTGGCTTTCCACGTCGTTAATATCATTTGCTCAATCGGCTCTCGCTGGAGTAAAGTGTGTCGTTCTGCAATTACTATTATAGCACGGGTGTGATAGCATTGGAAGCGTAGCAGAACAGATATATCAGGATATTTTCTGTTCGAAGTGTTTCAGTTATGAAGATAGATTGGACGGACTTGGCTGTCACAAAGGTGTTCTCTTTATGAAAAAAAAAACGGAGCTCTACTTTTTCTCAAGGATACTTGATTTCTTTTTGTCAGAGGCGTTGTAAAATAGTTCAGGCTCCGAATCGTATGAAATGGTAGAGAGATGAACGTTTTCGCTGTGAGGCCTTTTGGTTATTCGTCAACAGCTGAGGCTAAAGGCCAAAACTTTTATGCTTTAGAAATAAATTGCATCATGATAGAACAGTGGTCATTTTGGACAGCTGAATTCCGGTTTTTAGTTAGTGCAGCAGTGGTGCACTAACTAAAAACCTCTCTCCTACTGCCCTTCTAATTTAGACCTCTAAACCTCTGTTTCATTTTTACTGTGTTTAAGGTTCTTGTTTTTTGAGAGAGTTGAGTGTTTTCAGAACAGCTTATAAGTTGAGTTTGGATAGATTAGGTTCTGTGGGTATTCTATATTCTGTTCTTTGTTTTTCAATCCATCATTTTATGAATAATATTTGGTCAATCTAACTTGCTTATTTGAGTAATTTTCAGGGTACACCTAACGAAACAAATAATAATGTTACGGTGTGGGTTGCCTGCTTAATAGTGTTTGAGTGGTTTAGCCTCGCCCATCACAAATTGGGAGGTAGTTGATAGATTAAAAGATGTGATGGGTGCTAGCGTATTCCTTTTGGGTGTTCATGTGGCTGGCAGAAGGCAATGCTTGGGAAATCAATGTCTCATTTAGCTACCAAGAGTTGTCTGGCTGTGGACGAGGTAAAGTTAGTAGTTTTACAAAACAAAATGGATCAGGCCAGGCTTCTGGAATTAGCAGAGAAGCTGGGGTTGTATTTGCCTCTTTCTGTGACGAAAGGAGAGATCATTCCCGCAGTAGCCCAACATTTAACTCAGCTGAAAAATCCATAAGAATCTGTAGATATGGATTAAAAACTAATTGAAAGTGAATCAGCTTGAGTTAGACGCGAGAGAAAAGGAAAGGACACCAGATTTGAATCAGTTTGAGTTACGATTCGAAGCCGAGAGAGGGAAGAAGCGAGAGCAGCAGAGCACAGAGAAAGGGAGACAGAGTTTGAATTTCAGAAATTGACAATTATTAAAGGAATTCACGTTAAAGTGCTGAAGATAAAGGCTGAAGGGAAGCTTAGTTTGGAAGAGCATTTTATTCAATGGCTGATTATTATGAACTGGTCCATAAAACACGGATTGATTCCAGAAGCATTTTAAGTCTCTGAGAGATAGAAATTGTGGCAAACAGAAATCCTCACGTGGAAAGGGAAAGTTAAATCTCAGTGAAGATCATAAGGATAACTTATCATAGGGTAAATCGGAAACCCTTTAAGGGAACAAGATCTGGGTTTTTCATTGCAATAAAGTAGGCCAAATGGAATCACAATATTGTAGTACAAGCACTGGAAAGCCAGATGGAGGAAAACAAAACAAGCCTGGATGTTTTGCTGGCATGGTAACAGAACACACAGTGGAAGCTAGAAAGCTGTATCAGAGAGCAAAAGCTGATCCAAGGTTATAAGGAGGGATTTCTAGATCTGCTTTTAAAATATACCTGCAAAGGTAAAGTTTATTTACATTGGCCAGGAGTAGCAGGTAGAGAAGTAACAATATTTATGCACACACATTGTCTCAGTCTGTGATGCTGATGGCTGGGGAAATATGTCCTCCTGCAGTACTATTCTCAGAAAAGGTACTGTGTATGGGAATTCATGGTGAGACGGAAAATTGATTAAATATGTAAAGTGGACGAGAGTGTGCAGAACAGAGCGGAGGCATTGTGGTGTGAGTTCTGGACAAACTCTCATCTCCAGGAATACAATTTGTGCTTGCAAATGATATTGCTCATTCGCCGGAAAGCGTGCTGCCTACTCCGGTTGAAAAGGCAGTGGAGATGCAGGCAAGTGAAGCAATTCAGGCCGTTTATCAATGAACTTTACCAGATTGTGTCTTAACGATATCACAGGGTCACGAGCTGAGGCAGGAGAAGTCATAAGGCACACATAAAGAAGCTGAAATATGATTAAAAATATTTTTGATTAGTTGAGTGGGACACAGCAGGGCCAAATGTTAAAAATGCAAGTGTCTTTAGCTCTGTTATGCCACTGAGTTACAGCAGAAAGATGAAGAGTTAAAGCAGTTCTGTCAGTATACATATACATGGAAGGAGAGTGAATGCATCCCTTGTGATATTACTTAATAAATTATTTATTAATGAGGACATGGAGACCATCACATGTTCAAGCAGATTTGAAATGGACAGGAATTATTTTTCCGGTAGGGTACGGAAAAGTGGTGCTCAGAGTGCCGCATGTGCTTCAAATTGGAGGTCATTTAGTCATGAGGAAAACATAGACTAAAATGCAAAGACATTTTTACTGGCCTGGACTGCACAAGAATGTAGTTGAATTTTGCCAGACGTGTCATACATTTCAACTAATCGGAACAATCATGTGCAATAATAAAGCCTGCACCTTTAATACCTATTCCAGCGTTCGAGGAATCTTTCTTAATTGTCTTCATTCATTGCGTAGGTTCCCTACGTCTAATAAAGGTGGAAATAAGCATTTATTAACATTAATGGATGTATTGACGAGATTTCCAAAGGCGGTTCAAATGTGAAATATTGCACCAAAAGGATTGTGGAAAAATTACACTTTTTTTGTTATTAGATTAAGACTACCATCAAAGATGCAATTACATCAAGGGTCAAACTTCACATCCAAACTTTTCAAGGTGTATATGGATAGCTTGAGAGTAATTCATATCTACTGTGTACGATACAGAATCGCAGGGAACACTAGAAAGGTGACGTCAAACATTAAAGACTCTGTTGAGGTTTCATGGCGAGGAGTAGCCAGATGATTTCCAAAGGGAGTTGAATTTGTGCTGTTTGCGATTAGAGATGTACCAAACGAATCCACCAAATTATGTCCATCTAAAACGAATTTTGGGCATAAAGTAGGAGGACCAATAAAATTGATTAAGGAGAAATTAAAAAGTCAGATTTCAGAGACCACGCAATTGGACGATGTGTCAAATTTTAGAGTTCGACGAAATAATGCTAGGAAGTTGGCGAGAACAGCATTTAAAATTATCGCAGCATATAGTGAAGCAGGAAGTTATTGAGAAATCAAATATTCACAATTTTGCCACTGGGAATAATGTATTGGTCTAACATTCATTAATAGTTGAACCTATAAAGCAAGGTTTAGCAGACCTTATCAAATTGAGAGGAAATTGAGTGAGGTTATTTACTTTATAGGGATTCCAGGCATGAAGAAAGCTCACAGATTGTGTCATGTGAATATGCTGCAAAGGTATTTGGGCAAAGAAATAACGCAAGAGGAGAATGTGTTATTGACGACAACACAGTGGGAAGAACCAATGGCAGAGGATTCTGCATTGGACGTTTCTTAAATAAAATTGGACAATGCAACAGTTGTCAACAATTGGTACAACTATTCAGTTATATTCCAGAAAAAAAAATCGAAATGACCTGAAAGAGTTATTACTCTTGCATGCGGAGATATGCAGAAATAAACTGTGAATTACTAACCGAATTATAGATGATGCAAATATAGGAGATGCTGGTCTGATTTCATAACATCCTTGTGAGCATAACCCTCTAAAGTTGGTACAAGTTCATAAGTTCATAAGTATACTCGAGGATGGCATAATCGCAGTGAGTTTCAATGAATGAAGTTCATGCATCATCATGGTTCCAAAACCAGATAAGACTCAATAGTTATGTGTGGACTACCACAAAGTCAATGTTGTCAGAAAGACTGATGCATATACATATCTGTGGTTGGAAGACTGTGTGGAAAAGATGTGAAGAGCAATTTACATTTCTAAGTCGGGCTTGCTCAAAGGTTACTGGCAGTGAACTTTGTCAGAAAGATTAAAGGCAACTTCAGCTTTAGTAACGACAACTGGACTTCAGCAGTTTCAAGTAATGCCATTTATACGAAAAACACTTCAGCCACATTTCAGAAACTAATTAACAAGGTGATTGCCAGAATACCCAACTGCATGGGGTATATTGTGCGTGGTGACTTTCAGTCATTCATGGATTGAACATTTGAATCATTTATCGGACTTTTTTGATCGCATTCGGAAGTCAGACTGTCTGATAAACCTAGCTGAAAGTGAATTTTCCAAAGCCCAAGTCACCTTCCTGGACCATGTTATTGAACAGGGACAGACAGCCTCAGGGGACGCGAAAACAAAAGTTACAGGGGACCATTTCATATCATTGATGAAAAGAGTAAAACTACAGTTCCCCGGATTGAGTGGCTTTTACGGAACGTTTGTGCTGAATGTGTGCAGTGGGACTGTTCCACACAACGAACTTTTAAAAACAGGCAAGAAATTTCGGTGAATACAAGACTTTCAAAACGTATTTGACAACCTAAATAATGTGTTAACCATTACCAATATATCAGCTAAGTCAAATTTCACTAAGAATTTCAATGTGCCCATCGATGCCAGTCACGTCGGTGCCTCTCTTCATTTGCCTTTGTAATTTCGACCTGGAAACCTCCGTTTCATTTTTACTCTGTGTTTATTGCGTTTAATTATCGGGACTGTTGAGTATTTTTGAAAAAGCAAAATTAAGCTGAGTTTGGACAACTGCGTTCTGTGTGTATTCTATATTTTGGTCTTTGTTTCTAATTCCGTAATTACGTGAATAAGTTTTTGATTGTTTGAAAACCTGGAAGTCAACCTAGCTAACTTATTCCGAATAAATTTCACTGTACATTTACCGAAACAAATTGCGAAGTTATGCTCTGGACTGTCTTCCTAAGAATGATTTGAGTGGTCTGGTCTCGCCAAAACAGGAATTGTTTTTCTCAGAGCAAAGTTGATTGGGAGGAGACTTAGAGTCATAGATATGATTCAGCTTTACAAATTAGCGAGGACCATGGAATTACGGATTGAAGAAATCGTTTTCTCCAGATCGATCACCAGTGTTGGTAGATTTTAGATAAGTGGCAGAAAGAATTGAATAGATATGCAGGAAAACTTTATTAGTCTGCGAGTGGGAGACTCTGGAACTCACTCTCTGTTAGGAACACAGAGGTAGAAACCCACATAACCTTCAGAAGTATTTCGATGTGAATTTGTGACGCTAAAACAGGCAAGGCCAAATGATGAAAAATGGCATGAAGTTAGTCTTGTAGTTGTTTGTGACAAGAGCACGTATAAGGAGAATAAGGGGTGTCACCTCACCCGTGCACTCGTCTCCAGTCATCATCTCTGGTTCCAGTGGTTAGGATTGAGCTGTTTTTTCTGCCGTGGTATGGGTTTGAGACCCAGCAGGGGAATTGTGATTTATTTTTTCTTTACGTTCCTGACAGCGACAACAGCTGTGCACCAGCGAAGCATCTGTGACGGGAGTACTGCAAGGTTTGTGAAGGTTTGTAGCTCAGGTTCACGTTTAGTGTATATGTTTGATCGCTGAGCTGTAGGTTTGATATCCGGAAAGCAGCAGACAACAGCGTCGCTTCTCTTGGAGGTCGCCACTGATGATGTTACCGAGCCAGGTAATGAACCGTCTGAATGTCAAACCTACAGCTCAGCGAGCAAACCTACATCCTGACGGGAGTACTTTCAATACCTCTGATCAATTAATGTCCCCTGCTTCTCCTGCTGAACACTCTCTGCTCATTCCTGAGGAAGGGCATGTGCCCGAAACGTCGAATCTCCTTTTCCCTAGATGCTGTCTGACCTGCTGTGCTGTTCCAGCAATAAAGTTTCAGCAATTAATGTCCCCCACAATATTAGACTCAATATGCCAGCCTCTAAAGAAGGAAAATGTTCCTCGACAGTCCCTGCTCAGTTGGATAGTTAACCCTTCATTCTCCTCTCATTCCACTGTCCCAAGAGTTTCCAAAGATTATCAAAGCTGTGAATGAGCGATTTAGATTTTTCCTGACCATTCCCGCGATCCACTGTGATTGGTTAAGTGGGTTTGTGAAATGGAAATGTAATCATGAGCAACGTATGTGAATATTTCAGCTTCCTCTCCTGTGATGACAGTGGAACAGTCACTCTCATGTTCTCAGAGATATTTCATGAAGCCATACTCGTTACTTCAGAAAAGGATCTCAAACCTTCTTTCGGCTTCAGAACAACCAGAAAGTTTGTATGTGTAAAAGAAGCGCGTGCTTCCCTCGAGCCAGGTATGAGCCGATGCTACAAACTCCTAACCCCTAGTCAGGCGCGTTACCAATGCGCTACTGGCCCTATGCGTGATTGCAGTTTTCAGAGCTGTGCTGATAAAACGGACATGAGTAATAGCAATCATGTTCCCACGTTGAGAAACCAATAAAGATTATCATTGTCACTGCCTCAGTCCAATGCTCATCAACTTGCGAAGCAACGAATTTACAAAAGAAATCACATATGCCCTCATGTATCTTCCATTCACCCTTTGCTCCTCAGCCATTCAATATGATCAGTGCTGATCTGATGAATTTTATACCCACTTTCTTGCTTCTCCACTATAACTGACATGAAATTGAGCCTGATCACCACATTGCATATTCCAGAATTTTGTCAGAAATCTCGATTACTTTAACGACCTGTGTGAGTATGCAAGAAATGAAAACTATGAACCGAGCAAAAAGAATCCTTCATGCGAAATAATCCAGTGCAGAGTTAGCCATATCAGGGCGGTCAGATAACGTAAACATTTCCTCTGCTTCTCTGTGCACAGATGCTCCTCCAAGAATTGAACATTTGCAGAATACGTCTTTGTATTTGAGATATTCTCTCCGTGCACAAACAGCTGGAATCTACTTAATTTAAGATTAAAACAGCTGACTATCCTTTCCCCCAGCCGATGTCCCAATATTCCCTGCTCCATGCCAATACAAGCTCTTCCAGGTGAAGTCGGAGCTCACAGCTAGATTCCCCAAGGCTCCCTGCTACATGTGCATAGAACTGATCCAGGTGAGATTGGAGTTCCCAGCCTGATGTCCCACTGCTTCTTCATGCACGGCAAGAGAATCTGCTCTAGGTGAGGTTTGAGCTTTTAGCCTCGATATTTCACCGCCTCTGCACCATCAGAAAATGACACACTGTTCACCGATTGCATTACTTCAGCCATACCGTCGCGCTCATTACCATCTCCATTTCCACTTTGTTTTTGCGGCTGTGCGATTCAATTTATCTGACTCCACTCCTGGGAATTGGAATTATATGATATTCCACAGCAATGATTACGTGAATGAGTGAGGAAATTGGTGAAGTAACCGATGTTAAACTACGTTGTTATTGAGAAATACATTTCAACAATACCCCACAGTCTCCCATGACTCTTCGAAGTTTTGTTGAAATCGAGCAAACTTAGTCTTCCACAAACTCAGTGTTGGAATCTCCACAGTCTCTCTGGACGTTAATGTTTAACCTGAGTTCTCACATCTCAGTCACTGTTTGGAAAGTGTTCATTTGTGCACGTGGTTCTGTTTCTGATTTCACCTCTACCACGATCCATTTTGCTTTTTCGTTCGTGCTTTTCCATGCAGCGCCGGGATCATGAAATGGTTCATCCTTGGCATGGCGGCCACAGCAAGTTCTGCTCGAATCGCAGTGACAGCAGTCGGCAATCTTCCCATTTTAATCCATGTAATATGTGCTTAGCAAATGCGGGAAACGAAACAATTTTTTTACATGAAAATACTCTTCGTGGTGATAAATTTACTTCTTCAAACACCTGCTCTCTCATATTTTTGTGTTTCAAATATCATAACCATCCGTTATCGCAGATTTACCTCCTTCCCACAAGCATTAACTCTCCTATACGTCCATCCTCCCATTTCACTGAGGTATTGCACAATATAACACTCCATTGACACCGTTCAGTCTGTGCTGCTGTGATCACTGGTTTGGTTGATAGTGGCCCAATCCCACGGTCGGGACCTACAAGCAATTCAATCCATTTAGATGCAGTGGTTCTGACATTAATCCTCGTGTAGCAGCTTTTACTGACACGGACAACAGATAATTAGAGCATGGCCTCAGAAAAAGTACAGAGCGTAGTATTGAGCAAAAGATGCTTTATTGGAAAAGGCAAGTCTCTGTGCCTTTCTCCAGTCATTTATCTCATTTGTTCATTCAGCTCCCCCGAGAATATTGCATGCTGTTCTGCAATTCACAATATAGCAAGCATGTGATAGCACTGGAAAACGTGTAGAAGAGATTTACCAAGCGATCGTTGCGTTGAAGCGTTTATGTTATGAAGAGAGATTGGTTTGGCTGGGATTTTTTTATTAAACAGTGGAGAATGTCAGGTGACATGTTTGATATGCACTAAATAATGAGGGAATGGACGATGCAGACTGAAAGAAATGGTTCGTCTTGACCGATCAACAGGGGGACGTAGATTTAAAGTAAGAGGCAGAAAGGATTGGGGAGATACACAGAAAATGTTCATCAGGCGGCGGGTGGTTGAATCTAGAGTTCACTGTCCGCAAGAGTTCACAGAATTGTACCCAAATAACCTTAAGAAGTACTCGGATGTGATTTTGAGATGCTAATGCATACAACGCCAAGTGATGGAAAACGAATAAAGATCGTCAAGCGATTTCTTTTGACAAGAACACGTACAACGAGCTTGAGGGCTGTAATTCCATGCATAAGTGCGATTCCATTTTTTTCACTTTCTTCGCCGTGACTTGGTTTTGATTCTCAGTCCGGGACTCGGGGTTTGTTTTCATCCTGAGAGCGACATCAGCAAAAGCAGAGCACCTGCAGTGGGAGTGTTTTTCATACCTCAGATCAATTAATGACCTCGAGACATGAGAGTCAGTGTCACGGCCTCTTAATGAAGGGATTTGTGCCTCAGCAATCTCTGCTCAGTCAGAAAGTTCACACTCTATCCTTCTCTGATTCCGCTTCCCAAACAGTTTCTCAGGATTGTCAGAGCTGATACTTGGTTCTCTATCCTTTCCTTGCCAGGCCCAGTTGCCGCAGTGAACCGGAGGTGGGTTTGGAAAATTGAAAGGTGCGAAGAGCAGCTTGTACAACTACTTCAGCTTCCCTTTTAATGAAAGAGATCTTACTCCAGCAGTTCAGGATTTGAAACCGCAGTTCAGCCTCAGAACAACAGAAGAGCATGGTAAACTCAGCACCGCCTGTGAGCCAGGTAAGATTCGAACATATAATCGCTGTAGTCAGGCGCTTACCCTTCAGAGTTGTGATGTTATCACTGATATCAGCAATAGATATCATGTTCACAAGGTGAAAAATCAACAAAACATAATCACTTTTACTGCTTCAGTCCACCGTTCCGCAATTCGCGTGGCTATATGTGCTTTCCAATGAAAGCTCATTAAGCTTCCACTCACCCTCTGTCTGCTCAGCCATTCAATGGGATCATTGTTGATCTGATGAATTTCGAATCCACTTTCCTGCTTTTCTTCCAAAACTGAAGTGAACACGAGCCCAATCACCACATCGTATATATCAGTGAATTTTCGGCGGTTTCGATTACTTTAACGACCTGTGCGACTATGCATGAAATTGAATACTATGAAATGAGCTAAAAATGCCGTTATACAATGTAACCCAATGTAGAGTCTGCCAGAGAGGAATGGTCAGATAGGGCAAACATTACTTCTGCTCCTTTCTGCACAGTTGCTCCTCCAAGAGTTGAGTGTTTGCAGAAGTTTTCTTTGTTATTGAGATAGTTCCCTCTGACAGATACTCCCTCAATCTGCAAACATGTGTCCTGCCACAAAACTACTTCACTTCAGATTTTAATAGCTGAGTACCCTTTCCCCTAGTCTAATATCCCAATGTTGCCTGCTCCATGTCAATAGAAGCTGCTCCAGGTGAAGATGCAGCTCATATTTCATGCACTTCTCTATTATCAGAAAAGGACACTGCACTCATAGATTTCATCACTGCAGCCATATCTTCGCGCTCATTGTTATCCTCATTTCCAATGCGTCACTCAATTTCTCTGACTTCCCTTTGGAAGTGTGATTATTTGTTATTGAGAAATTCATTTCAACAAACATCTCATGACCCTTCGAAGTCTTGTAAATAAGTCTATCAATCCTAGTCTTCTACAACTTCAGTGTTGTAATCTCCACAGTCTCGAGGGACATTGAAGTTAAAAATTCAACTGGATCTGAGTTCCCACATCTCAGTCACTGTTTTCCAAGTATACCTCTTGTGGATATGGTTCTGTGGTGGGTTTGGAAAATTGAAAGGTACCCTTGAGCAGCGTGTGCTTTCAGCTTCCTCTCTTGTGATGAAACTGGGACATTGACTCTCATGTTCTTGGGGACATTTCCTGAATGACTTTCGCTCCTGCAGGTTAAGAATGCAAACCTCATTTCGGTTTTGGAACAGTGCCCAAGAGTAGCTTGTGTGGGGATTTGAAGCCTGTCAGCCTTGCTCATGAATCAAGTCGAAAACTAAACTACAATCTCTGGACCGTAATCAAGCACATTATCCATTGTGACACTGTGCTCGCGTGTGCTTGAGGTTGGAATGCTGCAGACATGAGCAATCATACTCATGTTCATAAGTTGAACAACCAGTAAAGATAATCACTGTTACTGCTTCATTCCAATGATCCACTCTTTGTGCAGCTGGAAGTTTTGTAACGAAAACACAGTCATCCTCATGAACATTCCATTCACCCTGTGTCTCGTCAGCAATTCAATGGGATTTCCGGCCATCTGATGACGTTCAAATTCACTTTACCGCTTTTACTCCATCACTCGTGGTAATCTAGTGCCTAATCATATCATCGCATTCCCGCTAATTTTCGAAGGTCGAGAATACTTAACGACCTATGCGAGGTTGCAAGAAATTGAATAATATGAAATAAGCAAAAAACTCTCTTCCTGCATTTTAACTCAGAGCAGAGTTAGGCATATGAGAAAGGTCAGAGGGCAAAAAACATGACCTCCGTTTCTCTCTGTGCAGACGTCAATAGAAGCTGTTCCTGGTGAAGTTGGATCTACCAGCTTGATGTCCCAATGATCCCTGATTCCTGTCAATGGAAGTTGCTGCAGGTGCATTTGGAGCTCCCAGCCACAGCATTTCATTTGACTCTACACTTTCAGAGAAATACTTTGCAATCACTAATTTCATCACTGAAGCCACACCCGCTGGCTCATCCCAATTCCCATTTCCTGTTTGTTCTTTGCTGCTGCACCACCAGTTCTCTGATTCCAGGCCTGGGAACTGGGACTATATGATATTCCACAGCAGTGGTCACTTCCTTGTCTGAGAAAATTGGTGAACTAATCAATGGTAAACTACAATGTTTTGTGGAAATACATTCCACCACTATCCCCTGACGCTCTCATCTTCTGGAGCTTCTGCGGAATATCGCACTTCTGCATTCCATATCTCGGAATTCAAACCCACCCATTCTCGGAGATTTCTCTCCCTCCCACGGTCAATAACTCTCCTTTACGTTACTCCACCCATTTTACTGAGGCATTCCATAATCTAACTCTAATATCGACACTGCTGTGACTGTGCTAATGCTGTCAGTGTTTCTGGGTAAACGTGTCCCCTCCCACCATCGGGACCTTAAAACTCGTCGATCCATTTCAATCGCGTGTTCGTGAGATCGATTCTCATGTCACAGCCTTTACTCACATGGACCAGAGATTACCGGTCACCAATTCGTCTTTATGTCCTGCCACTAAGCTAGTATGTTACCTCATTTGTCACGTTCTATTAATGCCACAAACATCTATCTGTTAAACAGTTTGCCATGTGGGACACCATCAAAAGCATTGGTAAAATCAACATATACCATAGGTTGTTTTCAGTATGGTGGTAAAGCTGACTGGGTTATGATCTCTGCCACAACGATACTATCCCACTGCCATTCCTCCTACTGCCCAGCTTAATTTCTTAAACCTAGCTCCACAATTGTGCCCCTCCTGTTGGTTTTGCCATGACTGACCAAAACAGTGCTCTTGACATCACTTGAAAAATTATCTTGCATTACAGTGACACATTAAATTGGAGTTGTGAAAATTCCCTTCTATAACGGCCCTGTTATTTTATCATTATTGCGAGATTGACTGCGTATTAGCTCCTCTATGCTACTATGGTGTTCGGGCGTCTGTGGCACTCTTCCAGTAATTTCACTGTTTTTTTTTTGTTCCTTCACTGAATTCTCATCGTCTCGTTTGATGTTCATTTGAAAACATCATTCTTCAGAACAGCAATTCTTCATTCGACCAAATGTGGCTACACTTACCGACATTGCATTTAAACTCTCCTCTAATGATATCGAAGGGGGAAAGAGTGAGAGGTTCAGCAGCAAATGAACTGAGATTCGGGCGAGTTATTAACGATCTACATGTGGGGAACATGTGATCGTGGTAATGACCAGATCCAGCAGCACAATCCAGCAGCCTTCATGCTAACATTTATTTTGCTTCAGCTGCACATATTACCAGAGTCATTCCACTCATTTCACAACCTGTCTTTTCGTTTTTTAGGCTCGTCTCTTTCATTCCCTTTCTCCTTTGGGTATCTCTTGATGGTAGTTACTTTGTTGGATGTTCAAAATGTCAGCCTTCATTATATCCACAAAATCGGATTATCTCATTGGTTCGATGCTGGCAGAATAATAAATTCGAAGTCGATTGGCTTTTAGTTTACTGTTATGTAATCGAAATTTGAATTGCAAACTTGGAAATGGATGAAAAATAGAGCAATGTCTGCACAGCTTCATAAAGGGAAGGTCATGTCTGACAGCTGTGCCAGATTTATTTGAGAAACCCCCAAATAAGTTTGCTTAAGGAGAGCCAGTGGACGTGATCTAATTCAATGCTCAAAATGCATGTGATGAGGAGCCATACAGCATATTGCAAAATAAGATAACAGCTTGCTGTTCGTGACAAGAGGGTGTGGGCTGACTGGCTGAATGAGAACAGAGGAGTCTTTTACCGGATGGCAGCCAGTGACTTTTAAGACTTCCACAGGGATCGTTTCAGGGAGCATAACTATTCATGTTATGCATTAACCATCTGGGAAAAGGAACAGAGTGCATTGTCGCTAGAGTTGCAGTTGACAAAAAGGTAGTTCGAAAGAAGATCGTGTCAAGAAAGCCGGGAGGCTTTATAAGAACTTGGGCAGGCTCGGAGAGTAGGTGAAGAAGTGGCAAATGGAATACAATATGGGATGTGTCAGGTTTTGCAGTAAGTGAGGAAGAAAGCAGGAGTTGACTAATTTCTGTACACGGAGAACCTTTAGAAATCTGAAGCGCAAGGGACTTGGGAGTCCTAGGTCAGGCCAGTTCAGTTACCAATAAGGAAGAAAAATGCAATTATCATTTATATCAAGGGGCCTCGAATACAAGAGTGGAGATATCCAGTTCAGCGTTTATATTGCTGTGGTCAGACCGCCTTTGCAATATTGCAAGTTAGGCCTGATATCTAAGGGTATAGTCAAAGTCAAACTGCATTTCAACAGACCATTCATTCCATATAAACCATGCAGAAGATATTGTCAAATTAAAATAGATCCACCTGCCTGCATTTGTTCCATATACCTCAAATACATTCGTAATCAGGTACTTGTCTAAAAGAATTTTAAACATTTTGACTGTACCTGCATCCATCACTTCATCGAGCAGTTCATTGCACACACTGACCAGAGTGCCAAAACAAAGCTTCCCCTCATGTCCTTTACAAATCTTCCATCTTGTACCTCAAAATTGTACCCCTAGTTCCGATCTCCCTCACATTTGATATTAAACTTTTTTATGCTCCTTGTGGTTTGACAAATCTTAATCAGGTCTAATCTCGAAGTAATCTGCTCCGTTGAAAAAATACAGCAGCCTATTTTTCCAACAGAAGATCTCCTTTCATGACATCATTCTGGTAAATACTTTTGGAACCCTCTCCAATTTAATAAAATCCTTCTCATAACAAGGAAACCAGAACTGTACACAATATTCCAAGGAATGTGTTGGCATTTGAGGGGGTCCAAAGAAGGTTTATGAGAATGATCCTGGGAGGAAAAAGGCTTGCCACAAAATGGAGCAGTTGAAAACTCGGGGTCTGTATTTGATGGAGTTTAGAACTTTGATTGAAACTTATACCATACAGAGAGTCGTTACTAAAGTGGCTGTGGATAAGTTTTTCAACGGGTAGGATACGAGGCCCAGCCTCAGAGACAAAGGATGAACATTTTGAAGTGAGATGCTTCAGCCAGAGGCTAGTGATTCTTTGGAACTCCTTGCCGTCGAGGGCTGTGGTGCTAAATGCTATTGAGAATATTAAGACTGATACTGATATGTCGCTGATTGATGAAGGGACCAACAGTTACAGGAGATGGCAGAAGGCAGAAGAATGGGGTTAAGAAACACATCAACGAAAACCTATGTTGGAGAGATCCCGATGGCCTGAATGGCTGAATTCTGCTCCTTTAGCTTATGACTTTATAGTTATTGCATGTGACTTCAATTCTTTGATTGAGAAAATCAGATCCGTAACAATACTCTGAAGAAGACATACTTGGTGTATGTATGAGATGGTTTTCTGGGTCCAGATATTAAGGACACAAATGGGGGACAGAACATGCTCCATTACGTACTGTTTACTGGCAATTGTTGGGCTAGCTTATTTGGCTGGGCGACTAGATTGCGATGAAGAATGACAGCAAAAGCGTGGGTGGCACGGTAGCACAGTGGTTAGCACTGCTGCCTCACAGCGCCAGAGACCCGGGTTCAATTCCCGCCTCAGGTGACTGACTGTGTGGAGTTTGCACGTTCTCCCCGTGTCTGCGTGGGTTTCCTCCGGGTGCTCCGGTTTCCTCCCATAGTCACAAAGATGTGCAGGCCAGGTGAATTGGCCATGCTAAATTGCCCGTAGTGTTAGGTTAGGGGTATGGGTGGGTTGCGTTTCGGCGGAGCGGTGTGGACTTGTTGGGCCTGTAAGTAATAATTCGCGCGATCTCTCTGTCTCGGTAATGAGAGAGCAGGCTTGGGAATATGGCAACTTTGATTTCAAAGCTTTATTTGTATAAATGACAAGGAAGAACACAGTGAGGTATCTAGATTTTGAGCCGAAATCTAATTAGAAGAAGTGACACTGATATGAAGCGTGAGCAGGATACAACAAGTTGGGGAACAGACATTAAAGGGATGACAAGCACTTGGAAAGCATTTGCAGGAACTGCAACTGCTTCTCACTCATGCCCGACAAAAAGAAAATGGGAAAAGTGGCTATGTCATGACCTACAAGGGATATTCGGGCATCGTACTGCACTCAAGGAAGAGACTTACAAAGTGGCTGAAAATAGCAGCAGACATTAAGACTGAGGGCAGTTCCGGTTTCAGCACAAGACGATGAAATAACTGATGCTGAGCGAAAATTTCAGTTTAAATGTAAGCTTCAGAGAAACATATAATGAATTGTTGAAGCTCCTGAAGGTAAATGAAGGGAGAATTACTGTAAGTAATTCGCGCGATCTCTCTGTCTCGGTAATGAGAGAGCAGGCTTGGGAATATGGCAACTTTGATTTCAAAGCTTTATTTGTATAAATGACAAGGAAGAACACAGTGAGATAACTCTTTACTGAGGTGGAGAGTGCTACCGGTATCTAGATTTTGAGCCGAAATCTAATTAGAAGAAATGACACTGATATGAAGCGTGAGCAGGATACAACAAGTTGGGGAACAGACATTAAAGGGATGACAAGCACTTGGAAAGCATTTGCAGGAACTGCAACTGCTTCTCACTCATGTCCGACAAAAAGAAAATGGGAAAAGTGGCTATGTCATGACCTACAAGGGATATTCGGGCATCGTACTGCACTCAAGGAAGAGACTTACAAAGTGGCTGAAAATAGCAGCAGACATTAAGACTGAGGGCAGTTCCGGTTTCAGCACAAGACGATGAAATAACTGATGCTGAGCGAAAATTTCAGTTTAAATGTAAGCTTCAGAGAAACATATAATGAATTGTTGAAGCTCCTGAAGGTAAATGAAGGGAGAAAAAAACGATTATTGGAAACAAATCCCTTACAATGAGAAACAGAGTATATTATAATGTGGGATAAATATATAGCATACCAAGCAAACATGTATATTGGTTCTGTCATCACAAATGATGACACGTGATATTCCTAAAGTGCTGGGAAGAAAAAGAAAGGGAGGAACTGAAGGAAATCAGTATGATCAGGAAGATGTTGTTGTGGAAATTAAGGTGATTAAAAGACAATAAATTCCATCAACTGCGAATCAAACAACCGTGTACTTAAAGTCACCCTAAATGAAGTGTGTAACTAGAGTGTGGAGTATGAGTAGAGCAAACTAATTGGCATATTTCAATATTCTATCGACTCTGAAACGTTATCTATGGATAGGAGATCACTTAATGTGACCCGACTATTTACAAAAGGAAGTAGTGAGGAAACATGGAATGACAGAGAAGTTAGCCTGACACTGGAAAACAGTAACTGTATTGGAGAGAGCCAGCATAAATTTACGAAACTAAAAAAGGAAAAGAGATCTCGTCTTCTTGTACACAAATCGCTGAACGTAAGCAGGCAAGCGCAGCAGCCTTTGTACTGAGAGGATTTGAACACAGGAGCAGGGATGACTTGCTGAAATTGTGCAGGGTCTTGTGAGACCACAACCGAGAGTGTTGTGTGCAGTTTTGGAATCCTGACATGATAAAGATGTTCTCCAGACGGAGACTGAACAACAAAGGTTTACCAGATTGATTCATGGGATGACAGGACTGATGTATAAGGAAAGAATGGATTCGTGAGGACGAAAATCACTCAAGTTTTGAATGATAAAGTAGGATGTCACAGAAACGAATAAAATTCTAAAAGGTAGGAACAAGGTAAATGCAGGAAGGATGCTTACAAAAACCAGGGCGTCCATAACGTACGGGGTGGAAAGATGGCGTCACTTCTAAGAATATGGGGTAGTCAATTTCAGACTGAGCTGAGGATTTTATTTTTTAATCAAAGACTGGTTACTCTGTGGAATTTGCTGCCACAGAAAGTAATTAAAGCCAGAACGTGGAATGTTTACGAGATGAAGATGTCTATAATTTTGCGGGTAAGATGGATCAAAAGGTACAGGTCTAGAGAGGTAGCAGGTTACTGTGCAAAATGACCAGCCAAGATCATATTGAATTATGGAGAAGGATCAAACATCACAACAAGCCAGTATTGTTCTGATTTTTCAAATTTCCATTCTGTTAAACGTGGGATATAAAAACCAATTGTCTTGAACTGACACAGATATCAGGAACACATTATTTAGATTACAAAAAAATCCTGTAAATCCTTACCAAACAGCAATCGGGGAGCAATTTTAGCACAGATCTTCGGCAGTTTCGAGGAGATGCAAAGTGATTTTTGATGTTCGTACACTGGCTGCTCTGTCTCTCAATTTCACTCCAGTTCACACATTACTGAATATTCTGACAAAAGCGAAAGATTATTTATGAAATACGTAAACGTCTTTAAAACGTTGCTGATACTGGGTGTAGGGAGTGGTAGGGTAGGGTGGGGAAGGGGAACAGTGAGTAAAATAATCGGTCTTTTTTTGGTGTTGGGATTGACAACAAAATACCCCAAATTCCAATTACCCCGCGACCCGCTAGCCTGCTCAGGAGTCCTGTCCCTCCACTTCCTGCTCCATTCTTTCCGTCTCTGTCGCATTGACAGCAAGGTAAGGGGTAGAGCTATTAATGTGGTACACTTTTCCATCAATCTCAGTCACTAATGCACACCCAAGCGTCTCCCAAAAACACCAGATAATCATGGACCACAGTAATGATTTAAAACAATATCATTTATTTTCAGCTCTATTCACACTAAAGACAGATAAACCAACAGTGTCCTGATAAACTCAAAAAAAAAACCCAAAAGAAAATAAAACTGAGCCAGGAATAGCGGGCGCTGACTGAGGCCTCTTTCTGGGAAGAAGCTCAGTCTCTCTGTGGCTTAAATCGCGGCCCCAGATACCCTATGTTTGGGTCCAAAATCATATAATGACCAAACATGAAACCACTAACTGGGCTATAGCACCTGGCGCTTCCCTCCCCTTTAGCCCTCACTCACCGACTATCGATTGGAGACAACAACATTTCGTTCCAATGATCACTCGCTGCGAGCATGCTCTCAGTTCATGTTAACTCTATGCATGCTGCAGGACCAATCCCAACTGTTGACGTATAATGGCCAACAGCTAAGAAGCAGCGGCCCTCCAGAACCAAGCTGGAGGCACTGGTCCTCCAACCAATCAGAGAAACTCCTGGGCGCGCTGGGAGCCCTGATAAACCAGAGAATGCTGTTGGGCTAAATTCAGCTATCCAGAACTTCAACACGTCAATGCTCAATCAAACTTCGCTTGAAAGATTCTTCCAGTTCAAAAGACAATTGTTAATGATGACTCTGTTACATTTCCTGCGGGCGAAAGTGAGGACTGCAGATGCTGGAGATCAGATTCAGCATTGGGGTGGTGTTCAAAACGCACAGCAGGTCATGCGGCATCCGAGGAGCATGAAAATTGAATTTCAGGCAGGCAGCCTTCATCAGTAACCCATCACACAGCCAATTTATGATCAATATTGCTACTTTCCCTTATATTCCTTTTCCCCAGGTTTCATTGACAGCAGGCTCACAGAACTTTTGCCATTTTTTTCCCCCAATCTACATTTTTCAGATCGTTTTGGATTATCATCATCAAGACTTCTTCTTACCTCATCAAAAACATCGGCAGACAGTTCACCACAATTTTCTATGAACAATTTTATTTTAGCTTTCCTGACAGAAACACATATTTCTTCACGTGACACGTCATTTTGTCTGGTTTGACCGTTTGTAACATGTTTCATACAGCTTTAAACGGTTGTCCTTTCAGTACCGAATTAATTGACAAAACGTTTCTCATGGCAAACTAAAAGCGTGCATTCCTTTTAAAGATGAGGAAACGTGTCTGAATGAGTTGTGACTTGGGCATTACTAATAGTGAATACAAAGAAAAGACAATCAGGTTGTGATGGCGTTGACTTTGACCACAATTTCAGAAGCTGCCAGATAAGTTGAATATTTCCAGCATTTACTGTTTTTTTTTTCATATATATCAGATTGCCAGTATTTTGCTTCTGCATTTGTTCTTGTGACGAAAGGGATGAAAAGTTATTGGTCGAAGGCAGGAGCAGTCGCCTCCTTCAGTCGTGCAACTCCCAGCTCTTCCTCTGCTTTTGTAGTTTTATGAAAACGCTAACTGTCTTTAATATTGGATTTTAATGATAATCTAGGAGTTTGCATATTGCTCTTTCTGCCCAAACATGGAATTTAAAAAAAATCAGATCAATTTTTATCAATTTCACAATTTATGTGCGTATGTTCAGGTCACAATTTTACATTAAGTCGAAGGCAGCATTTCATATTTGTAACTATAAATGCTAAGGATTTGCAGGCCATGGCTGTGAGAGCACGGAAACCAAATGACGAGACTTCCAGAGACAGTCTCCGTTTCCTTCACCCTGGACACTGTCTGATTCGGCATTATAATCTCTCATCCTTCTGCACATGATGCCTTCAGTTCTGTCTTGCTTTTGTTACGACTGATTTCTAATGCACAGTCTCTCCAAACATCTATTATGTTGCAGTTTCTAATGAGTGAGAATCCTTCTCTCAGAGCACACTGTCTCCGTCGCTCAATGCTTAGATAGGGGAGGAACACGGACACGGGAATGGCTGAATGCTTCCTTTCTTTGCTGTAACCAGACTCTGGTATTGAAATATGAAATGAGACAAAATAAGCCAATTGGGTGAAATCCTTCCTTCTGGTTGATCTCTCTTGAGACCTCAGTCATTCCACCAGAATGTGTCGGTGTGTTTCCCTCTGTATTGGAAATGGGGTTCAGCTCACCGAGGGGGTATGAACACAGGTTGTCCATCTTAACCTTCAGTCACATTCATTGTAAAGCGTGACTGGATAATAGCATTTGACGAGTGCTTGAATAATCTGAGAAAACAAGGGGACAGGCCAAGTGTTGAAAACTTAGATGATGGGCCTCTTTCCGTTTTTGAAAACAGTCGATGACTTGCTCAAACGTATGTCCTGATAAATACAACACCATATGCTTTGACATTAAGAAGCTGTCCAATAACTCATGAGAAAGCACTGGTGGTGTAATGGTTAAAAGTCGGTGTTTTCTTCACGTCGGCCAGATTTGGGTGCCGGGTCAGGGAATCAGGTTTTATTGTTACTGACAGTGACAACAGCGAGAATGGCGCACCTGTGATGGGGATCCTTTCAATGTCTCAGATCAGTTCATGGCTCGAGAACATCAGAGTAAATGCCCCTGCTCCTTCCAGAAGGGAATGTCCCTTGACAGTCTCTGCTCTGTCGGTCAGGTCACCCTTCATTCCCCTCCCACAGAGTTTCTAAAGAGTCACAGATTTGAAACTGGGCTCTGTTTAATTGTTTCCTTTTCTCTCCCAGTGATTGCAGAGATTGGGTTGGTTTGAAATTGTTAATGTGCACAAGAGCAGCGTGCGAGACTATTCTATCTTTCCCTCCTCTGACAGTGCCTTTAGTTTGACTCTGATGTTCTCGGTAACATTCATCGATCGGAGACATTAATCGGTATATTAAGAATTGCCACAATTAATTCCAAACACAATGAAATTCTTTCAAATGTTCTGGCTACAAGGTACGCAGAAACTGCACAGTTTAGAGAGACATTGAGGAAAATCAAGTTTAAGAAGATAAACAATTCACTTTGGAAGATGCTTCTCATGAAGACGTCAATTCTTTTGAATGATTCGGTGGAATTGTGTTCATCATTTTAGTACTTTCTATTACCACAGCGAGCCCCTGTTTAAAAGCGAATCTGTTAAAAAAAGAATTGCGGTATAATCGATTGAAACATTGCCAACAGTAAGTCTTGGCAGCCGACAATATTTATCAGTGGACAAGAGATTGAAGTTGGGCATAGCTTCATATCAATAGTTCATACATCCCAGCATCTTGCCACAGCTCTCCCATTTGGTTGTTTCCTGGTATATATCTTCCACATAACCGTACCCTTCCCAAATTATTTTCATCTAGTGGTGCCCAGTTTGGAATCTCCACTTTCCTGCTCTTTCCAACATTCTCCTACATACTGATTCTCTGCCCGAGTTCTCTCGTTCACATATGCTCTGTTCTAGTTCTCTATGTTATTTGCACCCCACACTAATTCTCCCATTCAGTGTCTCTGTGAACCAATTCTCATATTCACAAATGTCCCAACCCAATTCTCCCAGTGAGGGGTGCGCTGCTCGAACATGGTGTGTCATAATACATCAGAACAGATTGATTAAAATTAAACCTGGATGGTCAGTTGATCCCTTTATTGAATCTCCATCATTACTCCTTTGTAACATTTGTCCTCTGTCCAGATTCACAGCCCGTGTTCTCCAATTTCCTCCAATTCTCGACGATATTAGCAACCTGTTCCAAGTCTTTCATTTCCTGAAGCCCTGTGCCAGTTCTCCAGTTCAGGGTTCTGCAATACTAATTCCCCCATTTACTGATATCTGTAAGAGGTTCTCCACTCAGTGACGCCCAGTACCAATTCTCAGATTTACTGGTGCACAAGCTCAATCTCCAATTCAGTGTTGTCCTGCCCCAATTCTCCCATTCAGATTTGTACTTCCTTGTTTTACCATTTAGAGCGACACTGGCCCAACTCTCCCATTTTCTGCTACACTGCCCCAGTTCTCCTGTTTAGTGCTACACTGCCTCTTTGACATTGTCAAATGTCCTCTGACGGTGTGGCA
Organism: Chiloscyllium plagiosum; assembly: GCF_037043375.1. Lineage (NCBI taxonomy): Eukaryota > Metazoa > Chordata > Chondrichthyes > Orectolobiformes > Hemiscylliidae > Chiloscyllium > Chiloscyllium plagiosum. Next base: position 6,951,965 of record NW_028270188.1, on the reverse strand, counting down.
CTGCCTCGGGGTGACACTGTGACGATGAGACACGGTCTCAGGCTGACTCTCTGACAAAGAGGCACTGCCTCTGGCTGACCTTTTCACGTTGAGGCACTGCATTAAGCTGACTTTCTGACGGTGAGACAGTGCCTCAGGATGACGTTCTGATGGTAAGTCATTGCCTCAGGACTGAAATTGCCGTCCTTCTTCAGAAGAATCCTTATCCTCCAGCTGCAATACCCACAGTGCTGATCCCTCATCATGAGGATCTCCTCTAATTCTCTAGCGGCAAGCATATAACCAAGAATGGAGCACTTCTTTGGTTCTGGCCATCTGGCAGGAGGGTGCTTAACATTCGTTGCTGGCCTTCCAATAAGGTTTTTGTAAGACGTCCGTTCTCACCCTGCAGTAGTGTGGCAGCCCTCCGTTTTTTCCTCACTGCACTGAGGCACTGGGGAACTGCATTAGGAACAGAGCAGCAATATTCAGCCTGTGACTCTTTTGTACTGAAGGTTGGGGAGGGGGGGGGTGGGGTAGCAGTGCTGTGGTAGTCGAACACTGTTGGAGTGTTGGTACAGGGAGGGCTCCCTTGTTGGAAGGGTCAGAGGT